>NC_053493.1:311091404-311434737 GCF_905171775.1 Rana temporaria
CACAAGCTAGGAAAATCTCAATTTATATATCAGACAGGAGGCTCATATCTTATGCAAGTTCAAAGTCATACCTAGATATAAATACAATAACAATTAAGTATACATCTAATTAACAACCGATTTATAGAACCGACATAGATACGTGTTCCTCCGGTCTAAAGTAAAATTGGCGGAAGGTGGATTCGGAAGACCAGTCCGCCGCTCTCAGAAGGTCCGAAAGCGAACCTCCCGAGGTGATTACCTTTGTGGCCATTGCACCCCTGGAAGAGTGTGCACCGAATCGTGTAACGTCAATCCCAGCCAAGCCCATGGTGGACCTAACCCATCTGGCCAGAGTGGCCGAGGACACCGGCAGGTGTGGGCCGACATACGAAATAAGAAGTTGGGATAGAGACGGAGACCTAAGCGGGGCCGTCTGTAATTCATACGTCTGTAAACAGCGAACCACGCATAAACGTGGATGTGATGGGAAAAAGGGATAGAATACAGATTGTATCCCTGTCTTTGTTCTTCGAACTACCGAGAACTGTACGCCTTGAGGTGAGAATTGGCGTCTGGATATGTCCAGGACCCTCACATCGGATATGCGCTTGATGGAGACAAGGCATAAAAGGACTGTAAGCTTGAAGGACAACAGTTTTAGCGGAAGAGCGTCGTTATCTTCCCATGTAGAAAACATGTTCAGTACCCTGGAGACATCCCAGGTGCTTTGATATCTGGGGCGAGGAGGACGTTGGAATCTAACGCCTCGCAGGAGGCGACACACCACGGGGTGTTTGCCCACTGGAAGGGAATCTACCGGGGAATGGTAGGCCGAAATCGCAGAGCGGTACACATTAATGGAGCTATAAGATCTCCCGGAAGCAAAAGAATCTGCCAGGTAGTTAGCAACCATTGCTACAGGTGCGTGAACGGGATCAATTTTCCGTTGATCACACCAACGTACCCAGGTTCCCCAGGCTGATCGGTATGCCGATCTAGTCCCGGGGGCCCAGGCCAGGGCGAGAAGGTCCCTAGCTGTTCGTGAAAGGTCGCAATCTGCGCCTGACACCCCGAAATCAGCCAGGCGAGGAGATGAAGGTTGTGATCCACAACCAGAGGGTGGGGTTCTCCTGCAGGATTGGAGAGGAGGTGAGGAACCCGGGGAAGCAGCCTGGGGAGATCTATGGTCATTCCCAGGAGAAGGGGAAACCACGGTTGTGTTGGCCACCAAGGAGTGATCAGCACAACTGAAGCTTGCAGGTTTGCCACCTGCAATAGGAGTCTGAGGATCATGGAGAAGGGAGGGAACGCATAGTGTGTCCCTCGCGGCCAAACCTGCCGAAGGGCATCTATTGCCAGGGCTTCGGGGTCCGGCCTCCAGCTGTAAAAGCGAGGGAGTTGGCAATTGAGGCGGGAAGCGAACAGGTCCACGGAGAAAGGACCCCATAACCGGAACAGAGAAAGGAATACCGTCCGATCCAGTCGCCAATCGCTGGAATCTGTGAGGTATCTGGAATTCCAGTCCGCGATCAGGTTCGAGGCACCTGGGATGTATTCCGCCAGAGGAACGACATTGCGTTCCAGACAGAAGTGCCAAAACTCTTTTGCCAGGTTCGCCAGAGCTTTGGATCTGGAACCTCCTAGGCGGTTGACATATTGGACTGCGGTTACATTGTCCATCCGCAGCAATACGCAACAATTGGAGGCGTTCGGAAGGAGACTCTTGAGGGCGAAGAAGGCCGCCATGAGTTCCAACGCATTGATATGAAGCAGGGACTCCCCTGCGGACCATGTCCCTCCTGTGGTGGACGTTCCGCAGCG
Organism: Rana temporaria; assembly: GCF_905171775.1. NCBI lineage: Eukaryota > Metazoa > Chordata > Amphibia > Anura > Ranidae > Rana > Rana temporaria. Next base: position 311,093,208 of record NC_053493.1, read on the forward strand.
AGCCCCCCAGCCGTGTCGACTCGCATCCGATTCTATAATATAATCCGGATTGGAGCTGAAGATGGTCTTCCCGTTCCAATCGATGGCGTGACTCAGCCACCAACGCAGTTCTACTATTGCTTCTGCATCCAGAGGTACTTCGTCTGCATAGCGAAGACCCTGTCGCAGGTGGAGCGCTTTGAGTCTCTGAAGGGCTCGGTAATGTAGGGGAGCCGGGAAGATGGCCTGAATAGAGGCCGATAAAAGTCCTACTAATCGGGCCAAACCGCGTAAAGATACTCGCCGTTTGTACAATATGGCACGAATCTCCTTGCGGATAGTAGTTAGCTTGGCTTTGGGTAAGCGAAGGATAGAGTGTTTGGTGTCCACTAAGAAACCCAAAAACTCCATCTCCTGTGAAGGGGTCAAGATGGATTTCTCGTGGTTGATGACGAAACCTAGTCCCTGGAGCAATCTGACGGTCCAGGTGGCATGGGTCATCGCTTGGTGATGAGATCGGGCCATTATGAGGAGGTCGTCTAGGTATATGATTAACCGGACGCCCCTGCTCCGTAAGGCCGCCACCACCGGCTTCAACAATTTGGTGAAGCACCATGGGGCGGAGGAGAGTCCGAAGGGGAGGCAAGTGAACTGCCACAACCTGTCTCTCCAAAGGAACCGCAGGAGGTGTTGGGAAGCAGGGTGAATGGGGACTGTGAGGTAGGCGTCCTTCAAGTCCACCTTTACTAGCCAGTCCTCGGGGCGTAGCAGGTCTCTCAAATAGTGGATCCCCTCCATCTTGAAATGTCGGTAGACGACATGTTGATTGAGGGTCCTTAGATTTATGACGGGGCGAAATCCGCCATCCTTTTTTCTTACTAGAAAGAGGTTGCTGAGAAACCCCGGGGAGACAGGGTGTACCTCTATCACGGCCTGCTTGGTAAGAAGGGCCTGAAGTTCTAGGTCTATGAGTGTTGAACTTTTGTTTGAGAATTTGATGGGTTGAGGCATCACATTCATTTCTGGTAAAGAATACAGTTCTATCTGGTAACCTGCCACCGTGTTGAGTATCCAGGCGTCTGCCGTAATCGCAGACCAAGCGTGGATAAAATGTCTCAGCCTTCCCCCCAAGAGAATGTGACAATGATTCGGGTGTGTGACACTCACCGGTATTAGGTCTTGAGCGGGGGTAGCCTCTCCCTCCGCGTCCTCTCCAGGGTCGTCCGCGAGGTGGGAAGAAGGGGGCTGGTTGTGCCACCGGGATTGGGTAGGATTGTGGAGCCTGGCTGTACTGAGCGGGAGCTCTAAAGTATTGCCTGCCTGCGGAATAGCGACCGGCAGAACGGCCCCTGTTTCTGCCGGCCCTAGGAAAAACCTTGGTTGACCCTGATTTTTTCAGGGATGATTGGGCTTTGTCCAAACTGGTGTATAATCCTACCATCTTATTAATGTCCTTAATAAGTGAATCGCCAAAGAGCATACCTTCGGCTGAAGGGCCCGGTTCTGAGTCTGCGAGGTGGGCCAATTGAGGGTCTAACCTCATCAGGATGGAGCGACGACGCTCCGTGGAGCAGATGGTATTGGCGGAGCCTAGTAGGCACACTGTTCTCTGGGCCCAACCTCTAAGTTGGTCCAGGTCTACAGGGGTCCCCGTGGAGGAGGCCTGTTCTGCAATGTTCAGTATTTTGGTGACTGGGCCAAACAGGTCGAGGATTCTATCCTGAATAGATCGGAAAGATCTTTCAATCCCCTTTTTGGAATATTTACCTTGTTTGGTAAGGTACCTGAGAAGTACCGGGTCTACCTCTGGGGTGACTACCGTCTTTTTAGGGATACAGGGACGGGGACACTCCGCCCTCAGCTTACTGCGATTATTCTTATCTACGGACCTGCGGGCCCAGTATTGAATATATTGGGCTACCTCCGGGAGGGGTGCCCATTCGCCAGATCGGGGGTGAGAAATCCCTTCTGGGTCGAAGAAGGGTTCTCCCCTGGCGTCTAAGATAATTTCGCCCTGGGTTACAGGGGTGGCGTTGTCAGGTGGCGCCATATGCCCACTACCCTCATAATCCGTATCTTCCTCAGACTCGTAGGCGTCTGACGCCTCAGATCCTGTGGACGAATCTGATGTGTCCACAAAGGAATCTGGTTTAGTCCGTTTGGTGGACTTCTGCCTCTGCTTTTGCTGCTCCCCGAGGCTCAGGGGTCGGTGAGAGTCTGGTAGGGTAGTGGGTCGGCAGACCGGGTTGGGTGCTGCCTGGGGCACATTATTTACTTCCCCTGCCGGGGAGTCGTATGTTGTGGGAACATGCTTGCGTTTGTGTGTCGCTTTGCCCTTTGTGGGCGGTTCACCACGGCCTGGGGGTCCAGGCATGACAGGTGCAGCCAGTTGAGATACAGGGGCGGAAGCCATGGCTATTTGCACCGAATGATTTATTAATTCCTGTATCTGGGCAGCAGTAAGGAAAATAGGGTTCTGGGGGGTAATATTTCCCTCAGATGGCATGGTAGTAAATTCAGAGCAGTCTTCATCAGCCATGATGTTGCTCAGTTTTAGTGTATATATATCTATTTGTGACCTCAGTAGAACTCGTTCAGCAGTGTCAGCAGATACTGTGAGTATCTGATAGAAGGGAGCCGCTGAAGGGGTTAATAGAATTGATGATATATATCTATAGAATATCTAGAACATCTATTTTGGCCCAGAGGATACTCTAATGGCTCCTACCGTACCGCCAGGTCACTCCACACTGGAGCCGTGGCGTACGATAGGCAGATCCCCCGTTCAGGAGGGCGTAATCTCGCGAGATTACGTCTCCTGCATGCTGGTAGGCTGGAGCGGAGCTCCGCCGGGCACGCCCCCCGCAGCGTACTGGACGCTGATAGGAGAATGCGTGGGCTGCTCGACACGCCCCCCCCCAGAGACACGAGCGCCTGAGGAGAAGTGTGCAGAGCGTGAGAGGAGGTAGGAAAAGGGCGCCAAGCCAGTAGGAGATGGCGCTGCCTGGGAGATTAGGATCCAGGGACAAAATAACGTTAACGCCGCAAAAAAGGGGGTTTTGAGCATAGATAAACCTAGAGAGTCGCTACCTTCCCCTAGATCAATGATGCAGACAGAATCTATCTATTATACCCTAAAAGGGGGAAAATACATAATATATCCAATATATACAATATCTAAGTAACTGATAAGTGTGGAGGGAACAAGTCCCATCCACGAGTCACAAAATTAAAATCTGAATAATTAATATATATCAATCTATAATTAGTACTCATATGAATAGTACTTATCTGATTTCTTGCTGTGAGCAGAAAGAAAGAGGAAGTGATTAAAGGGGCAGCCCCTTATATACTGGCAGGGACCACGTGATTGGCTGATAGGCCCTAGGGGCTGCTGGGACTTGTAGTTTTGGTTGTAAAAATTCTTTTATTATTACTAAATCCACTAAAGTTGTATTTCTGCTGTGGGCATTATTAAAGGAAAGATAATGCATAAGATATGAGCCTCCTGTCTGATATATAATTTACAGTTAACATAATTACTCTGTGATCACTGTTTCCCAAGTTCTCCCTTACTTCCACATACACAATCAGCTCTGTGTTGCTTGTAATTAGTCAGTCAAGCAGAGCCTTATTTCTAGTTGGGGCATCCACCAGTTGCCACAAGAAATTTTCCTTTCAAGAAATGACGACAAGTGAGCAGTTCGATCTGCCTAGTCAAAATCTAGGTAATGAAGTACCCCATGATAATCACATTGCCCTGCTTTGTTGCCATTTCTAACTGTGAAAGAAAATCAGTCTCCTCTTCATCCTTCAGGTTTGGGAGGCCTGTAGCATACACCCACTATTCATTTCTGTATTGTTTCTTCCCTTTGAAGCTCAGTGTCACAGTTACCCACAAAGCCTCAGTCCTCACACTGTCCCAGTACTCCTGGTGCCTTGGTTACTTACAGTGCCCCAATCACAATGCCTCAGCACTTACAGTGCCCCAGTTACTTACAGTGCCCCCAAGGTTCTTACAGTGCCCAAACTCTCAGTGCTCCAAGTTACAGTGCCCCAGTTACTTACAGTGCTTCCAAGGTTCTCACAGTGCCCAAACTCGCAGTGCTCCAAGTTACAGTGACCTAGTTACTCACAATGCTCCATTTATTCATAGTCCCCCCTCCAAGGATGTCACAGTGCTCAACATTACTTACAATGCTCCAGTTACTCACAGCGCTCCAAGCTACAGTACCCCAGTTACTCACAGTGCCCCCAAGGATCTCACATTGCCCCCAAGGATCTCACAGTGCTCCAAGTTACAATGCCCCAGTTACTCACAGCGCCCCCAAGGATCTCACAGTACCCAAACTCACAGTGCCCCAGTTACTCACAATGCTCCATTTACTCACAGTGCCCCCAAGGATCTCACGTTGCCTAAACTCACAGTGCTCCAAGTTACTCACAATGCTCCAGTTACTCACAGTGCCCCCAAAGATCTAACAGTGCTCCAAGTTACTCAGAATGCTCGAATTACTCTCAGCGCCCCCCAATTACACACGGTTCCCCAGTTACTCTGACTCAATAATCACAGTACAATGCTTTTATTCACATCTACAGCAAAAATTAACCCCCGATTGTCTTTGGCGGTGGTACTGCCTGCTGAACATGACCCATTTAAGCGGATGGGAATTTGTTGCAAACATCCAGCAACTGTGTGCAATAGTGGGGCATTTACGATGTTAAAACAGACTGTATCCCCTGTCTCTTGACAGGTCTTCTTTAATCCCATTAAAATCATCACTTACAAAGTAATTAAAAAAGTAAAAAATATTCTAGTTGCCTTGACAGTAAAGCCTAAGGAAGCCATAAAGACCCATTAAGTGTGAATTTCCCTACTGTAGGCTTTATCCTTTGTACTACATTTCTTGAAAATTTCCAGTTATGCAATTATGCAAACTGTACCAACCTGAAATACTAGTTTTTTTTTGTTTTTTTTTTTAAAGTAGGTGACGACTAAAAAATATCATTATTGAAATGGAAAAATGCTTTTTACAAACAAGCAATTACACATCAATTCCTGAATATGTGGGTTATATAGTTTGTGATTTTCTCTTTTATCCTTTTTACATTTTCCTTTATATTTTACATGTCAAAACAAAGAAACTGCAGACAATACCGTTGACTGGAAAGGCATGTACCGATGTTGTGTTGCTGTGCATGTTCATGTTAGAGTGTTTATGTAAACCCTTATTTTTCTTTTTATATCAAACATGTTATATTTACCTGCTATGTGTAATGGTATTGCATAGAGCAGCCAGATCCTCCTCTTTTAGGCGTCATGTCTGGTTCCTCTCCCCCTCTCTGTACCGATTGGTACAGTGTGAGAGGAGTGGGGAGAGATTGGGTGCAGCAGCGCTGTCTGCTGGATGTGTAGTGCCCACAGCACTGCTCTGTGACAATTCCATGCTCATCCATCCCAATACTCATCCATGCTCAGCCATCCATCCATCCATACTCATCCATGCTCAGCCATCCATACTCAGCAATACTCATCCACCATCCATGCTCAGCCATCCATCCATACTCAGCAATACTCATCCCTCCATTTTTGCTCGGCCATCCCACCCGCCCCCCATTCATACTCAGCCATACTCAGCTGTACCCAGCCTTACTCAGCCATACTCAGTAATACCCAGAAATACCCAGCCATTCCCATTCATGGCTCATCCATCCCCATTCATGCATATCCATGCCACTACAGTGACCATCAGTGCCACTACAGTGCCCATCAGGGCATCTACAGTGCCTCACAAAAGTGTAATAGGTAGTCAAATTAGATTTGAAATGTATGCCCCTAAAACACCTGATGGTGATCCCTGCATGTTGGGCCTCTCTATGTGGCCAGGCTGTAGAAAAATCTCACATATGTGGTATCTTTATACTCGGGAGGAATAGGCGAATCAATTTTGGGGTGTAATTTTTGGTATGTACATGCTATGTGTTAGAAATATTGTATAAATGGACAACTTTGTGTAAAAAAAATATATTTTTTGTTTTCTTTTCAGATTTTCCAAAAACCTGTAGAAAAAAAATGACATGTTCAAAAGACTCATTATGCCTCATAGATTATACATAGGGGTGTTTTCTTTCCAAAATGGGGTAATTTTTGGGGCATTTCCATTGTCCTGGTGCTCCAGGGCCTTCAAAAGTGCAAGAGGTAGTCAAGAAATGATGGGGTAGATTCACGTACCTCGGCGCATTTTTCCGCCGGGCGCAGCATATCTAAGATACACTACGCCGCCGTAATGTATTTTTTTTCGAATCCTCAAAAAATTTGCGCCACAAGTTACGGCGGCGTAGTGTATCTTTGGCGGCGTAAGGGCGTGGAATTCAAATAGATGTGATGGGGGTGTGTTTTATGTGAATACGTCGTGACCCGACGTAAATAGCGTTTTTTTTAACTGCGCATGCGCCGTCCGTGGGGGTGTCCCAGTGCGCATGCTCGAAATTAAACCGGAACAAGCCAATGCTTACGACGAGTGACGTCATTCTACACAAATCCCTATTCGCGAACGACTTACGCAAACAATGTAAAAAATTCAAAATGCGAGGCGGGAACAACGGCCATACTTAACATTGAGTACGCCTCATAATAGCAGGTTTAACTATACGCCGGAAAAAGCCGAACGGAAACGACGTAACAAAAATGCGCCATCTGGACGTACGTTCGTGGATCGCCGTAACTAGCTAATTTGCATACTCGGCGCGGAATTGGACGGAAACGCCACCTATCAGCCGGAGGAAAAAATGCACCTAAGATCCAACGGCGTAAGACGTACGCCTGTCGGATCGACCCGCGATGCCGTCGTATCTTGTTTTGTAGATACAAAACAAAGATACGACGCAGGAATTTTAGAATTACGTGGTGTATCAATAGATACGCCAGTGTAATTGTTCTGTGGATCTGGCCCGATATGTGTAATTTATGCTCCTAGAACGCCTGACGATACTCCCTGCATGTTGGGCCTCTGTATGTGGCCACATTGCATAAAAGTCTCACACATGTGGTATTGCCGTACTCAGGAGTAGTAGAATGTATTTTGGGGCGTAATTTGTGCTATTCATATGCTGTGTGTGGGAAATAACCTGCTAATATAACAATTTTGTGGGAAAAAAAATCTTGATTTTGCAAAAAATTACAACTTCAAAAATCTCACCATGCCTCTTACTAAATACCTTGGAATGTCTACTTTCCAAAAAGGGGTAATTTGGGGGTATTTGTACTTTCTGGCTTGTTAGGGTCTCAAGAAATGATATAAGCCATCAGTACATCATGTGTGATTAATTTTCTGAGATTGGCACCACAGCTTGTGGACTCTATAACTTTCACAAAGACCAAATAATATACACCAATTTTGGTTATTTTTTATCAAAGATATGTAGCGGTATAAATTTTGGCAAAAATGTATGAAGAAAAATGACTAATTTGCAAAATTTTATAACAAACAAAGAAAAATGCTTTTTTTTTTTACAGAATTTTTCTTTTTTTCTTTTTATAGCGCAAAAAATACCACCAAAAGAAAGCTCTATTTGTGTGAAAAAAAAAGAACATGAGTAATTGTCATTCAAAATGTGAGAGCACCGAAAGCTGAAAATTGTTATGGTTAGAAAGGGGGTTTAAGTGCCCAGTGGGTAAGTGGTTAAGGTAACCTGTGAAAGGTCTTGAAAAAGCATAATGGTTTCCCCCTTCTGGCCTTGCACATTATGTCTTCTTTTAGTGTAAAATTTTGCAAGCAACATATAATATCCCTGGGGGGGTGGGGCAGAATCTGGGCCCTGTGAGCCCCTACAAATTCTGTCACTGCATCTTCTTGCTGTTCCAGTAAGCTGTTAAACACTCTCTGTAGTTCAGGGATGATTTGGTCAGTGTCCACAGACTTGGGGATCCCTCTCACTCTGATATTGTTTCTTCTACCCCTGTTATCCAAGTCCTCCAAATGCCTGTTCATTTCAATGAAAAGGGGAAAGAGTGGGAGACCGCTACCTTTTCCAGCCTGTGGATCCCTGTGTTTCCCCATCGCCTCCACCATGGCCAGCTTCTCAGTGAGAACCAGCAGGTTTGATTTGAGGTCTGCTATGGCTACAGAGAAGGTGGATTTTATGGGCCGGATTCAGATACATTGCAGTATCTGTCGGCGCGGCGTAACGTATCTCACATACGGTACACCGCCGTAACTTAGGGCGCAAGTTCCGTATGCAGAAAGAACTTGCGCTCTTAGTTACGGCGGCGTAACATATGTGTGTGGGCGTAAGCCCGCCTAATTCAAATGGGGATGATGTGGGTGTGTTTTATGTAAATTCACTGTGACCCCACGTATTTGAGTTTTTTTACGAATGGCGCATGCGCCGTTCGTAAAAAAATCCCAGTGCGCATGCTCAAAATTACGCCGCAAGTCGTCATTGCTTTAGACGTGAGCGTAACTTACGTACAGCCCTATTCGCGAACGACTTACGCAAACGATGCAATATTTTCAAAACTTGACGCGGGAACGACGTCCATACTTAACATTAGTTACGCCTCATATAGCAGGGGTAACTTTACGCCAGAAAAAGCCTAACATAAACGACGTAAAAAAATGCGCCGGCCGGACGTACGTTTCTGAATCGGCGTAATTACCTAATTAGCATAATCCTTCTGTAAATATACGGAAGCGCCACCTAGCCGCCAGCGTAAATATGCAGCCTAAGATACGACAGTGTAAGACACTTACGCCGGTCGGATCTTAGGGAAATCTATGCGTAACTGATTCTATGAATCAGTCGCATAGATACGACGGCCCGCACTCAGAGATACGACGGCGTATCCGGAGATACGCCGTCGTATCTCCTTTCTGAATCCGGGCCTATGTCTGTTGCAAAACCAGACATGTCAGAATAGGTTAATCTGCATGCTTATATCCCCTTCCTGTGTCTTCTGCAGCAAACAGAGTCGTTTCTGAAGTCCTCCTCCTCCCGATGTGCCCGTACCATCTTGTTCCTGGCCATGCTGCCTCATGAGAAAGACTGAGACTTGAATAAGTCTGATATGTTCCTGACCAATTGGGCCACTGAGCCACCGGCAGGATCAAGATTGTGGTGTCTGATGGAGCAATTTGCCCATTTCCAGCTCGATCAAAGCAAGGTTTTAGGCTATAGGCTGTGTTTTCCCACGGAGCTCAGCTAGTGTGCATGCATCTTTGCTGCGCACCAAGCCACGCTCTTACAGAGTAAAATTTTATAAATGCCCGGCCTACATGGGCACAACTGGAAAAATTGTATGGGACCTGGCATACCTCCTGCTGAACAAGAGGTTATCACATATACCTGGATAACTATTACACCAGTCTGCCCCTTTTCAAACACCTATAACTCACAAAAACCCTGGCCTGCAGAACCTCCAGAAAGAACAGGAAGAGCTTCCACAATCCATAGTGGAAAAAAAACTGTAAAGGGGGGCAACTTTGAGAAGCAACAAAGTGGTGGCCTTGAGGTGGAATCATAGCAGAAATTTGTACATGATGTCCACCATCCATGATGACACTACCTACAGTTGAGGTTTAAAGAAGACGAGGTCCCATTTAAAAGCCAACATGTGTCCAAGAATACAATCTTTAGTCTTCAATGACTAAATACTTCAGCCCTATTTGTCAATAAGGAGGTCCTGTTTCTGGTACAAGAAAGTAGCAATTTATCCAATTAATTTGGCCATTTATAATGCATACATAGTCTAATCGAAGAAGTTGTCATGCCCCTCATCTATCAAAAAAGACCACCCCTCCTAGAAAACCTTTGCTGTTAGCTGACTTCATGAGTGCCACTTCCTGGACAACATTCCACCATTTGAAGCAGGCTGAAAAAGATGTTGCATATGCACCAAAAGAGGATTTCAAGGAGATACTAGTTACCATTGTCCCCAGTGCCCCGCCAAACCCTGGACTTTGCATTGGGGAATGCTTCTGACTTTATCACACATCCATAAAATATTAGCCCATATTTTTAACCATTACCCCATTTTCATCATCTGTGCTGACCATTTTCCATGCTTCCTCAAATAACCATGCCACTGCCTTCCACTTGAACTGACGCTGGCCTGTTTTATCAACTACGCTTCTTCCTACCGCTTGGACTGCTTACTCATGAACTGACCCTGGCCTGTTTTATTGACTATGCTTTTGCCCACCGCTTGGACTGATCTTTTGCCCTACTACTGTAATTGTTTTTCCGGATGAGGATAATTTATTCTTTTTTTCCGGGTTTCGTAATTTCCAGATTAGGGTCTGGAGTCCGGAGGCTTCAAAGAGATTTGGATGGGAGAAGCCTCTACCCCTGTGCCCAGGTCTAACCTGATTGAGGCCCTCAGCCTCCTGCTGACTTACTGCCATCATGCCTCTGCCTGCCGCATGAACTGACCACACCTCTGCCTGCTACCTGTATTATGGAAATAATTATCTGTAGCAAGAGGCAGTATGTTTATGAAGGGCTGGATAGCGGTACAATAATGAGTGCCTGCAGGTAACAGTGTACCAGGGCCAATTTTATGGCTGTGTTGGCTGTCTCTGCCTTGACAATTCCTATGGACAAATGCTTTGGCTGTGCTGACAATATCCTTGTGCTGACTATAGACAATATTCCTGCCTGCTACCTGGATAATTACTATTGTTGTCGCTAAGCACATCCCTGTATGCTGCCTGGACCAATTCTGGGGACTTCTCTCCTCTGTAGACACAGGTAATACTTTTTTTACCCTTTCCTCAATATAATTTATTTTGGAGCTTAATTCTTGGTATATACATGCTATGTGTTAGAAATATGAAGGTTGTCAGGAAATTAGATGTGTAATTTATGCTCCTAGAATGCCTGAAGGTGCAATTTGAATGTTGGGCCTCTGTATGTGATTAGACTGTGTAAAAGTCTCACACATGTGGTATCTCAGGAGGAGTAGGAGAATCTATTTTGGGGTGAAATTATAGCTATGTACATGTTACGTGTTAGAAATATTGTATAAATGGACAACTTTGTCCATTTATACAAATGCGTTTTCATTTTCTTTCCACATTTTCCAAAAACTTGTGGAAAAAAATGAAATGTTCAAAAGACTCATTATGCCTCTTAGATTATATGGTGGAGTGTTTGCATTCCTAAATGGGGTCATTTTGTGGGCGTTTCTATTATCCTGGAGCTTCAGGGCCTTCAAAATTTTAATAGGTGGTTGAGAAATGAGATGTGTGCATTATGCTTGTAGGATGCCTGAAGGTGCTACTTCAATGTTGGGCCTCTGTATGTGACCAGGCTGTGTAAAAGTCTCACACATGTGGTGTCGCCATACTCAGGAGGAGTAGCAGAATGTATTTTGGGGTGCAGTTGCAAGTATGTATATGCTGTGTGAGAGAAATAACAATTTCGTAAACAAAATCTTCATTTTGCAAAGAATTGTGGGAAAAAAGGTCAACTTAAAAAAACTCAGTACATCTGTTGTGATCAATTTTCAATGATTGGCACCATAGCTTGTAGACTCTATAATTTTCACAAAGACCAAATAATTCGGCAAAAACCAGCAAGAAAACCGCTTCTTGCCGAGATTCCCGTTCATGGGTACGAGGCATTCAGGTTTCTCGTCTGGAAATCTGGCCAGAATCTCGACGAGAAAAAAAGAGAACCTGCTCTCTTTTTTCTCGTCAAGATTCTTGTCCGCCTGTTTACCGACGAGAAACCCGAGAGTGTGTATACTTCCCTGTCGCCGTGGAAACCCGCACATGCTCAAAATTACTTTGACGCATGCGCAGTAGCTTCCACGACATAGGTAGGGTGAAGCAAGATGCCGGGGACGGCATCGAATGTGACGAGCGCATGCTCATCATACGCGATGACGTCATCGCGTTCTTTCCTTTCAAGAGAACCGCGGTTCTTTTGAAATGAAAGTCAGTACACTCCGGCGGCAAGAGTTTCTTGCCAAGAATCTCGGCAGGGAAAACTACGGGTTTTTTCAGACGAGATTCTCGGACGTGTGTTCGAGGCCTAATGCCGCGTAGACACGATCATTTTTCGGCATGAAAAAAACGTTGTTTTAAAAAAATGTCATTTAAAATGATCGTGTGTGGGCTTCACATCATTTTTCGGCTTCTGAAAAACGACAACATTTTTTTTCGAGCATGCTGCATTTGTTAACGACGTTTTAAACAATGTCGTTTTTTGGGTTGTAAAAAAATAATCGTGTGTGGGCTAAAACGACGTTAAAAACCTGCGCATGCTCAGAAGCAAGTTATAAGACGGGAGCGCTCGTTCTGGTAAAACTACTGTTCATAATGGAGTAAGCACATTCATCATGCTGTAACAGACAGAAAAGCGCAAATTGTCTTTTACTAACACGGAATCAGCTAAAGCAGCCCCAAGGGTGGCGTCATCCGCATGGAATTTCCCCTTTATAGTGCCGTCATACGTGTTGTACGTCACCGTGCTTTGCTAGAGCATTTTTAAAAAACTATGGTGTGTGGGCAACGTCATTTTAATGATGAAGTTGGAAAAACGTTGTTTTTTCTACATGCCGAAAAATGATCGTGTGTACGCGGCATAAGACCTGGTTCACACCTATGCATTTTTTAGTGTGTTCTCAGTTTTGCATTATCACACTACAGTCCATTTAATACGTTTTCCTATGGATGTAGTTCACATCTGTACATTTTATGGAAAGGGCCAGAGTTTTTGTTCTGCTTTTTGGTTCCATAGATTTCAATGGATCAACAATGGCCCAGGTTCAGGTAGATTTGCCCTTTAGTTGCACATGTGAAGAGCAGCTGATTTGCTCTGCGCTGGGGCAATTTGGAAAGATTGCCACCTGATTCAGGATTCCTTTTGTCTGCTAACTTGCTCCTTTGTAAGGCAAAAATCAGGGCCTAAGGCAGCGCAAGTGAAAGTGGGTGTGCCCTATGCAAATGATCTTTTTTCCACTCAGCAGTGGTTTGCTCCTATTTTCAGGGCAAATTTTGCCCACCTGCTTGCACTGAGCAAATAAATAGGGGCAGACCTGCGCAGGTCCTGTGCAAAATTACATCCTGCTTGTTCCCCCCCCCCCCTGAGCAAGGTAATTTTGCCCTTTTTTCTGAGATGGCACCTCCTGATAAGGAAAAAAAAAAGAAAAGCAAATTTTGTCTCCGCTGAGATGGATATACTGCTTGCGGCACTGCCGTTCTTTTTGGTTCAGAGCGGAAGAATACCACCGTAGCCCAAAGGAGGGCAATATATGAGGCTATTACATTGGACATAAATGCCCTGGGCTTTGAGGACCGGACTTGGATGGACATCCAAAAAATTTTTACTGACATGCGTCGTCGAGTCAGGGACAAAATTGTCATAATCAGAAAGCATAGCAGGGGCACGGGAGGAGGACCAGCCTGTTCTGTGCGACTCAATCCGGAGGAGGAGGTCATCTCTCAGAGTCTAGCGCTGGAGCAGGTGGAGGGACTGCCAGGCTATGACTCCACTGTTGGGGACTTGGGGACTGGTAAGTTTTTTTGTGTCTCATATCTGCTGTGTATCATGGGAGGGGGTAGAAGTGAACATATGAGGGGGTAGAAGGGAACATGTAACAAGTTTTTGTTTCTCATATCTGCTGTGTATCATGGAAGGGGGTAGAAGTGAACATATGAGGGGGTAGAAGGGAACATGTAACAAGTTTTTGTTTCTCATATTTGCTGTGTATCATGGGAGGGGGTAGAAGGGAACATATGAGGGGGTAGAAGGGAAGATGTAAAAAGTTTTTGTTTCTCATATCTGCTGTGTATCATGGGAGGGGGTAGAAGGGAACATGTGATAAGTGTGTTGCTCCAGCAACATATTTTTTTTGTGTCATCCACAGATGTTGATGATGAGGCTGGGCCATCGTCGGCTGTAGGGCGACCAACGTCATCCCCAGAACATCATGGGGTCCAGTCAGGCCCCCTGCAGATCCTGGGCATGTTGGTGGAGGAGGATATCGCCCATAGTCCATCTAGGGAGGAGGAAGTGGTGGAGGAGTCCATTATCCTCAACCTGGATGAATCTGTGTACCTCCAGGAGGATCCCACCATCCCTGACCTCCCCACCACCCCCCGACCATCACGTCATCCCCCTCCAGGGCAAGCCCCTCCAGTGTCCCCCCCTCCAGTGTCCCTCCCTCCAGTGTGGCCCACTCCCCTTCTTCTCCCTCAGTTCGTGCCCCAGCCTCTCCTCCAAGAAAAGCTCTATGTAAAACTAGGGGTGTACCCTCCAGCCTCCGTGAAGGTCTGCAGGAGGAGCAGACCCGGCAGACCCGCCATATAGGGGACATGGTGGGAGACTTGAGGCGGGTGGCGGACAGCCTGGCATCCTCCTCCTCCTCTCTGCAGCAGGCCCTCACCCTGCATGCTGACCGGGGGATACAAGATACTGAGAGCTTGGAGGAAGTCAGTGCCAACTGTGGAGCCATGGTCACCTGCATGGTTGAGCAGCAGGGCGCCATCGCTTTGCTAACAGCGGAGGTGAGCAGGTTGGCAGGTGCGGTGGAGGCCAACACTGCTGCTGTGCGGGAGGAGGGGAGATTAACCCGGCAGCAGCAGAGGACCAATACCACCCGGCAGCTGCGGATGTTGGCCCAAACCAACAGCGTGCTCACCCGCCTGGCCAACGCCATGGAGGGCTTGCAGGCACCACCTGCCAGGAGTGAGGAAGTAGGGGTTGATGCTCCTCCCCCCCCTCCATCCCCACCCCATGCTCGATCCCAACCACAGGCTCCATCCTCAGCCCAGGCTCCATCCCCACCACAGGCTTAACCACGCAGACTGAGGAGCCAGAGCCGGGGCACCCTTGGCACAAGGATGTCCAAAAAAAAAAAATGATTTTCCTTTTATTTTTGTATTTTTTACCTGTCCCTTGCTGCTCATATAATGAGCCTTTTCTATTTATTTTGATTATGCTTATATTTTTTTTTTGGGGGATATTTTTTTTTTGCTCAGATTAGGAGCTTTTCTATATTTAGTTTATGCTCAAAGTTTTTTTGTTTTTGTTTTTGTTTGTAGTCCCTACACACAGTGAGGAGTGCTGTAGTTTCTCTCCAGCTGACCTGTGGCCATCTGTTGCTAACTTGCCCCTGGTTTTATAAAGTGCAAATTTGCCCCGGCTAAACAGCTTGCGCGCTTTGGGAGCAAAATGCTCCTCACACGCGCAAGTTTATGAATCAGTGGCAGTTCCTCATTTGCATATTTGCTGAGGGAAAACCATGAGAGCGCAAGTTGCTCCCTGAGCAAAATTGCCCCTTAATTGCGCCGGGGCAGAGAAACTGCCTCCGTGCAAAAATGGCACATTTCAGGCTTAGCTTGCTTTCTGGGTCACCCGCAAATTTGCCTGGGAGCAAATCCGTACTTGCGCGGTGCAAATCACACTTGCTCCCGCGCAAGTCGTACCTGAATCTGGGCCAATGTGTATTGAAAAACGCAAAATGCACCTGGACTATGCAAACTGTAACCTGCATAGCTGTGAACCAGGCCTAAGAGATCATTACAACTACTACTACTAATACTAAAAGATATGCTGCTAAATAAAGATGTATTTAGATATTCTGAAAGAAAAAAGATTTTAAAATAAAACCCCTTTGAACAAATTTGCTCATCTTTTACACTGAGCTACTGGTCTTAAAGTTTTTGCAAAGGATTAAAAAAAAAATAACAAACATATCATATTTACCTGCTCTGTGCAGTGGTTTTGTACATCCTCCTCCTTTCTGGTCCTTTCCTGGTACCCTGGACCGCTCCCTCTGTCGAGTGCCCCAATAGCAAGCCGCTTGCTAATGGGGCACTCGTGTTTGCTCGTGCCTGAGCCTCGCTTTCTGTGTCCATAAGAGTGTGGCTCAGCCTTGCTCAACTGAAGATTTTTTTGTTAAAAAAACCTTCAGCCTTAGAAACACTTCAAAGTGATTGTAAACCCTTAGGCCTCGTACACACGATAGGATAGCCAAAGGACAACGTCTGAAGGACTTAGGTTAACCGATGAAGCTGACTGATGGTCCGCCACGCCTACACACCATCGGTTAAATAACCGATTGTGTTAGAACGCGGTGACGTAAAACACAACAACGTGCTGAAAAAACGAAGTTCAATGCTTCCAAGCATGCGTCGACTGGATTTTGAGCATGCGTGGGTTTTTAACCGATGCTTTTGCATACTAACGATCGGTTTTGACCTATCGGTTAGGCGTCCATCGGTTCAATTTTAAAGCACCACACACGATTGGTTTTGACCGATGAAAGCGGTCCTTCAGACCATGGTCCTCTGGCTATCCTATCGTGTGTACGAGGCCTTATGCCTCGTACATACGACCGTTTTTCAGGTTGTAAAAAATGACGTTTTTAATGGTGTAGAAAAAACTTAGAAAAACCCAATCATTAAAACGGCCTTGCCTACACACGATTGTAAAAAAAAAAATGCCCTAGCAACACGTACGACGGCACTATAAAGGGGAAGTTCCATTCGGATGGTGCCACCCTTGGGGCTGCTTTTGCTGATTTTGTGTTAGTAAAAGACGATTCTCGCTTTTCAGTCTGTTACAGCGTGATGAATGTGCTTACTCCATTACGAACGCTAGTTTTACCAGAACGAGCGCTCCCGTCTCATAACTTGCTTCTGGGCAATGCGCGTTTTTTTTCACGTCGTTAAAGCCCACACACGACCATTTTATACGACGTTAAAAACGACAACGTTAAAAACGTAGTGAAAAATTAAAGCATGTTCGACATTTTTAATGCCCATTTTTTACATCGTGAAAAATGCTCTGGAGCCCACACACAATCGTTTTTAATGACATAAAAAAAAACTTAATTTTTTACAACCTGAAAAACGGTCGCGTGTATTACATATACCCAGTTAGCTGATACACAGAGATTAAATGAATCCTCCTACATAACCTGTTTACTCTTCTCTACATCCATTCAAAAGTCCATAACTTATTAAGCTTGTCTTGTCTGAGCTTTCAGAAAATGGGGTGGCTGAAATCACACACTGTGTAGCTCAGTGAAGAGAGCTCTGAGAGGTGATTGGAGGAACACCCCCCCCCCACTTCTTATACAGCACACAGCAATTGAGCTGAGGCTGTCAATTAAAGACTGTGTGTTGGAGATCCTTCCCCTGTCACCTTTTTTTCCTTGGTGTCAGGAAAACTTGTCAGAAATGATTCATGCGGATAGCAGAGCAACAAAGCAGAAGACAGAAAGTACATTTATGCCTCGTACACACGTCCGTTTTTCACGACGAGAAAACTGCCATTTTTTATATTGGTCGAGAAAACCTGTCGTGTGTATGCACCCTAGCAGTTTTCTTGTCGAAAAAACTGCCCGCAAAAAAATAGAAACCAGCTCTCTTTTTTCTCGTCGTGTTTCACATCAGTCTTTTTCTTGTTGCGAAAAACAGTTGTGTGTATGCTTTTCCGAGGGGAAAAACATGCGCATGCTCAGAATCCAGTATGAGACAGGAGCACTCGATCTGGTAAAACTAGCGTTCGTAATGGAGATAGCACATTTGTCACGCTGTAATGGACTGAAAAGCACAAGGGTGAAAAGCACGAATCGTCTCTCACCAAACTTTTACTAAGACGAGGATGAATGAATGAATGAATGAATGAAAAACTTATATAGCGCGGCACATGCGAACTGAATCGCCTCTGGGCGCTTGTTGTTTGTGTCTCATGCCTTTCAGAAAAGCAGGATCAGCAAAAGCAGCCCAAAGGGTGGCGCCATTTGAAAGGAACTTCCCCTTTATAGTCCCGTCGTACGTGTTGTACGCCACCACACTTTGGTTGGAAGTTTTTTTGCATGATTGTGTGTATGCAAGTCAATCACCCCCTTTAGCGGACGTCTGCTGACAAATAAACTTAGTGGGCCATATTCTCATAGAAGTTACGATGGAGTATCTCAGGATACTCCATCGTATCTCCCTTTTGTGGCCCGTGTATCTATGCGACTGATTCTTAGAATCATTTTCGCATAGATACACTTAAGATCCGCCATCTGTAAGTCACTTACACTGGCGGATCTTAAATGTAATGACGCCGGCCGCCGCTAGATGGCATTTACGTGAAGGACTCATTTGCGTATGCAAATGATCCTTCTACGCCGATTCCCGAACGAGTTTGCGTCGCGTAACCGTCGCTAACGTCGTTTGCGTAAGCGGAAACTTACTCCTGCTATATGAGGAGTAAATTTCCGCAAGTCCCACGTAGGCCATGTTACGGATGGCGTCGGGTCCGCGTCGTGTTTTTTCGTCGGGTACGTCGTTTCCGTAAGTCGTTCTTGAATACGACTTTACGTCAATGACGCACACGTCGGTGTCATTGACGTTTTCCGCCGAGAACTGGAGCATGCGCACTGGGCTTTTTGAAGCCCGGCGCATGCACAGTTCATTAGAATCGGGGGCGCGCTTAATTTGAATACAAGCCGCCCCCTTGGAGATCCGCCAGGCTACGCCGGGGCATTTACACTCCGTCGTCCCAACTTACGGAGCAAGTGTTTGGGGAATACAACACTTGCTCCTGTAAGTTGGGACAGCGGAGTGTAAGTGCCTTAAGCGCAGCCCGCGGATTTTTAGAGAGAATATGGGCCAGTGACTAGGATGCTCTGTCACTTGAACATTGAGACAGGACTGCTTATTATAATGTAACAGACCACAGAGCCATGCAAGTAACCTGATACTGAAAGCATTCAGGGCACGTTGTATGAAGAGCATACCAAAGATAAAAATTTTGTTACCCATTGCCACCAATCAGCTTCTATTATTTATTCTAAGCCTGGACTTGATAGTTGGAAGCGGATTGGTTCCTATGGGTAACAAGAAATTTTATTTTTTAGCATACTCTTTACATAGCACACCCTCAGTGTTTTTATTCTTTGGTCACCTAGTGCAAAGGCCAACATTTAAGCTGTATACAATACAGAACCTATCAAGTCTTGACTGGTCAAAAAACACAGAAAAAAAATGCACCCTCATCTCTGCAATGATATGGTATGCATGTTCTGTAGGAAAATTATAAAATAAAATAAGAGTATAAAATGATACGCATTACATTGCATAACCCTTTTCCATGACTGAAGCTGTAGTTTACCTAGCATTGTTGGAGCACATCAATTACATGGCGACAGAACTTTGGAATGTTGCTGTCTATACAGCAAAGGGCAGGTACGGATTGAGCCATTCGTCATTCTTTCCTTTGCAGCTTTTAATACTGTATTACTATTGTGCTTTATTTGAATAAATGATCATTACACAATTAAGCTTTTGGAGATGTGGTGTATATACAGGGTAAAAAGAATGTCCTCAAACAAGGTTCAACTACTATATATGGTTGATGTGAGTGTACTTTATATGTAAAAAAAATTACAAAAATATCCTTACATAAAAAGAAAAAAAATGTTGCAAATTGTTTTTCTCTTCCGTTCATGGACAGACAAGTTTGGTGAGAGACAATTCGTGCTTTTCAGTCCGTTACAGCGTGACAAATGTGCTATCTCCATTACTAGAGTCACAGCGTGCCGGGCCGACAGCCCGCGGTAGATGGTCTGTCTGGGATGCTTCCAGCGAGTCCACACAGCAAGGGTAAGTAGCAGTACCCCTGCTTCGGCAGGGGGACATAGCTGGACTTTCCTGGGGAGTTCAAGTAGGGGGTTCCCACCCTTCCTTTCCTCTCTCCCTTCCTCCCCTCCTCCCTATGCTCGGAGTAGCTGGGCTGGCTGCGTCTGACGGGGGTCTGCCTGGGGGGGGCTCCATCCCCAGGTGGGGGCTGCGCTGTGTGGGTCTGCTCTCCTGGGGGTGGTATTCACTGCCTGTGGGGGGGGCTCCGGGTGTTCACTGCTGCGATGTGTGTGTTTTTTATTCTGTTTACATGCGTCTGGCGCTGTGTTCTCTATCTCTCCTCAGCGGCCATTTTCTTGTAGCCGTGTGCCTTATTCTACAGGGTGGCCGCTCGGCGGTCATTTTGGGAGGGAGTTTGACCTCTAATGTTGGTCAGTACGGCGTGAACAGCCAGGACACACGCTGCAGAGCACTAGAGTGACACGGGCGGCTGTGCTGAGAGCACCTCAAGCGGGAGACGGACGGCAGCCGCTTGCAGTGACCGGTTTGGGTGGGGAGTCCTCATTCCCTGTGGCAGCTAGGAGGGTGGGCTGTGTGCTTGCCTTACGTCCCTGCTGGTGTCAGACACGTGGGTCAGCATGGCGTCGGAAGCGGACGCCTCTTCCCCTGAAATCCCTGAGTTAGCAACTGGTGCCCCTGCATCTGTGGTATCTGTGGATGCTATGTCGGCGGTCCTGGAGGCTTTTGTTGCCAGGGTAGAAGCGGCGCATGGGAACACGGGGGTAAAAAGCGCCCCCTCCTTCCGCCATCTTCCGGGGACAACTCTGACGCAGAGTCGGGGCCTGCTATCGCTCCTGGCCCTGATGTGTCAGAGGATGCGGACTGTGACCGCTCGGACAGTGAGGATGACTCCGGGTCCGGGTTGGCATGTGATCAGCAACTTGTAGGAGCACTTATTACCGCAGTGCGGGATACTCTTAAGATGAAGTATACGGCAGAGGAAACAGAGATGTCGGTCCCGCACTGCTAAGGTGTTTCCTTGTGTATCCTATTTGGATAAGCTTTTGTACAAGGAGTAGGATTGATCGCAAAAGTTTTTTTCAGCTCCAAAAAGTTTGGCGGTCCGTTACCCCTTTGAGGAGAGTTTCCTGAAGAAGTGGACTTCTCCCCCGATAGTGGAACCCCCTGTGTCCGGATTAAACAAGGCGACCACGCTTCCATTGGAAGGGGCTCCTGCTTTCAAGGACCCCGCAGACAAGAAGGCTGAGGCAGTGGCCCGCTACCTGTACATGGTGGTGGGCTCAGCAGTGCGTCCTGCTGTGGCCGGGGCCCTGGTGTCTCAGACACTTACTGAATGGGCAAAAATGTTACACCAAGGGTTAAAGGAGCATCAGGCTCCCAAGGAGTGTGTGGCTCTGGGCGACCAGTTGGTGCAGGGCCTTAAGTTTGTCTGCGAGCCAGCCTTGGATACGATTCCCTTGCCGTCCAGAGCTTCAGTCTATGCAGTGGTCTTATGCCGCCTGATCTGGCTAAAGTGTTGGTCCGCGGACCAATCTTCTAAGTAGGCCCTGATGGATTTACCTTTTAAGGGCAACAGGCTTTTCGGGGCCTCTCTGTATGACATTATTAAAGATGCCACGGGGTAAGAGCACTTTACTCCCGCAATCCAAAAAGGGTAAGGAGCCACGCCGTAGGCAGGGGCCCTCCTTCACCGCGCACAAGTGTTTTTTCGTCCACCCGGTGCTGCAGGTCCCAGGCCGATAAAGCGCCCGCTGAGGGACAAAACCCTCTCTGGTTTCGCAAACCCAACAAGCCTGCGGAAAAATCTGCGTCTGCATGGCATTTGGGTGGGGGCCGTCTTCGCAGATTCGCGGCTCGGTGGACGTCTCTGCTTTCTGACCACTGGGTTTGCGAAGTAGTTTCCTCAGGGTACAAGATAGAGTTTCTCTCTTGCCCCCAAACAGATTTTTCCCCTCCAACCTCCAGCTTCCCCCGCCCCATGGGGAAGCCCTGTTTGGGGCAGTTCGGGATCTGCTGGAACTTTGGGTGATCAGGCTTTGCCTCTCCGCGTGGTCTCGGAGGCTACAGGGGCATCCAGTCTGGATCCAGTTGGACAACGCCACAGCAGTGGGGTACGTCAACCATCAAGGAGGAACAAGAAGCTCGGCTGCTGCATCGGAGGGTGCTCACATCTTGAGGTGGGCAGAGCAGAGCGTACCGGCTCTTTCAGCCATATAAATTCCGGGCGTGGAAAACTGGTAAGCGGACTACCTGAGTCGCCAGATACTGGACCAAGGAGAATGGTCTCTACACCCGGATGTATTTTACTGCTGTTGCAAGGTCCCATACTGCATCCTGCTTTACAGTAGCTGGCTTTGACAGCATGGCTAATGAAAGCCAGGTGTTAGGAGACAGGGCCTGTCGGATTCAGTGATTTCTACCATGCTGAAGGCACTGAAGTCTTCCTCTAGCAAGATTTACCATCGCACGTGGAATGCCTACATATCCATATGTGAGGAAATGAGCTGGCATCTGTGTACTTATTTGGTTTCCAGGGTCCTGCTGTTTTTGCAGCGTGGGGTGGACCAAAAGCTTGCATTAAGTACGATTAAAGGGCAGATTTCTGCCTTGGCTGTCTTTTTTCAACGACCCTTGGCGGCTCATTCTCTAGTGAGTACGTTTGTGCAGGGGGTTCGGCATGTGGCCCCTCCGGGTCCGTCCTCCTCTACCTCTGTGGGACTTGAATCTGGTCCTCTCGGTGCTTCAGAACCCACCGTTTGAGAATATTAGGGAGATTCCCTTACTGACGCTTTCCCAGAAGGTGGCCTTTTTGGTGGCTATTACATCAGTCAGACAGGTTTCTGAGCTGGCAGCCTTGTCCTGCAAAGCTCCATATCTGATCTTCCACAAGGGTAAGGTGGTGCTGTGTCCACAGCCTTCTTTTCTCCCTAAGGTCGTTTCGGCTTTCCATCTCAATGAGGACATTGTATTTCCATCTTTGTGTCCTCGTCCGTCGCACCCTGAGGCATTTGCGCTGCATTCCTTGGACGTTGTCCGAGCTCTGCGAGTGTACTTGTCTGCTACTGCTCCGTTCCGGAGGTCGGACTCATTGTTTGTTTTCGGTGGCTGGTCCTAAGAAGGGCCTGGCGGTCTCGTCGGCCACCATCTCTAGGTGAATCAGACAGATCGTGATTTAGGCTTATGCCAAAAAGGGGCGGGCACCCCCTTTCCTGTCACGGCGCATTCGACCAGGGCAATAGGTGCCTCTTGGGCTTTCCGACAACAAGCGTTTGTTTCCCAGGTGTGTAAGGCGGCGACCTGGTCGTCTGTTCACACTTTCACAAAATTTTACAAGATTGATGTGAGTGCATCTTTGGATGCTTCCTTCGGCCGCAAGGTTTTGCAGGCGGCTGTTTAAGGTTGCAACTCCTCCGTTGAGGAGCTCTGGTTGATGGGGTAAAGTTTGTTTTAATGCTGTTTTTCCCACCCCTCATTTTTGACACCGCTTGGGGACGTCCCACAAGTCAAGATTGCTGCTGTGTCCGTCCATGAACGTCAATGTAAAATCCTTTTCTCAAGGACGGACACAGCACCAACCCCTACTTTTTTGTTTGTACTGCTTTTTGATGAACTGAGCTGGGAGATGCAGGAAGAGGAGTTGTACCCAGAGGGACCACCCCTGGGCGGCACTGTACAGTTTTTGACGTGATTAACACTTTAACATGTTTTCTGCCTAGTCCTCTCCTGATTGAAGGCAAATACCCACAAGTCAAGATTGCTGCTGTGTCCGCCCATGAACTCAGAGAAAAGGATTTAAGGATGAGTACAAAAATCCAATTTTCTCTCTCTTATGTTCACTGGGCTCTAGAAGTTATTGCTGACTTGTTTTTTTCAGCAAAGGGGACAGAGATCATCTAATGCAGCCCTCAAAATTTCCACTCCCCTGTTCACATTTTGCGAGCGTAAAAAATGATTAAGGGTGAGCGTGGGCTGACTCTGAGGGGGAAGGGGAGCAATACCGGCAGGCAGGGTTGAATGGGAGCCGTCCTTCCAGCGATCGCCCAGAGGAAGAGGTGAGCCAATCGGATCATCAGAGTGGAGAAGGTCGCTTTAACAGCTTACATTTGAATTGCCCAGTGTTTTCGGCACTCGTCGTCTCACATAGTCCCACCTCCTAGTCCGGGTACTTTGATAGACAGAACACCGGTCCAATGCTGGGACATCTCTCAAAATACCCAGGCTAAGAGGCGGGACTGTGTGTGATGGCAAGTGCCAGCAACACTGGGTAATTCAAATGAATGCTGTTACAGCGACGTTCCCTGCTCTGTGATGATCCAGCCGGCTCTCCTGTTCTTCTCTCTTTTCCTGCACTGGTAAAGCTGCATTGATGGGCACTGGTGAAGCAGCATTGATGGGCACAGGTGAGGCTGCATTAACACTAATGAAGCGGCATTGATGGACACAGGTGAGGCTGCATTGATGGGCACTGGTGAAGCAGCATTAATGGGCACAGGTGAGGCTGCATTGATGGGCACAGTTTAGGCTGCATTGATGGGCACAGGTGAGGCTGCGTTGATGAGCACTGGTGAGGCTGCATTGATTGGCACTGATCAGGCTGCACTGATAAAGTTGTTAATATTTATAACTTAATTCTGCATAAAACATAAGTGTCATTGCATGAGATAATTTATGAGGGTGTGTTTAGGGACAGAATAAAAGGCGGGTCAGGGTAGGGGTTGGGTGGGGAAAATGGGGAGAGTAACCCTTAAGGTGTGGTTAGTAGCTCCGCACTTGAAATTTTGAGCCCTGAGCAAACAAATAGGATCTGATAAGAAAGATGTCAGTTTTTTGTGCCCATTCAGTATGTGCCTGGCAGACACAGGCGGACCCATAAGAGCTTTATGGACAGCTGGATGTAATCAAACTCTGGTGTTCTTTTATATCAGGCTACCTCTGTCATGTTTAGGTCCTAAAAAAAACAGAAAAGGATGCAGTCCTTTTGACCCCGTTTTGATCAGTAATGCGCTGATTTGCCTGCTAATCAGAGCACAACTGGCGGATGACAGGTCTGTGTGCGCTTGGTTTAAGAGCAGACATGGACAGAACTTGCTCTGCTCAATGGGCTGTCAGGTGTAAATGGACTCTGCTATCCGTTTACACCCGAATGCCCTCTGATCCAACCCACCTAGGCGGAGGATGACAGGTCTCCTTTCCTTTTTTTTGTTTTCTTTTAATGGCCTGGATCAGTTTGGAGGTCGGCGGGTGTAAAAGGACAAGGTCTGTTTACACCCACCAATCCATAGAGGTGAATGGTCCGTCTGATCAGGTCTGCCTGAAAAAATGAACATGTGGTGTGAAAGAATCCACCTGAAAAACTGCCAGGTGGACCAGATCTGAAAGCACATGTGAAAGGGCCCTAGGCCAGGTTCACACTGCTGCGATGTGGAAGTCAGACAACTTCCGATCAGACTTTGCCCTATGACTTCATGTCCAATATTGATCCGCCCCCTGCCCGCAGACCCACCACAACCACCGCCCAAGGTTGTCGGCAAGAGGCCTTTGTCCCCATCGACATGAGGACAAGGTGCTTTGGGGTGGGGGCATGGAGCCCCCCTGTGTCCCAAAGCACCCACTCCCCCATGTTGAGGGCATGTGGCCTGGTATGGTCAGGAGGCAGGGCCATCTTTTCCATTGGGCACGCTGGGCAGTTGCCCGGGGGCCCCGCTTGCCTGGGGGGCCCCACCGGCTGCCCAGCAACTCCAGTAAAAAATTGTGGAGAGTGACGGGTTATGCCGCGTACAGACGGTCGTTTTTTGTGATGAAAAAAAAACGACATTTTAAAAAACGTCATTTAAAATGATCGTGTGTGGGCAAAACGTCGTTTTATGTCTTCAAAAAAACGACCCAAAAAAAATTCGAACATGCTCGAATTTTTTGTGTCGTTTTTCAAAACGTCGTTTTTTGTTTCACAGAAATTGACCGTGTGTAGCAAAAAACGACGTTTAAAACAACGTTTTTAAACCCGCGCATGCCCAGAAGCTAGTTATGAAGTGAGCTTCAATGGAAAAAAGTGGTGAAACGTAACCTCGCTTTGCTAGAGCATTGTGAAATAACGATGGTGTGTAGGCAACATCGTTTTTAAAAATGATGTTTCAAAAACGTCGTTTTATTTCATGATTTAAAACGTTGTTTTTTTTCATCACAAAAAACGACCGTCTGTACGCGGCATTAGAACTGCCCATGCCCAGTTTGCGGAAATCACAGAGAAGATCCGGTCCTCCACGAGTGCGGGGGGTTGCTGATGTAAAATAATGTAAGGGGGCACTGATATAAAGGTTCCCCCTCCTATATTAGTGACCCCCCTTACCTTAGTGTATTAACTCACCAGAGTGCCCCCCACATCAGAGTTCCCCTTTACATCAGTGTCTGCAGGATTCTCCCCTACAATGCAAGGGGAAACTCAGTCTGCGGACCCTGATGTAAGTGGGAAAGAGAAAGCAGTGGACTCTGATATAAGGTGGTCTCTGGTCACCAGAGCCCCCCTCCACATCAGAATTCCCTCCTTAGATCATGATCTGCAGCGTTCCCCTTTACATAAGAGTTCCCTTTCACTGTAAGGCCCGGTACACACGAGCAAACATGTACGATGAAACCGGTCCGTCGGACCGTTTTCACCGTACATGCCTGCCAGAGGGCTTCTGTACGATGGTTGTACTAACCATCGTACAGAAGTCCGCGCGTAAACAATACGCGGGGCGTGTCCGCGTCGTCGCCGCGACGATGACGCGGAGACGTGGGCGGGCCTGCCATTTAAAGGCTTCCACGCATGCGTCAAAGTCATTAGACGCATGCGAGGGACGGCGGGCGCCTGGACATGTACGGTAGGTCTGTACTGACGACCGTACATGTCCGAGCGGGCAGGATTCCAGCGGACGGTTTTAAAACACGTCCAGGAATATTTGCCCGCTGGGAAAAGGCCCGGCGGGCAAATGTTTGCTGGAATTCGGCCCGCTCGCGCCTACACACGACGGAACATGTATGCTGAAACTGGCCCGTGGACCAGTTTCAGCATACATGTTTGGTCGTGTGTACGGGGCCCAAGGGGGAATCCTGCAGACTCTGATGTAAGAGGAAACTCTGTGCTGGCTGGGTTATAGTAACCTGACCTTCATGTCGATGAAGACATTTTTTTTTACTTTTGTTTAACTTAAACACATTGCTAATAGCACTAGCTACTGTATATGTTTATAGTTTAAATGCTGACATTTGCATTGTTCGGCACTGAAAACTGTAATTTTAGGTACTTTTTTTGCACTGGCAGTAAAAAATGTGGTTCTGCCAGGGCCCCTGTGCA
This sequence comes from Rana temporaria, assembly GCF_905171775.1. Classification (NCBI taxonomy): domain Eukaryota; kingdom Metazoa; phylum Chordata; class Amphibia; order Anura; family Ranidae; genus Rana; species Rana temporaria. Next base: position 311,120,127 of record NC_053493.1, read on the forward strand.
CTGTATTGCCCGGGGGCCTATAATGCTCTTAAGATGACACTGTCAGGAGGTGGGGGTGTTCGCTCGTCCCCCCCCCCCTTTCCTGACCTGATGGTTAATAATGCTTGTAGACAGGAGTTTTCATGTATCTGATTTGCCACACAACACACCACAGTGCTGAAAATATTCAACTATTGCACAGGGAAGGTACATATGTTTGTTATGTAAAAAATATATATATATATACCTTTTAATATCACTTTAAATACATTTTAGTGCACACAATATTATACCCAGTTTTTTAATAAATATAAAAGTTGGTGTTGCGTTGGGTAAATGGATCCCAAACATGCAAAGATAATAAAGTGATGCTTTAAAAAACCTTTGAATCCTCATCGCTTCTGGGATCATTCATTATGGGCAGCACATGGATGTTCCTCCATCTCTTCTGTGGGAAGATGTCCTGACCACTTACATAGTCCTGGGCTCGCTGGAGAGCATGGGAACCACTGCAGGCGGTGGCTAATTGCCTAACCAAAACTCACATATGCATAATTGTTCTAGGTCAGTTAAGTATCGCATCCAGAGGATTGGGATCAAAGCCAAAAACCTAGTATTAGCAGGAGGAAAGGCCAGCCATGGAAGCATAGATTTTTTTTCTAAATAACGTTACACTTTATTACTACGCTTTGCACAGAGCAGCCCAATCCTCATCCACTCGGGTTCCCACCTCCAATGACTGCCCACCATCGCAAGCCACTTGCTATGGGGGCATTTGTAACCCCCCCTCACTGGCTGTTATTGACTCACAGTATCCCTAATCACTGTTGCACCATTCGCAGTGTCCCTGATCCAGTGCTGAAGGGTGACAGTACAGGTGCACACCACATCCTCTATCTGTCAGGGTCAAGGTGCGGTCTTCCCAGGGAAAAGTAGAGGACTATCAGGATTTGTGAGCTGAAAATTAAGCCCCAGTGGCTCTGCTGAATCTTGCTAGAAGAAAAAAAAGTCTTGGTAAAAAGGTGTTGCTTCTAATGTAGGACTATGAAAAACTTGTTTACTTTTTATGTAACACATTGCAGTATTTCGCAAGCAGCATCAGTGCATGTTTTACAACTCTCTCCATAGAATGAATGTGAAATACGGAGCATTCTAAATGTATAAAGCCCCCTAAAAATCTGAAGGATGTGTATGGTGTTCCTGATAAAAAAAAAAAAAAAGTTTTGGATGTTTTTTTTTTAAATAAATGCCTGATTTTTGAACTTGGTGATTGTAGGGTTGATTTAAAAAAAAAAAAAAAAAAAAGTCATATTTACCTGCTCTGTGCAATTTCATTGCACAGAGTGGCCCTGATCTGTCTCTTCTTAGGTCCCCCACTGGCACTCTTGGCTCCTCCTAATTTCTGTGTGCCACAAGAATCCGCTTCCCATTGTGGCACACCTGTGAGCTTGATCCAGAGTCACGCTGCCTGCGTCCATAGATAAAGACAGTGCGGCACGGCCCTGCCCCCTTGCCACAGGTTTTGATTGACAGCAGCAGGAGCCATTGGCTCCCTGTGCCTCAAAGCAAAGCCTGTGAGAGTGGAGAGAGCTGCTACATACAGGCACAGCACTAAATCGAGTGAAGGCTAAGCTAGGTGTAAGTGAGGGTGATACTGTCATCTATACAGGGAATGCATGAAGGTAAAAATATGTTTGTGCTAGTAAAGGCTAAACATAACCCTTAAAAGTGTTGCCTCTCCCTCCTCTTTACTATCTTGCAAAGCCTATATACAGTGGATATAAAAAGTAAAATCTACACACCCCTGTTAAAATGTCAGGTTTCTGTGATGTAAAAAAAAAAAAAAAAAAGACAAAGATAAATCATTTCAGAACTTTTTCTACATTTATTGTGACCTATAAACTGTACAACTCCATTGAACAACAGACTAAATTTTCTTTTAGGTGGAGGGAAGTAAAAATAAAATAAGCCTATCAGTATGGCACATCTTGACTTGGCAATATTTGCCCACTCTTCTTTGCAAAAACATTCCATATTTGTCAGATTGCGAGGGTATCTCCAGTGCACAGCCCTCTTCAGATCACCCCACAGATTTTCAATTGGATTCAGGTCTGAGCTCTGGCTGGGCCATTCCAAAACTTGAATCTTTTTCTGGTGAAGCTATTCCTTTGTTGATTTGGATGTATGCTTTGGGTCGTTGTCATGATGAAAGATGAAGATCTTTTTCATGTTCAGCTTTCTAGCAGAAGTCTGAAGTTTTTGTGCCAATATTGACTGGTATTTGGAACTGTTCATAATTCCCTCTACCTTAATTAAGGCCCCTGTTCTAGCTAATGAAAACAGCCCTAAAGCATGACGCTGCCACCACCATGCTTCACTGTGGGTATGGTGTTCTTTTGGTGATGTGCAGTACTGTTTTGTGCCAAACATATCTTTTGGAATTATGGCCAAAAAGTTCAACCTTGGTTTCATCAGATCATAACCCATTTTTCCACATGCATTTGGGAGACTTCAGATGTGTTTTTGCAAAATTTAGCCGGCCTTGGATGTTTTTCTTCATAAGAAAATGCTTCTGTCTTGCCACTCTACCCCATAGTCCAGACATATGAAGAATACGGGAGATTGTTGTCACATGTACTACACAGCCAGTACTTGCCAGATATTCCTGCAGCTCATTTGATGTTGCCATAGGCCTCTTGCCAGCCTCCCTGACCCGTTTTCGTCATTTCATAAATTTTGCCTGTGTTCCATGTTATAGCTAATGCCATGGAAATTCTTTTGTACCCTTCTTCTGACTGATACCCTTTAACAATGAAATCCCTGATGCTTTGGAAGCCCTCTGCGGATCATGGCTTTTGCTGTAGGATGCACTTTATTTGGGCATAATCAGAGGCACTTTAAATAATGGCAGATGTGCACTGACTCCTATTTAACATGAGTTTGAATGTGATCGCCTAATTCTGAACACAGCTACATCCCCAGTTATAAAAGAGGGTGTGCACACTTATGCAACCACATTTTAGTTTTTCTCCCCCCTAAAATATTTGTTTGTTTTTCAACTGAGTTGTACAGTTTATAGGTCACACTGAAGGTGGAAAAAGTTTTAAAAATAATTTATCTTCGTCACAGAAATCTGACATGTTAAAAGGGGTGTGTAGACTTTTTACATCCACTGTAAAAAGCAGTGAAAAACATTATTTTATTCCCATCTGGTCACGTGATCCAGCAGCTCCAGCTCCCCTGTGTAAGAGTGCTCAACAGCTTTGAATTCCCATACCCGTGACATCACCCACTGGCTTCCATTGCCCTCTATTGTTGACGCTTCTTCTGCTCTCAGACACAGGGGAAACAAAGCTTCTGGATCATGTGACTGGACGAGACAGAACAGGAAAAAGTATTTACATTTTTTTTTGTATACAGGCTATGCAGAATAAGAGGAGGGGGGAGGTAGCATTTTTAAGAGAGTTATTCACTTTATTTTCCACTTTAAAGTGAACATGAACTGTAAAAGCAAAGATTTGTTATAGGGAATTAACAAATGTTAATACTGCTTAAGCGATACCTTGACATAATTACCTTTTGTCTTTTATTCTTCCTGTAAAATAGCAGTGCGCTTCCTGTGCCTTGAGACTCATAGCTGTATATTTGCAGGGCAAAATCTAAGACACTTTGAATCCAATTCAAGTCTCACATAATTTGGAGAGGGTTTTGGCAATGTTGTAACTGTGCAGCTCAATGTTCTCCTTGTTGGAAAAAAATATGTACCTGCGGACCTGCTATGCAAACATCTCCCTGCTTCTCCTTCATTCATGTTGTGCTTCCTCGACTTGCCATATTGCTTCTTCAATATTTCCCCACTAGTCATAAAATCAAAAGGGAAGCTCTGGTATGGCATGGGGAAGAAAAGCCCTGCCTTTATCAATATCGACAGTAGGGAGCCTGGAAGCAATACTGGTGACTTGTTCTTTTCCCTCTGCTTGTCTTTTTTTGGTACAGCTTCCGGAGTTCAAGTACTTTTTAAGAGCCAAAATATTTGTACTAGCAAATGCTCCTATACTTAAGATTCTGCATGTCTTTAACCACTTTAGCCCTGGAAGGATTTACCCCCTTAAGACCAGGCCATTTTTGTGATACGGCCTTGCGTTACTTTGACAATTGCGTGGACGTGCAACGCTGTACCCAAATAAAATTTATGTCCTTTTTTCCCCACAAATAGAGCTTTTTTTTTGGTTGTATTTGATTACCTCTTCAGTTTTTATTTTTTTACAGTGATCAGAGCTAAAAATAGCCACTAATTACTGTATAAATGACACTGGCAGGGATGGAATAAACACTAGGGGGCGATCAAGGGGTTAAGTGCGTCTTAGGGAGGTTTTTCTAAATGTGGGGGGGGGTGAGTTGACTGACTGGGAGTACTGAGAGATCGCTGTTCATGAACACTAGTAACAAACAATTGCTCTGTACTTCCATGACAGAACGGGAACTGCTTTTTTTTACGTTGGCAGATCCCCGTTCTGCCTCTCTGAGGAGCGATCTCGGGTGCCTGCCAAACCCGTACATCGGCTCCCCCACTGTGCAGCAGGCGTGTGCCCCTGCAGTGTCTCTTGCATGAAATGACATAAGAGTACGTCGTTTTGTGCAATACGGCTGCCCTGCCGCAGTATATATGCGGTGGGCAGTCCTTAAGTGGTTAAAGTGTAACTAAAAGCAAAACTGTTCTTTTAGAGTGGAGAGGGATTAAATCACCTGACAATTCTTATTGCCGTCTGTGCCCTTGATAGGGAGATTCACCCTATTTGTCCTGTTTACTCATTTAATCGATAGCGAAGGTAAAAGAAAATCCCAAATTTTGGGTTGACATCAGAACACTAACAGAGGGGAAATAATCCAATGAGGACACTATTTCTAGTGACCATTTGGTATTTCCTCACTTTGGCGGGATTTCCTCTAACTTCCTGTTTTGGCTATGGGACAGGAAGTGAAGGGAAATCCTCCCAATGGAACACAGATGGCAAAAAAAAAAAAAAAAAACCCTCCCTTACTCTATGCAAAATGGAAAAAAAATAAGTTTTGCCTTTAGTTAAACATTACATGTGTATCCAATTTGAATTGAATGGGTTCAATTTAATTCACATCTGGGATGTAAGAAACAGCACATATCAGGATCATGGCCTGGAAGTGAGTTATAATAAGCCTTATTCTGAAAAGTGTCTTAAAAAATAAGGCCCAATAACACACTAGTCTTATCTGCTTTTCTGTTGCACAAGGATTTTACTGGCACATTCTAAAAAAAAAGTTGGCTGCAAAAATATAGGAACACACACATTGAGTGAAAATAAGTTTATATATTATACACATTTATGTACACAAAACATGGTATATGAACGTCTATAGCTTTACCACACTGAGTTCTTTGTATCTCAAGCAGTGGTTTTGTTCTGGGAGTTACACATTGCATTTTATTCAGAAAAATTGGAATTAAAAGAAGCTTCATTTTAAAAACAACAATTCACTACATAGGGGTTAATTCTTCAAAAGTGAATTGGAATAATAATTAAAAAAAAATGGTCTTTTGAAAACATGATTATCCTTCAGAAGGACCAAGTAAGTCAATAAGAGTAAAAATCACAATGATGGCCAATACCTGTAGCAGACTGCAGGGGGCAGTACCATTCTACAAACATTGGTCAGACCCATGCCCAAACAAGTGAACAGGTCCTCATCTATGCAGCACACCTTGAGGCATTTCAATTGCATAAACACTACCAACAGCTTTTATGGTCATTTTGTCTCCATTGAAAGCAGTGGGAAAAAATATTAAAGTGTCGATTAATATAATAATAAAATTCTGCAAAGTGTTTCAAGTCTAATCATACAATACGGTACACAGAGGTCTTAAATGTGTGTAGTGTAGAGTAAGGAGTATTCCATATGGTTAATAACGGATTAAGCCCTTACTTCCATACTTGCTGTATCACCACATGGTTCCTCAAGTATACAGAAGAGTGAATAAAACAAGATCTTCGGGGTACAGGACTACAAACCTTTCTAGCGTGGAAACGCACTGAAATTGGGATTTTATTCCAACCCTAAATACATGAACCGTTTTCTCTATATTTACGAAAGCTGAATATATTTAAGTGCTCTTTCGTAACCTTTTATAAGGGTTTACTTTACCGGTTTCCAATAAAAAGAGAACTACATTAGTAAGATTTGGCTACCAATATATTACATCTGTAGACATTGAAGCTTATTAACTAAAAATTCCCTTTAACATTTCAAAATGGTTTGTAGCAGCGGCTGAATGTTCAGTGATGCGCAAGGCACACTGTGAGTGTTTTCATAAATGTTTGCATTGACGTACAGTACTAAGTGATACAACTACAACTCGTACCTTTCACTGCATAGTAAGATTTTCTTCTTTTGTAGGACTATATACAGCCAATAGTATTATTTTAGTGCAAAATAACAATTTCAGATTGTACATGTATCGGCCTTACAGTCCAGCTCGTTTATAGCTTTGTTCAGTACCATTTGTAATACTTTATTGTCTACATCTTAGGCCTCCAACCATTAATAAATTGTAATATCTTTTTGACCTGCAGTTTGCTTAATTTGAAGTCTTCTGAAAGAATCTCCTCCGTTAACTGGACCAGTAAATTCCCATCGATCTTTTCGGAAACAAAAAAGGACACAACGTCTTCTGACAAACCAATAAACCGAAGTGATTTTGATACCTCTTCAATGGACAGTCCTGAAAGGTCAGAGGGTGGCTGCCAAGGAGAGCCATCTCCACATGACCTGGGTGCTAGTTGCATGTGGAGAGGAGAAGAGAACGGGTATGAGATAGAGAAAATATCCTGCATGCCCTTTTTAGCCAAATAATGTTCTTCCGTAACATCTGGCGAGCAAGTCTGGGACTCTTCCTCTGCGCCATCTATTTTCATAGACAGGGAGAGTGGTTCTTGGACGGTGTTAACATCACTTGACTTGGATGCTCGTGGGGGTAATGCTGGACAGGACATACTTTGTTTTGTGCTGTTATCAGGTAGAATCTTCTCAGTAGAGCTTTCCAGCGAGTAACTTGCAGACTTTGGGCACCCTGCAGAGATGTCCGTAAATTCATTCGGTGTCACTTGTGGACACCCAGTTAAAGAATCTCCCACACTAAAATCAAAGGGGGACGGAAAGTTTCTCTTTGGTGTGGCTGGGGTCTTTTGTCGAGGATAGCTGTAATAACTGCGGCACTGATCTGTGAGCAAGTCGTTTGTGTTCATGCCTTCAGTCCCACCACAATAACGGTTTGGCCAGGACAGGCGAGAAGGAAGGGTTTCCGATGGGGCTGTCCCACAAGGCAAGGTGTTTTCAAGGTCATTTTTCTCATTCTTGATCCAATTACAGGGATAACACGAAACCTGGGCATTGTCCGAAGAGTTGGCTACTTCCTTCTCTGCGACACCTCTGGAAAGAAGAAATGAAAGTTTAGGTATACAAAAGTCTAACATTATAAAGCATATTCTTTTCAGGGTTTTTCTACTCTTCTGCATATATCTCTTGCTGCTGTGCATGTTATCATTTTGTAAAACCATTTCTAGTGAGCAATATTTAAATGTTTCTTCCCCATTTATGATAATATGAAGATAACACATTAATTTATAAATTAGCAATACATTGGAAGACAAACTTTGAAATTGCATTATTGATTATCATCAAAAGATATTCTTGGATTGTACACAATTTTAAGCGCCCCAAGTAAAGTTTATACACTATATTACCAACAGTATTGGAACACCTGCCTTTACATGCATGTGAACTTTAATTGCATCCCAGTCTCAGTCTGTAGGGTTCAATATTGAGTTGGCCCACCCTTTGCAGCTACAACAGCTTCAACTCTTCTGGGAAGGCTACCCAAAAGGTACAAAGCAAGGTCCATAAAGACATGGATGAGTGAGTGATGCCATTAAAGTTAATGTGGGTGTAAAGGCAGGTGTCACAATATTTTTGGTAATATAGTGTATCTGGCTGTGCATTAGAGCTCTTTATTAAAATAAAAAAAATAGGATTAAGGGCTCTTGCAAAAGGCTGTACATAAGGATGTATGGCTGTACAGCGTAAACTATGCCTGTTATTGTGGTGCCCAAAAGCCACAGTTACCGCGTGGTTTTGCCCACTGACATGCATTACAGAATATACTGAGCATGGCTACAACCCTACTAAGCATCGTCTTGAAACAAAGAAATGGGGGAAATGACCACACAGAGTAGTAATAACCCCCCCTTCCGAGTATGTATTCTTTCTTAAGTGCAATACATTTACAACAGGTTTATTATACCGATATGTGAGGAAATGTGTCTTATTCTATTACTTACACAGATTACGTACTAAAGGATAAGCCAACAAAATAAAACATCATTATCCCTGCCAAAAGCGATGCACTTTTGGTCTCCATAGCTTTTAGCTTGTCTAGAAGAAACATTCTAATATCATCTACTGACCGCACTCTTTTGGCTATATGATAATGTATTAGTGGCCACTTTAAATTTAATTTAACGCAGGAGGCCATGATCAATAATGCACCAAGACTTAAAACAGCATTACAAATTATGAATACAGCTGGTTGGTCTTTAACTAAAACTATGGTTCAAATGAGCTGTGTTTATAACAATGTACTGTAGAGGGACCTGCAGTTTAATTAAAGGAGAAGCAATTCTAAAAACATGGGTTGCATCTTCCAAATGCTAAATTACAGCTGCTAAAGACTGATTTGATTTGATTGGTATTTTCACAGGGACAGAAGCTAAGCGAGATCAAACACCACCAATCGCTCAGTTCTCAGAGCTCCTTAAGCAGAGAGCTGGTGACTGTCCGTCACCGCTCTCTGCTCTCCCCCCCTCTCCACGCTCTCTGCTCTTCCCCCCTCCACAGTCCAGCACTCCAGTGAGGGGGGATGGGAGCGGGTGGCTCAGGCTCTCAGCAACTTCCTGGGAGGCTGAGCCAGGTGACGGTCCAGGCATGTGGGTGAATCCTGACTTCATTGTCATGATCTTGCCCAAGCCTGGAGCAGCTCTGTGATGTCAGCCATCAGCAGGCTTCAGCCCACTGTCTGCTGTAAATGGGTCACAGGAGTGCAGAATGAACTGGAGAAATACAGTGAAAAAAGCTTTGGCTGTACTTCTTTAAGTTACCCTAGGGCTCTTCATCATGTGACCTGTGATGTAAGAAGAGCCTAGGACTGCCTCCCTTTACTCGTGTGTGCCAGGTCCAATAATGATGAGGCAGTCAGAGAAAGCACCAAACCCATATTGCAACTGCAGCATTATGCTAAAATACTCACACAACTAGAATTGCTGTAACACACCGTAGTAGCTGCACTCATAAGTGCAACACTGAAATATAACACCCTTATTTCCAGAGGTGCTACATCATACTACAGTACCCTCACCACCAAAGGTGCTACATCATACTACAGTAGCCTCACCACCAGAGGTGATGCATCACACCACAGTACCCTCACCACCAGAGGTGATGCATCATACCACAGTGCCCACACCACCAGAGGTGATGCATCATACCACAGTGCCCTCACCAGCCGAGGTGCTACATTGCACTACAGTACTTTCACCATCAGCGGTGCTACATCGCACTACAGTACCTTCACCATCAGCGGTGCTACATAGTACTACAGTACCCTCACCACCAGAGGTGATGCATCATACCACAGTGCCCTCACCACCAGAGGTGCTACATCGTACTACAGTACCCTCACCATTAGAGGTGCTAGATAGTACTACAGTGCCCTCACCACCAGAGGTACTGCATCATACCACAGTGCTCTCACCACCAGAGGCGCCTCATCATACCACAGTGCTCTCACCACCAGAAGTGCTGCATCATACTATCGTACCCTCGCCACCAGAGGTGCTGCATCATACTACCATACCCTCGCCACCAGAGGTGCTGCATCATACTACCGTACCCTTACCACTAGAGGTGCTGCATCAAACTACAGTACCCTCACCACCAGAGGTGTAGTATCATACTACAGTACCCTCACCACATAAGGTTCTGCCTCATATTACAGTACACTCACTGCCAGAGGTGCTGCTTCGTACTACAGTACCCTCATGATTAGAGGTGCTGCATCATAACTCAGAACCCTCATCACCAGAGGTTCTGCATCCTACTACATTACCCTCAATGCCAAAGGTGCTGCATCTTACTACTGTACCCAAAAGCCAGCCAGGAGTGCAAAACTCCGGACTCTTTAAGGCTGTTTATTTTCTCTCAGAAAAGATATGACCTGATCTCATGTATTCACAACAGAATTTGCTGGAAAATGTATAGGCCAGTGGCCGCTGCTGTTTATTTTTATTTGGTGAGAGCGGCAAACAACCACCCCCCCATGATCGGCCGGTGGCAACTTCCACACCCCTTGTCGGTCACCCATCTCCGCACTTACCCCATCTAGGTTGCAGGTAGGCAGCGCTCCTATGGGTGATTGGCGGCGGCTTCTATCGCATCTCCTCTCCTCTGCATCACAGCGGCTTCAACCGTGTGTTCCTCCCTCCTTCTGTTAGGCGTCCAATAGGATCACCTGTCCTTTCAGCCAATCGAGTGGCAGGTTTCAGGTCTCGCTTCCTGATTGTCCGGGAGGAGAATCAGTGTCTCAATAGCGAATATTCATTCACTATTGTCACACAACTGGGTGGGCTCGGAGCACAGTGCTCTGAGCCCCAAGCCCACCCTTTTTTTGAAGCCTATTAGAGCCTCTGCACTCTAATCACATGCTTTAACCCCCCCCCCCCATTGTAATCTATGGTCCGGCACCCTGCATGTAGATCAGGGGGCCGGACGCCCCTAATGGACGGGCCACCACTGGTATAGGCTTATTTCAAAACCTATGTATTATACCTCAAAATTGTCTTTAGTTTGGCCAAGGCCTCAGCGTGAAATTGCAAGCATGAGCGCTCTAGCATCAGATTAGCTAACAACAAATGTATCTAATATTACTTGGAGAATATGCTAGCTGATGCATGTATTACTGATGAAAAAAAGTTTCTTATTTTTAAATCCCAGGCTATATGGTCCAAAAGAAAAAAAATATTCAGAAAATCTTAATTTATTTAGATCATCTTGTTTATGAATACAGATATCATCGGGAAATATGTAGCAGTTGAGTCATCACATTATTTGCAAGTACTCACTAAGAAAGCCCCACCTACCTAAAGCATGAATTTAGCTGGCCTGAGAGTGTTGCAGGAACTTGTTCAACTCCAGGTTATTAACACATTTCACAATTTGATGTGTTTAATTAATTACAGGTGCATCAATTAAAAGATCTCATTTTCTGACTGACATGTGGGATTAATTAGAATGATCCAAACCACAAAGGCTGTAATTGTGCTGATCTACTTTATAAAGAACTGGAGCCATAGACACGCGTTTTATTTCGTACATCCAGGATGGGAGAATTTTTGGCTTACCTTTTAATTGCTTTCTTCACAAAATAGTAAATGTAAATGTATGCAATTTTAACCTACAAATACATAGCAATTTATAGAAAATATACTAGAAGAGGTCAATAAGAGCTCAATGGCTTTATTCAGGGATTTTAATCTAAAGCTTGTAACATGTTTACAGACCATTGGAGCACAGGGATGACCTCATCAAAGTACTTCAATTCAAATCAGTAGGGTGGGTTACCAGCGGTAACCAAAGAAATTTGTTTTAGGGTGGCTCCTTGATCTTGCTGCATCCTATGGAGCCACCCTTGCATAGAGGGACTAGAATTGTCTCTTCCTACACTGTGTGCATCAACAGAAACACACAGACCCATAGCTTAAGATGGCAAGGTACTCCCATGCTCCTCCAAGCTAACAGACTAACTCAAAACTGCATTGTCCACTGTTAACTCTTTATTGTGAAGACCAGAAGTTCATGGAAGCTGTACTAACAAGAGCCAGCAGCATTGAAAGTTATGAACATTGCGGTGGTAAGAATTTTAACATCATTTGCTAGGAAATGTTTATATTTTTGTGTTCAATGTGTTGAGTTAAAAATCACTAAGGCTTGGTTCACACTTTGTGGGTTTCCGCATCTGGTGGTTTACAATGCCCTCTGCAAACTGCTGTGGGTGTCCCTACAAAGTAAAGGACACCCCCCAGATCAGTTCACAGATCGCAGTGCGAACTGTGAAATGATGCAGGAATCGGATCACATAGGTGTGATCGCATAGTTGTGAACACCCATGCGATCCAATTTCAGTGCAGACCAAAAAAAGGTCCTGCACCATTTTGGTCCTAATGCGATGCAAATTCAGCCATACAACCTGTATGGCTGAAGTCGCATCTCACAGACATTGCATGTGATCTGTACAGCAATGTGGTGTGAATCACATGCGATGTCTGGCACCGCACAAGCTTTTTTGTTTAGAGATCCACTTTAAAGGGAAACCCGTCAGGACCAGTGTTATCTGTTACAAGTGAGACTTCTGCCTGTTATTGGATACCAATGCCTTTTCCTTGAAACATAGCCATTCCCAGTCAAAGCCAGTGGAGTAGAGTACACAGTGACATGCTAGCTCTGGAGGCAGCTAGCCTTTTTAAGGATACATTGAAATTACCCCCTCTCCAGTGCTAGATGTTTGATTGGCTGTGAAAGAGTAAGGGCTCTTTAACACGGAGCGGATCCGTATTGATCCGCTCCGTTAGCCCGTTTGGCTCAGCAGGGATTCCTCCGTTAATCCCCGCTGAGCTGTCGGCGGACAGGGCGGTCCCCGCACACAGTGCAGAGACCGCCCTGTCTTTGCTCCGCTCTCCCCTATGGGGAATCGGATGAATACGGGCCGTGTGTCCGTATTCATCTGATCCGTTCCGCCAGACGGAAGAAAAATAGGGTTTTCTTCTGTCTGAAAAAGCGGAACTTTGCGGACGCGGATCGTTGCGGACGTTAGCGGATGCATCATCCGCTAACGTCTGCAATCCCATAGGGATACATTACAAGTCCGTAAATGGACTTGTAATAAACGGTCCGTTCGTCCGCTCGAGTGAAAGGGCCCTTAGCTGTCTTGACAGGTTCTATTTAAAACAGCACAGTGGCTTAGTGGTTGGCACTTGCAGCACTAAGGTCCTTGGTTCAAATCCTGGTCCCTGTGCTGGTGTGGGGGTGGCTGGGTGGTCCACTGTCCTCCCACACTCCAAAGTCATACTGGTAGGTTAATTGCCTTCTGTCCAAATTGGCCTTAGAATGCTTTTTGTGAAAAAACAAAAAACAAATTGGCCTTAGAATGTATATGTATTTATGTATGTGAGATAGGGACCTTAGATTGTAAGCTGCTTGAAGGCAGAGACTGAAGTTAAAAAGCAGCATGTAAAGCTTTGTGGAAATTGCCAGCACTATATACATTAATAAAAACCACAGGCATATAAAACGAGTTGGGTGCATGTTTTTATATGGCCGCAGTGCTATTTTTAACCAGCAGAGGGCTCGTTGTAGAAATCGAGCTACAGTACTATAGCAGATCTGTCTGAGATAAAGTAATAAAAGCTTTTTCCTTTTCTGCAAGGCAATGCTGCACATTCTCCGGTAAACCTCTGTGAAATAGACGGTTTTCAGACTATAACCCTTAGAATCTTTAGTAAATGTTATTTCTATACATTCATCATTCAATTCCGGTGACCTAATAAAGTCTTTGAAATTTTTCTGCAGTCTAAACCACGTTTCTGTCCTTCTCGTGTTGCTTTGGTAATGTTACATTTAATGCAAGTCTGACTTCAAAGGCCGTCTTAAATTCACCTCGAATTCTTCATTTCTGCTGAGCTTTACATTATAATGCAGTTCTCAGCTTTTCAGCTGAACTTGTGGAAAGAAGAGACAGACAGTGTTTACAGAGACTGGCTGTACTTACATGCTGTGCAGCCCTGAGGAATAGTAGGAAAGTGTAGGACTGGGAGAGCGTGTTTGCTGCCGCGCTAGTTTTCCTGTTGGCGGTGGAACAGATGGGGTGGGGGACGATGGTTTGGAACTGCGAGGAGGCACAGGTGGAGCATTCAGAAGTCTGCATTCTTCTTTTACCTAGGAGGGGGGAGTCCACAATTATTAATGATTGAAGCAATTCACACAAACAAAATAACCTTTTAACTCTGAAATAATGTTTTACAATAAAGCACGGTACAGAAAAAGGTCGTTTATTTTAGTACCGAACATTTCATAAAAAAAAAAAAGAGGCTGCCTTTCAGACATTTCATGAAAATTGTAGTGGTCACATTACCCTATACAAATATGCAGAGTAAGTGGGAGAAATGTACAAAGTCCTGCGTACCTGGTCTGGGTTTGTGACTCAAAGGACAGCAACATGAGTATCCGCATGATGAACCCAACCATGAGAAGCCAGAAATAATGCAAGAAATATATCCAACATTTCTAAACATTTTTGTGAAATACATAAAGGAAGTCTTGACACGTTCTCTTTCTTTAGCATTAAAGAAGTGAAGAAATCTTTGAGAAGAGGGGATACACATCATATCCTACCAACATGAGGTGTGGTGGATACACACCCTTAATACAAGGACACCGCAGGGTTTGTAACCCTAAAAAAAAAAAATCCTTTTCCCTTAGGCCTCGTACACACGGGCAAACATGTACGATGAAAACGGTCCGCCGGACCGTTTTCAGCGTACATGCCCGCCCGGAGATTTCTGTATGATGGCTGTACACACCATCATACAGAAATCCGCGCATACACGATACGCGGTGACGAGGCGGCGACGTGCACGTGCCCTGGAAGTTCAATGCTTCCACGCATGCGTCAAAGTCATTCGACGCATGCGAGGGATGGCGGCCGCTCGGACATGTACGGTAGGTCTTTACAGACGACCGAACATGTCCGACGGGCAGGATTCCAGCGGGCATGTTTCTAAGCAAGTTTAAAAACATTTGCCCGCTCGAAAACGGTCTGGCGGGCAAATGTACGCTGGAATCCTGTCCGCTCGGCTGTACAGACGACCGAACATGTCTGCTGAAACTGGTCCGCGGACCAGTTTCAGCAGACATGTTTGGTCATGTGTACGGGGCCTTATAGCAGATTTAGCCCTGGTTCACACTGGTGTGATTTGACATGTCACATCGGCATTATTTGCCAGCAATAGGCACCATCAGTGTGACGCCGCATCTGTGCGCTGCACCGATTTCAAAAAGTAGTTTCTGTACTACTTTTTGTGATTTCGGGCTGCGATTTACACTGACACCTGTGCAGAAACCTGCACAGATGTCTCTGTAATCGTGCCAAAATCGGGACTGACAAGCGGGAATGAAGCCATGCGAGTTCAGCTGAACTCGCACGGCTTAATTCCCGCAGCCCAGTATGAACCAGGGCTAAATAGCACAGTGCTTGTGCTATCTAACCTGCCCCTCTCTGAACTGTAAAAAACCTGTCTGATCCTGCCACTTCCTGTATCCCCCTCTCTGAGCTGACCACGATAATCGTGGCTGCTGCTCCCTGACTACAGTGGTCAGCTTACGTCCCTCCGTCATCCGCAGCTCTCCTCTTTCCTCCCCTCACCTCCACCGCCCTGTCAGTTCTGTGTCTGCGTCTCTGTTTGCCCCTCCTGTCGTTATTCGCAATAAAACAAAAACTTTAAAAATATCCTAACAGCCCCTCTCCGAATGTTTTGGTTATCTTCAGGCCAGTCATGTGACACTCAGTCGCTCTGCTACTATAATCCAAGGCTACAGTGGGAGGTGCCGAGGGGCCAGCATGGCGGTCACGTGACTCCCGGTCGACGACAGAGGGAGATTTCGGCTCCTCCTGTAGCCCTTGATCGTAGTAGCAGAGCGGCCAGGAGTCAAAGTGACTGGCCTGAAGATAATTGGAAAAAATGTAGAGGCATCTTTTTAAACAAACACTTGGAGAGTAAGTTATTGCCAGATAAAGGAGAGGGGCTTTTAGGGCTACAACCACTTTAATCATTTTTTTAAAAGAATGTAGTTTTATTAGATATATATTAATAATGTGTGACATAAGTGCTGTATTTTAATTTATACTTTAACTGTGTCTTCTCTCTTTTTAAAACATTTCTGTGTTTGGTTTTGCTCCATGTGATAATTATCCTAATTTCTTTTAATTAATGAAATACCACTTCTTTGCAGTATGTATGTTAGACTATATACACTAGTTTTTAAAACACTTTTGTATGCCATGATGAAGGCTGTGCAGCTGAAATGTGTTAGCGCCTACAGCATTGTGTCTTTATATAATTAGCCAATAAAGGATTTATTTTAAAAGAGCACAAGAGTTGCCAGCTTTACTTGACAAGCAATACCCGTATACCCCGTATCCTCTAGGAAAGCTTTCCCACCTTTAAAAAAAAAAAAAAAAAAAAAACAGTGGCGAGAAAAATATGGAGGCTGCCATCATTGACCTTTTCCAGTTGTTTTGTTTCAATAATTTTAAATGTCAATGAGTAAATAACTAAAGTCAAAGACTCAGAGATCTAGAATCCAATATGTGTATATGAATCACTTTACCGCATTCTGTATCACTGTGCTGAAACAAGTATGCAGCAAGAGAAGTAACAAAAAAACCTGATTAAATGCCTGTGGTGAGTGAGTGATTAAAAGTATTAAAGCCTTTAATTGACAGCCAGGCAACTAGCATTTTCAGAACAAGACCTAGCAATGGCTGTCAAATTGGAGCCCGTTGCTGGCAACGGCACCGTCCGAATCTATGCAACGCGGACTTTAAGGTGCCGCGCCGATTTCCAAAAGTAGTTTCTGTACTACTTTTGGCAACTTCGGGAGCGATTTCAATAGACATCTGTGCATAAACCTGCACAGATGTCTTTCAAATTGCCCCCAAACTTGCAATGAAATGTGGGTTTGAAATTGTGCGAGTTCAGCTGAACTTGCACAATTTCAAACCTGCCTCCAACGTGAACGAGGGCTTATGGTAGTATTTTTTTGGTCTTACTCCAGTCTTCAATTGTTTTGTGTGGCTTACTATGAAAGTGGTTCTACCACATCACTCATCAGTGACAGGTTTAACTGCATTGTAAGCTACAACTTATATAACACTTTGCCTTCAATAGAATAGACTTCAATGTCTATTTCCTACCTCTGCGTCATTCCTTAGATGGTGCCCTAATGGGTCATCAACAGACTGACACTGCAATTCTGTTGTGTTTTTTTCTATTTGTAAGGTTTGATCCCAATTATAAACCAGTCTGAAGTAGGTCAACTCAATGAAACATCGATTTAATACTTAGAAATTGCATCACTGGCTTTCCTCCAAGGTGTCCTTTAAGTAGTTGTTCAAGCAGGTCTGGCTGCATTACAGATGAGTCACACAGTTCAATTGTCAACCTGATTTACATGTGGGAATTGTGTCCTAATTGTGAATGCTATGAGAATTTGTACAATAAGACATTAGTTCATAATTATTTGTTGCTGACAATTTAGACTTCAATTGTCTGTAATTCTGAATTTTACGCATACCAATATATATATTTTGTCTTTTATTCTGTACTTTCCATGTATGAAAGACTCTAGGTGACACATAATCGAAATCTCCACTGGGACACTTTGTATGTTAAAGCATACCTGTAATAGAAGAGGCACTATACTTTCCTTTCAGATCAGCCAATTTTTTGACTGTTGTCTCTTTGCTTCTCCCCCTCCACACATTTTGGTCTCTCCCACTGGCTCATATGTCACTATAGGATATTTGAGCCAGTGGGAGGTACCACTGCATGTGTCAGGGAAAACAGGTATTCAACTCATCTGTGCAATTGAATACTTTCAGTGACCAGGGGAAATATTACAGTGATTTGCCAAATTAAAGATTTTAGCAGTTATTTACCTGTGAAGCGATTGTAAACCTAAACCTCAAACATGAAATATGAACAAAGCATATCCCTCTATAGCAGTGGTCTCCAAACTGTGGCTCTTTGCTTGCCTTTATCCTGCCCTTGGGGCACTATTCCTCCCACTGATATGAGACACGATTCTGCCAAATAATACCAACAAAGCTGCATCATTTCTCCCACTGACACCAACAATGGGGCACCATTTCTCCCACTGACACCAATGATGGGGTACCATTTCTCCCACCGACACCCAATGTGGTGATGTTTACTCCCACTGATGCCAAGGTAATTGCCACTCCTGATGGCCACAGTCCAGCCCCCCTAATGTCTGGAAAAGGATAAACTGGCCCCTTGTTTAGAAAGTTAGGAGACCCCTGCTCTATAGTGTGTACTTGACTCAACCCAGAACACTAAGTGGCATTTCTGTCTACTGCCTCATTCCTATGCTATAAGCATGAGTCGCTGCTCCTGACACCAAGAGAAAAAATGTGACAGGGGAGAGATATCTCCAGCATATTGACAGCCTCAGCCCTGTCCCTGTATGAAGGGGGGTCCTTTCACTCTAATTAGCTCTCAGAGCCCTTCTCAGTCACTTTGAGTGTTTGAAAGAAGAAAAATGCAGACTATGACTCTAAGAACACCATGCATACAATCAAGCACGGAAGTGGAAACATGATGCTTTGGGGCTGTTTCTCTGCTAAAGGTACAGACCGACTTTGCCGCATTGAGGGGCCAATGGATGGAGCCATGTAGTGTACAATCTGGCATGAGAACCTTCTTTCCTCAGCCAGGACACTGAAAATGGGTCATGGATGGATCTTCCAGCATGACAATGACCCAAAACATACTGCCAAGGCAACAAAGTAGTGGCTCAAAGAGGGGCACATTAGGGTCATGGAGTGGCCTAGTCAGTCTCCAGACCTTAACTTTAAAGAAAATTCATGGAGGTAGCTGAAACTTCAAATCGTTAAAAGACAGACAAGAAACCTTAAGGATTTAGAGAAGATCTGTAAAGAAGAGTAGACCCAAATCCCTCCTAAGATGTGTGCAAACCTGGTCACCACCTACAAGAAACGTCTTACCTCTATGCTTTGCAACAAGTGTTTCTGCACCAAGTACCAAGTCTGTTTTGCTTGGGGATCAAATACTTATTTTACTCACTGATCTGCAACTCAATTTATAACATTTGTATCATGTGTTTTTTTCTGGATTTTTGGTTGATATTCTGTCTCTATCATAAAAAATATACCCATGATAAAAATTATAGACCTTTAATTTCTTTGTAAGTGGGAACATTTACAAAATCTGCAGGGGATCAAATAATTATTTATTTATATATTCCACTGTATGTAGCAGCATGCAATTAGGCCATATTACATGCTACCACTAATAACATTTTTTGCCGTTTTGTGTTGGAACCATGCCCAATCATACGCCCCCAGCTCTGTTAATGTGCTCACCGACATCTCACCAACACAGAGTCACAATCGGAAGCTGCTAGGATGGGCGTCCAATCACGTTTTCACCGTAACAGCCAATCATATTTAGATTTTGATTACTGTATATACTCGAGTATAAGCCAAGTTTTCAGCACATTTTTTGTGTGCTGAAAATGCCTCCCATTGGCTTATACTTGAGTCACCTTTTTGTGCCTTATCTCCTGGACTTTGGGGACCCGGTACCGACCGTAGGTCCCCTGATTAAATTAAATCGAATAAGTTCATAAATGAATGTTTTGTGCAAACACAGTCTCTTAAAAGTGGAAAAAAATAACCACACATAAGTGATAATCCCATGCATGTCATGAGTATTAGAATTTATTTTGGGTTATTTTTGGGTGATGGTAATGGCAAGAAAAATACAGATAAAAGGTTTGAAAAAAAAAAAAAAAAATATATATATATATATATATATATATATATATATATATATATATATATATATATATATATATATATATATATATATATATCTTTTTAAACTATTTATTACCAGTTTGGTAATGAAACAAAGTCATGGAGATATCTATTAACATTACACCCCACATGGAGGCCAAATATATTCTGAAAAAGGTATCAAAAAGCTGCAAAAATATGTACAGTTTTACTAGGACCCTGTTCCAGCTTGGGTGTTTTACATGTGGTGTGTTTAAAAAAATCCTGCTTGTTGCATCCTTGATGTGCTTTAATCAAAACACACGTTATATAGAGATTAATGGTAACAGCTAAAATGCATGTAAAATACACTGCATAGATGTAAACTGGGCCTAACACATGCCAAAGTTGCAAAATTGGGTTTGAGTGTTAGGTTTTGTTTTAACCTTGGTCACGATGACCAACAAAACAAACTGGGCAATCACCTGTTGTGTTGTGTGAGCAGCACTTCATCACCTCTTAGGCCGGGTTTACACTTGTCCGACAAACGCTCCGACATTGGGAGCTCATGTCGCATGACGTATGAAAATCAATGTTAACTGGTCCGACTTTGAAAATGGTCCCTGTACTACTTTGGTCTGACTTTGATCCTACTTCAGCCCATTGAATATCATTGAAGTCGGATCAAAGTAGGATCCTTGTCCTTACCATCCAACTTTGGACAGCCGACATTGTGATTACAGCAGCAGTAAAAGGAATTTATCTTACACTGGAATTGTTTTGATTGGTCAAAGAACAAGTCAGACTATCACAAAGTCGGACCAACGTAGTATCCTGTTCATGAAAGTTAGATGGATGTAGGAGCGATGTCGCAGAGCAAAGTAGGATGAAAGTCGTACTACTGTCGTGTAGTATAGTGTGAACCCAGCCTAATTCAGGCATACTCATCTATGACATGCTAATGGGGGAAAGACTGACACACCCAGGTTCTAATGATTTAAATCTTCTGCATAAGCCAGAGAGGCAGGGTGTCTCCATAAACAGCACATAATATGCTTTTCCTGGAAACTTTTTTGACCTTTTCGAGAACTTGTGCTAGGGAAATATAATTGCAGTCAGTCCGGGTGCCAGCAGAGATCAGTGGTGGTCTTCTAGAATACTGACCCAGTAGAGCAGTGGTCTCCAAACTGCGGTGCTCTGCTTTCCTATATCCGCCCCTTGGGGCACTATTCCTCCCACTGACACCAACAATGAGGAATTGGTTCCTCCGGCTGACACCAATGATAGGGCACTTATTCCTCCGGGTGACACCAATGATAGGGCACTTATCCCTCCGGGTGACACCAATGATAGGGCACTTAATCCTCCGGGTGACACCAATAATAGGGCACTTATTCCTCCGGGTGACACCAATGATAGGGCACTTAATCCTCCGGGTGACACCAATGATGGGGCCTGGTTTCTCCCGCAGACACAAATTACAGGGGAACTATTCCTCCCACTGATGCCAACGATGGAGCACTATTCCTCATTCTAACACCAATGATGGAGCACTATTCCTTCCACTAACAGCAATTATGGGGCACTATTTCTCCAACTGACACCACACCAACGAAGGGACACTATTCCTCCCACTGACAACACAACAATGGGGCACTATTCCTCCCACTGACAGCAATGATGGTGCACTATTCCTCCCACTGATACCGATGATGGAGCACTATTCCTCCCTCTGACACTGATGATGGAGCACTACTCCTTCTCTCAATACCAACAATATGGCACTAATCCTCCCACTAGTAACAATGGGATATTGTTTACTTCCATTGCTGCCAAGGCCTTTTCTACTTGCACTGACTATAGTCTGCCCCCCTCAAAGTCTGAAGGACAGTAAACTGGCTCTTTGTTAAGAAAGTTTGGAGACCCCTGTATTAGAGGAACATGGCTCTATTGTGCCTAAGACAGTGACCTCTAGTCCATTAGGACACAAATTCATAACATTAATGTATTGTAAATTTTTAAAGGCAAGCAGTGCAAGTACCTGAATGTGACTTGGAATCATCCTTTTGCAGTGCCTTGCATTGCAGAGCTCAGACTGGGAAAGGAAGAAGGAGCACATGGAGCCATCCTGTTCATGTATTAGGAAGCAGCATGCTGATAGGCAGGGGTGTCGGGGGGGGGGGGGGGTTGGCTAGGGGAGGCTGGAGCCCCGAATGTGCCCCCAAAAAAGCCCAGAGTCTCATATTTTTAAGGCTCTATTGTTAGCCCTGAGCGAGCGGCGAGCGCCGGGACCGATCTGATCCCAAGCGCTGCCAAATGCCATGGCAGGTCCTGCCTTCTGGAGCCTGCGCAACGCCTATGATGGACGTCCCACTGGTCCAATGCCGGGACCGCGGGACGTCCATCATAGGCGCTGCAGGCTCCAGAAGGCGGGAATTACAATGCGGCCACCTCCTCTCCTCGGCTCTCCTCCCCCTAAGGTTCCTCGGCTTTCCTCCCCCTCAGGCTCCTCGGCTCTCCTCCCCTCTCCTCTGATGACTGATGGAATGACTGACTGACTGCCTGCCTGCTGTGAAAACGCACACCACGGCTGAGCTGAGGTAGGTCAGACAGTGTAAATGTCAGTGTAGGTAGGTCACTACCGTCAGTGTATGTAGATCAGGTAGGTCAGTGTATGTAGGTCAGCGTATGTAGATCAGCATATGTAGGTCAGGTAGGTTAGCGTATGTAGGTCAGTTAGGTCAGCATATGTAGGTCAGTGTATGTAGGTCACTACCGTCAGTGGTCAGTGTATGTAGGTCAGGTAGGTCGGTGTATGTAGGTCAGGCAGGTCGTGTATGTAGGTCACTACCATCAGTGTATGCAGGTCAGTGTATGTAGGTCACGATCGTCAGTGTATGTAGATCAGGTAGGTCAGTGTATGTAGGTCAGCGTATGTAGGTCAGTTAGGTCAGCATATGTAGGTCAGGTAGGTCAGCATATGTAGGTCAGTGTATGTAGGTCACTACCGTCAGTGGTCAGTGTATGTAGGTCAGGTAGGTCGGTGTATGTAGGTCAGGCAGGTCATGTATGTAGGTCACTACCGTCAGTGAATGCAGGTCAGTGTATGTAGGTCAGGTAGGTCACGGCCCAGCCAAAAAAAAAACCTGCATCACATACACCATCTGCCCCCCCCCGCCCCCCGGTTTGGACTTCGGGCTGAAGCCCCTGGTCTTTTTGCCACCTAGCAACGGCCCTGCTGATAGGAGAAGGCAGACTAATCACTTTGCTGCTTCTTCTTTCACTGTTCATTCATAGGCTAGAGTGGGCCCATGGCAGCCTAGGCTCAGAGGAAGTGGGTAGAATGATGCCATTTGTCATTGAACCCAGAAGACGAAGGGCATCTATTAATGAAAACGAAGGACTGCAGGAGTGCTTTAGATTGAAGGTAAGTATTCCAGTAAAAGCGGTTTTATCTTATAATGGGCTATTGTTTTAACTGGAGTTCTGCTTTAAACATGTGTAACCTATGCAGTATACAGGGCACCAATAAATTGTACCTAGCATCAGACTTTTTTTTTCATATAAAGTGCAAGCACTTTACACTAATTAGCATATTTATAAAGTAGGTAATCTAATTTTCATAACATTTTCCTGCGAGTAAATCTACATAGTGCACAAGTTGTAAATGGCAGTGACTAATTCATCACCATTGAATAAAGTCCACAATAAGATAAATGATTTTTCTTGGCGGTCTTGTCTTCAAGGAGACCAGAATGGAAAAGAACTTCCACCATGAACCACCAAATAGGGCCACTTGGAATAATCCACGACAGTGACCGCCAATGGATGAAAAAACGCCTTTGCCACCCTCTTAGGTACCGGGACACCAAACTAAAAAATAGTAAGAAGGCTCACCAGATTAGTTCATTACCGTATAAAGCTTGCCTGAGGAAGAGAACATTTCCCGCAAAAAGCATCAGCTGCACCTCCCCGACTGACATGCATTCGGTGAGAATTGTGATCTATGCGTGTGAATTTTCTGGCTTTAGGAGTATAATTGAATATTTTGTATGTATCAAAAAGTTTTTTACGGTAATGCACTAGGCTGGTGCGCCTTCTTATTTTTCATCACCATTGAATGTTTGATCGTTTTTGGGATACCTACTTAGAAAAAAGACCTACTGTGCCCACACAGCAATGTTTCTGTCTATGGCATGTGATGGGAAAAACACTTACCTGCCTGAGCCTCCACAGGCCTGGCAAATGGCTCTGGTGGTGGACTGTTCCTTAGAGTCCTCATATCCAATGCAGGGCCCTGGCCTGGCCAAAGTCAGAGGACCTGGGAGACTACGCTACAGAGAAGCCTGCAGTAGTGGAGGATCAGGCAAGTAAAAACTATGGTACCTGGTCCTCCTAGACATTACTGAGCCGTTAACCCTTGCAGTGCAGAGGCAGCCCCACTACAAGGGAGAACTTTTAGGTTTTCCAGATTGCAGCTATGCTCAGTCAACTGTTAACAAGGCTTAGCCATGAAGTCAGGCAGAATAAAAGTGAAACTAACCCTTGAGAGGGTGGCACAGAGGAAGCCTTTTCTGGAGCGGGGGGGGGGGGGGGGGGTAAAAAAACAACAATACAGGGCATCATATGGTGTTTGTTCGCATGTCAAATTTTTAAAATGGAACCAAGGTTCAGTGTTGGTAGCCATGCAGACCTAATCTCACCTTCTTCAGGCTACTAATCTCTCTGCGATAAGAATTAGTGCAATGCCACTCGATCAGAGTAAACATATCAGACAGCCCAGGTTTCCCTGATCAAGTGTTCCTTCAAAGAGATGCTGGCTAGCAAGTTTCTGGTGCAGTCAAAGTAATTTGTCTATAAACATATACAAAACAAAATTAAATACACTTTAGTGAAAAATAGAGTAAGAAAAATATACAACCCCTATGGAACTACCACTCTTGGAAAATTTTCATTCACTTTAATTGTGTAGAAAAAAAAACTAACCACAAATATGCCTCAAAACTATTTTCATTTAACATTCCAACCCTCTGGTCTTAAGAAACAGTTAAACAAAATAAAAAAAGAAAGAAAACTGTAGTCAGTTGCAACTGTTTTTGCAAATCAAGCATGGCGACGACTGCCTAAAGAAAACAATCATTGATAAAATGGGGTTGCATGTGAGGTAAAGGTACGAGGAAGATGAGCGTCATTAAAACTTCAATAAATGCACACGTTTATATTGAGATTTTGGACACTTTCTTATTCTATCAATTGAAAGGATGTTCGGCGATGACGACATAATTTCTCAGGATGTAATCTGATGCAGATGTTTGTTTTAGAACTGCAAAGTACGTGGTGACTCCATAATATTTACCTCAAAATTGAGTGATTCCATATTTTTTTCCTCTGCTTGGTCTGCAAAAACAGTTGCACCTGTACACAGTTTTCTTTCTTTTTTTAAGTGTTTCTTAAAGCCAGAAGGTTGGACTGTTAAATTAAAATAATTGAGGCATGTCTAATAGGTTTTTTTTTTTCAAAATTAAACAATTGGATGAACATTTTACAACAGTGGTGATTCCAGGGGGGATTTTTGCTAGGGGTTGTAATCCACATGAATAAGTGAAATAAATGGAAATTCTTGTAATGTAAACCTCCTTGTGTGAAACCTTCGCCTCTGATAATAAGAGTGCTTACCAGATCTCATTGACCCTTTATCTCTAGAGAGGGTCAAAGAGATCTAAAGTGGTTGTGAAAAGAGATCAAAGAGATCTGGTAAGCACTCTTGTTATCAGAGGTGAAGGTTTCCCACAAGGTGGTTTACATTGCTGCTGGATTTTTCTACAAGAAAGAAGAATTTCCATTTATTTCACTTATTCACGTGGACTATATTTTTCTTACTAAAGTGCATTTCATTTTGTTTTGCATTGCATAAGCGCAGCTCTATTTTCTGTATATTTGTATGCACTATGATTATATCTCATGGTTGAATTGCTTCTCTGCACAAGATTACTTTAATTTTGGCATTAGCGCAGTTTTTGCACTTTTCTACAAAATAATTTGACTGTTAACTGATTCAATGAAAAGGACCACATTGTTAAAAACAAAGTAAACCCAGTTAAAAAAAAAAAAAAAAAACACCTGCAAGACAAAGGCATAACGAGCTAGTATGCATAGCATAGCATTCACCTCAGATCGAAGCCCCCGCAGCCGTCCTCTTCCAACGCTCGGCTCCGGTGCTGTGATTGGCCAGAGCCGCGATGACGTCACTCCCGCGAATGCGCGAGGGAGCCGCCAGTGATGGCACGGCCTCAATCAGGAACGGCACACTACAGTGCTAAACCTCCACATTTCAAGCACCTACACCTTAATATAGGCTTACCTATAGGTTAAAGTGGTTGTAAATGGTTTACAAGCACTTTAAAGAATATGTAAACCCAACATTTCATAGAAGGTCAGTTCTCTACCTGGGAACTCAGTCTGCTCTCCTCCAATGACCAGACTTGTCCTGTTGTATATATATTTTTAAACTGAATGGGTTGTTTTACAAGGTGAGGGTTTACAATCACTTTAAAGAATGATCTCATGTCTACTGCCAGTTGAAGGCTGGCCTTGTATTTTAGCAAAACATCATACCTTCATGCCATCATTGCCCAGCACACTGACATTTATTTTCCATTTGTAGGACTATAATCAATTACACATACACAGGTCTAGGTGGGGATGCTTTCTTTGGTTATAGCTATTTTCAATTATTCACCCCAGTCTCTTGACATCAGTGTGGGAGGTTGATTGAGAACACATTATTATAAATCCCTGTAAGCTGCCTGTAATTTGAAGCTTATGTATCCACCCAGGCTCATCTCAAAAGGCATGAGAACAAGATATGTTGAAAACAATGTACTCCACGAGTTGCAGACACCAAGACTGACTGACATTATATAATGTCATCTACCTATATAGAATGTACTGCATAAACACACTGAACTCACAGGTGCCTCCAGGCAATCGTGCATCATTGCTTATTAATACACAGTCAGAGGCTGGGGAGTTGCTGATAGAGCAGCTTGGTGATGAGAGACGTGGTGTGGGTGCACACAGGGAAAGCTTTCTGCATGTATAATTGTCACTTAATGGCTCATTCACATTCATAAATGTGCCCTATACCACGCTAAAAACTGTGCTATCTGAACATGTGCCATACAACTGATGATATTCTCATTGACAGAGGGCAAATGCATTAATATCATCAATACAAAAGTGCACATAGGTATATGATGATGAAAACAATGGGACCTATTCTCAGATGGATGAAAGTCCTAGTAAAAATCTGCTTTGCATATAGGCTGGCGTCTAAAATCCTGGGTAGGGACGGAGGTTGGGGTTCTCCAAACATTGGGTTCCTGGCAAAACCAGGGAGTTCCAGGGAATTTACAGTGAAGTTTGCCAGACTGAATTCTAAATGACCCATAGGATTTGATTTACTAAACCAATCAGCTTCCAGGTTTTTTGTCAAAGCTTAATCGAACAAGCTGAAGTTAGAAGCCAATTGGTTTCTATGCAGAGCTGCACCCGATTTTGCACTCTCCACTTCTAGTAAATAAACCCCATAATGACCTGACCTTTCAGCTGTGGTCACCAGGGCTAGAATGGCCAATATTGGGGGCCTTTTTAATGTGACAACCCCATGACAATAAAACGGTAGGTTCCCAGCAGCCATTGGTCAGTGTGTGTTGAGTAATTTGGGGACAGCTGAAATTCTGTGAAGGGAGAGTTAGTGGCTATAAGGTGATGTTCTTTACAAGGGGAGAGGCAGGGCATATGAACAACAAAACCACCCCTTGTACAAACACAGAATGCCTTGTGTTGTATTCCGTGAACAGAATACAAGATGTTTTTTCAATGGCGAGGTGGGAGGAAGGAGAAGAGCGTGGGACTGCTACCCTTTGTGCTGTACAGGATGGCAAGTCACAGCAGAACAGCCAGGAAGATCAAAGCTGACCGTATAATCAGTCAAGAGAACAACTAGGATTTTCTCTTCCCAACGAGTCCTCTAGATGTAGTATACACAGCAATGCGGGTTGCCACAACTGCAGCGCAATTTATCACGCGACAATCACAGCAGACCCGAACCGCGATTTTAGGCATCATTAGAATGAATGGCATTCAGAATCAAAGTAAATCTGCCCGCGATTTTAAACGCTGAAATGTGTGAATGCAGCCTTAGTGAAACTATCCCAAAGGTTCCGATTTTTTAACACATTTGTACATTTGTGTTCAAAAGTTTGCATACCCTGGCAGAAATTGTGAAATTTTGGCATTTATATTGAAAATCTGACTGATCATGCCAAAAAACTGTCTTTTACTAAGGATAGCAATCACATGAAGCCAGGCTGGACCCTGACCCATGAGGACCAAAGAACAGTCAAAAGACCTGCTTAACAAGGTAAGGTAGATCAACAAAGAATTCAGCCACAACTGCCATGGGAAATGTTTGGGATACAAAGAAAAATCCCACAGGAAACCTCAGGAGAAATACAGGCAGCTCTAGAAAAATATGGTGTTGTTTTTAACCACTTAAGACCCAGACCTTTGGGCAGCTAAAGGACCCGGCCAGGTTTTGCGATTCGGCACTGCGTCGCTTTAACAGACAATTGCACGGTCGTGGCTCCCAAACAACATTTTAAATTTTTTGTGCTATAAACAAAAATAGAGCGACAATTTTGAAAAAAATTCAATATTTTTTACTTGTTGCTATAATAAATATCCCCCAAAAATATATAAAAAAAAATGTTTTCCTCAGTTTAGGCCGATACGTATTCTTCTACCTATTTTTGGTAAAAAAAAAAAAAAATTGCAATAAGCGTTTATCGGTTGGTTTGCACAAAATTTATAGCGTTTACAAAATAGGGGATAGTTTTATTGCATTTTTATTAATTATTTTATTTTTTTACTACTAATGGCGGCGATCAGCGATTTTTTTCATGACTGAGACATTATGGCGGACACTTCGGACAATTTTGACACATTTTTGGGACCATTGTCATTTTCACAGCAAAAAATGCATTTAAAATGCATTGTTTACTGTGAAAATGACAATTGCAGTTCGATGCCGCCACCGCCACAGTGAAGAACGGGGAAGCTGTGTTTACACACAGCTCTCCCTGTTCTTCAGCCCCGGGGACCGATCGCGGGACCCCAGCGGCGATCGGGTCCGCGGGTCCCGCAGCTTCGGACCGGGTCGCAGTCCCGCAACCCACGGCTGGGTACTAGCACAGGACGTACCTGTACGTGCATGTGCCCAGCCGTGCCATTCTGCCGACGTAAATGTGCAGGAGGCGGTCCTTAAGTGGTTAGGGGCAAAATACGATAGTACTTGAACAAAAAAGAGCTGCATTGTCAAGTTGCCAGAAAGAAGCCTTCACTGTACAAGTTCCACAAAATAGCCTGGTTACAAAATGCCCAACAACACCTTGACATGCCTCATTGGCTATTTTGTGAAATTAGCGCAGTAAAGGCTTCCTTCTGGCAGCTCAACCACGCAGCTCTTTTTTGTTCAAGTATCCTTAAATTGTGCTCCTTGAAAACAACCTCTGCGTCATTTTGGAGAGCAGCCTGTATTTCTCCTGAGGCTACCTGGGATTATTTCTTTGTATCCTGGGCAATTCTTCCACCAGTTGTGGCTGCAATCTTTCCGCCAGTTGTGGCTGCAATCTTTCCGCCAGTTGTGGCTGCAATCTTTCCGCCAGTTGTGGCTGCAATCTTTCCGCCAGTTGTGGCTGCAATCTTTCCGCCAGTTGTGGCTGCAATCTTTCCGCCAGTTGTGGCTGCAATCTTTCTTGACCTTGGCTTGGTATCAAAAGAGCCCCTCATTTTCTACTTCTTATTAAGTGATTAAACAGTATGGACTGGCATATTCAAGGCTTTGGATATATTTTTATAGGGCAACTCAAAGGGGAAAACATGTGGCAGCCTTTAAAGTGTGTGACATCAAAGGGGAAAGGGGAAAGGGGGAAGGGGTGTGTGTTGCGCAACAGCTCGAGAAGAAAAAGGTCTTGAAAGATCATTCTGGAAGAAAGCAGCTAGTACTTCAGAGGGACATCCTGGTGGATTCTTTCAGTTAGACGTTTGTTGTCCAGTGACTAAAAGGCAGGGCAGAGAAGCTGCAGCAGATTTGACCTGTTTTTTGGTTTGCCCAAGTGGACTAAGGAGAGTGGATGACTGGATAGTAAGTGCCACATGGATCTCACAAGCAGCAAGTTCCTTGTGCTACAATGGGTATCCATTTGTTCATTTTTGCTAAAATGCAGAATTTAAAACAAGACTGGCTGAAATGATGATGTTACTGATGTACTAATCTACAGTATTAGCCTCACTTTGAAGATTAAAAGACAAAAAATGATTACCATCTGGTAAAAACAATTATAGAAAAGATTAAAAAAAACGAATCTAGATAGAATGTTGAATTGTAACCATGATTAAATATTTTTAAAGCTTTTTTTTTTTCCCCTTTTGAAGTCTTAGTTTCTGTACAGACATCATAGTCTTTTGCATGCAGGATGTGGGATGCTACCAGTAAAGAGGCATGTAAGGAATGTACATTATGATGCACGCATATGCATTTGTGGGGTTTTGGGTGGCACAAAAAATGTATATCCATATTTTCTTACTGACTGTTCTATTAAATAAAGAATGTACAGTTACAACCTCTGGGATAAAAAAAAAAAGTCTTACATTTGTATATATAGCCAATAGGATAGAAGGTGCAGGAGTACATGTAAAAGCCTGTATAAGCATATAATGGCAAGGTTATTCCAATTTCTGGGGTCTGATATTTTCCCAGCGATGTGAAAAAGTTATTTTTCTTATTGTAATCTTAAACGATGTAGATCCTTTAGTGCCAACAGCTTTGGTGCTCTATAACAGGGGTCCCCAAACTTTCTGAACAAAAGGCCAGTTCACTGTCCTTCAGACTTTAAAGGGGTCGGATCGTGGCCAGCATGAGTAGAAAATGCTCTGGTACCAATGGGACTAAAGAATGCCAATTCACTGGTAGTGGGTGGAATATTACCCCATTGTTGGTATTAGGGGAAGAAATAGTGCCCTATTGCTGGTATCAGGGGATGGAATAGTGCCCCATCATTGGTGTCAGTGGGAGGAATAGGGTCCTGCAGTTGGTGCCAGTGGAAGTAATAGTGTTCCATCATTGGTGTCACTGGAAAGAATAGTGTCCTATTGTTGGGATCAGTGGTAGAAATAGTGTCCTAATCTGGGCATCAATGACAGGAATTATGCCCCATTGTTGGTGCAGAAGGAATAGTGCCCTGTATTATTGGGAGGGATAGGTTCCCAAGGGCCTGATAAAAGAAAGCAAAGAGCTACATCCAGCCCCCAGGCCGCAGTTTGGAGGCCACTGGTCTACAAGGTAGTTAAAAATGGCATTCATGGATAGTTTTCAAGATGTTACATTTGAGGGTTACGTTAGGCTTCAGGTAGGGGACTGGGTTCAGTGTAAGTATAGCCAGTTTTTTTTCTATAGTTTTGAATAGGGAGGAAAGTGTTAGGCCCCGTACACACGGTCGGTTTGGTCCGATGAGAATGAACCGAAGTTCATTTTCATCGGACCAAACCGACCATGTGTATAGGCTATCGGGTCTGGTTTCCTTCGGTCCAAAATTTCTAAACATGCTTCAAAACCGCTGCCCCATCGGACCAAACCGATGGTTAGTACAGAAAAGCATCGGTTCAAAACCCGTGCATGCTCAGAATCAATTCGACGCATGCTTGGAAGCATTGAACTTTGTTTTATTCAGCACGTCGTGTGTTTGACGTCACCGCGTTCTGACCCGATCGGATTTTGGACGTTTTTGCAGTAAAAATAGCGCTATTAAAACGCTCATAAAACGCTCCCCCATACCCCCTCCATTGAAATGAATTAAAAACCTCTGTAAAAACGCGGTAGAAAAGGAACGTTTAAATCGTGGTAAAACACTGCGATTTTACCGCGTTTTTAATTCATTTCAATGGAGGGGGGCATGGGGAGCGTTTTAATAGCGCTATTTTTACCGCGAAAACGCGGGAAAAAACGCACCCGTGTGAAAGGGAACTTATTTCTGGTCTTGGAGACACAACAGGATGTGAGAGGAGAATGGAAGAACATTCTATTTTTAAACAGTTGTCACTAGAACTTTTGACATTTGTCCCTACTGGATGATTTCCCCTCTTGCTCTCAAGATATCTCTAAAATTTAGGATTTTCCATTATTTCTCTTTCAGTGATATTGTTTAGCAGATCAAAAAATGAGTAAATCTCCCCCAATGGCCAAACACTTACCCACTCCAGCAAAAAATAAAAAGGTTTTGCCCTCACAAAGTGAACCATTAGACATAATTTAAAGGGCAGGTATAGATTTAAAGGCACCGTTTATTTTATACTTGTTTTTCAGTTCGGAAAGTCCTGTTCCATTAACTATCACTCTGTCTTCAAACAGTAGTTATATAAACTGGGTGTGATCTTTGTTTCTTGATATGCCAGATAACTGAATAGAAAGATGTATGAAAATAAAAGGGAAATACGATTTGCCTGCACTGCGAGTTGTACCCTCTGGATCCTATATCCAGGGTCGAACACCCCTATCTTCACAGAACGACCATTTCACTGGTGGGAGTGTTTAAAACATTTAAATAATAAAAAAAAAGTTTAAGTTTAGCATAGGGAAGAGTTAAATGCATTTCAGGTTATTTTTTTTTATGTTTTTTTCCTGTTAGGAAGATTTTCGTTCACTTCTTCTAGCTGGAATAAGGAGATCTCTTCAAATTAAGTCAAATTTCCCATTTAGATAGGTAAATGTCAGAACAAGTGTTCTCATTGAAAGAATTCCTCTCACCTTTTCGGACTACAACTCTACAATACCCAAGTCCATTTCGAGGAAAGGTCACCAGAACAAGCAGAGAGAATGAATCTACCTTGTGATAACAGTCAGCCATAACAACCTGGGAGGGTCTAACCCTTGTCCACATGGCAATTTAAATACATACAAAATCAAGTCAAATTGGTGAACCATGTCACCAGCCTAACCAGGGTATTATATGATCATCGTTGATTAAAGCAGGGGTGTCCAAACTTTTTCAAAGAGGGCCAGGTTTGATGAAGTGAACATGCGTGAGGGCCGACCATTTTGCCTAACATTCTTTGAACCATTAAAATGAAATGAAAATTAACTAATACACTACCCAACAAGAATTTTCTTGCCTTTGTGGCTTTGTGTGGTGAAGAGACTAAGGATGAGCTTGGGCGTGTTATTTGGATATACTGTATTTATCGGCAGATAACATGCACCTTTATTTTAAGAGGGAAGTTTCAGGAGTAAGCAAGTAAGTACAATTTTAAATAAAGAACTGTGAAGCAAAATAAGGGCCAGTGCCCATCAATGCAGCCTTATCTGTGCCCATTTGCAGCCTCACCATTGCCATGAATGCAGCCTCTGAATACAGCCACACCACTGCCATCAGTGCATACTGATCAATGCCCATCTGCATCCTTGGAGGGGACAGGGAGGGGGGCGGGACGAGCGCCAACAGATTACATACAGGAGAATTTCCTGTTTACTCAGCAGCCTCTTTAATACAAAGTCTTGCCTCCTATGATAGACAGAACAGTCACCCAATGCCAGCCCAGGAGACAGGACTTCCTATTACAGAGGCCGCGAGTAGACAGGAGATTCTCCTGTATGTAATATGGCGGCACTTGTCTTGCCCCCTCCCTGTCCCCTCCAAGGCTGCCAGAACGATAAATATACGGTATATATCTTTTGAGGCCCCCCAACAAATTTGTTGGGGGCCACAAAAAATATATATATACAAATTACCAGTGGGACCGCATTAAACCAGAACACGGGCCTCAATTGGCCCATGGGTCAGACTCTGGACATGCCTGGAATAAAGGACAGCTAAACCCAAGAACAAAAATGCAATACATTACAGATGTGTGGGTACATTCATTTTCTTTTTTTTTTTAAGTAACATTCGCAATATGTGCATATACACATATACACACAACATGAGAGGCATTTTTCTGTCAATGTCTGGCAGAAAAATCCAGTACACTTGCAGCATTACCGTGCACATGATGCCTTAATCTTAGTTAAGAGTAATAGTTGTATAATTATATAATTTTGACTCAATGACTACCATTCTTGCCTTAAAGCATTGAGGAGAGGGGGTTCAATTCTTCTGTAAGACTGCTGTGCAATTTTTGCTTACATTTACCAGTAAGAAACTTCTTAGAGCAAAATGTGATCTGAAGAAACAAGCTACAGTCTCAGTGATACCATCAGCTGACATTGCTGATAAGTTCTGATATTTAGGCTCCCATCATCACAACACACAAGCGCTAATAACACTGATAACTTGCATGTTCTAATAAGCAGAGAGATATGCATGAGTATTTTTACTGGAAACCTCATTTAAAATACACTTGTCATAATAGAAATATGGGGGCTGTTTTTGTTAATCTTCGCAAAAGGTTGCATGGCTGTCTCTGTCCTTGATCATTTCTGAGTTGATGACCTAGAACAAGTATGCCCCTATTGATGTCACCTCTTTTGATCAACATACCCGATCAAGGTCAATGAGTAAAAACAAAAACCGTGGCAGCCCACTTTTCTCCTTCAACTCGGTTTCTTTAAAAGAACGCTTTTTGGATAGAAAACCATTGAAGCCTTTAATCACTTGTTTCAAATGTACACGTTCTGTGGCCGCCATTCTTGTTGTGGCTTCACTTCATGGCAAGTGGCTGACCTGGAGCAAGCAAGATCGGAGAGAGTTCAATCTCTCAAAACTTTGGTTGGTGCATGCTGAATCCAAATCAATGAATCAGTAGGTTAATTTTACAATTAGTAGGTTCAAAAGTACAACAGCCCCAGACAGGAGGTTCAAAACAAGATAGCAATGGCAGCTCCAATATTACTATCCTTAGCCAGACCATACATTATGTATTTTTTTTTCACTCAACCAGTGGTTTGAAAGAAAAAACTGACCCAATTACCCCATCCACACATTCGAGGTGGATGGGGGAATCCTCCCTGCCGTGTCTTTATATGCTGACAGCTGGGAGAATTTCCTGCTGTCAAAATACGCTGATCAGCACTGCAGACTATAGCCTGCAGTGCTGACTGAGCGGCTAACTTCAGACAGTATGGTTGTACAGATGTTGATTGGTAGATCAAGGTCTGTTTAACGGCAGTGCCATACATGGATCAAAATTCTTCCATTCCCTGCTGAACTGGCTGAATTTCGATCTGTGTATGACCAGCTTTATAGGTCCACTTTAGGTTGATTGAGTCTTGCAGGTTTCAGCATCAGAAGTGCAGTGCAGATTATATATACAAACTCATGTAATCTGTTTTGTAATACATTTCTTAAGTTTTTGGCACAGGATGTCTTGTATAAGCTACAGAACCCTAAAACTGTTTTAACAGAATTTAGGTGTAAGGTGAAAAGTGAAGAGACAGCCTCAGAGGACATACACTTAAGTGCCTGCGCTGATGGGCTTTTGCTTATGTCAGAACTGCTTTTCTATCCAGATTTATGGGAATACAGAAGCAACTTAAAACTAGCTGAATGCAGGTCAAATGCACTTGCCATTGATTTTTTTTAAAGGTCTCTGAAACATCCTAAACGGATGTCAAAACAAGCTGCATTTGTCCATCAACACAGGTTCAAAATCCATTTAAACAGGCCAATATAACTGAAATATTTGTATTTCAAATTTTCATTTGTACCATATATTTAAAAATAAAATTAGTATATGCATACAGGGGTTGTAAAGGTACAATTTTTCCTAACCAGCTTCCTTTACCTTAGTGCAGTCTTCCTCCACTTACCTCATCCTTCGATTTTGCTTTTAAATGTCCTTATTTCTTCTGAGAAATCCTCACTTCCTGTTCTTCTGTCTAACTCCACACAGTAATGCAAGGCTTTCTCCCTGGTGTAAAGTGTCGTGCTCGCCCCCTCCCTTGGACTACAGAAGTCAGGACGCTCTCTACGTTACAGATAGAGAAAGGAGCTGTGTGTTAGTGGGCGTCCTGACTCTCCTGTAGTCCAAGGGAGAGGGCGAGCACGACTCTCCACACCAGGGAGAAAGCCTCACATTACTGTGTGGAGTTACAGACAGAAGAACAGGAAGTGAGGCTTTCTCAGAAGAAATAAGGACATTTAAAAGCAAAATGGAAGGATGAGGCAAGTGAAGGAGGACTGCACTAAGGTAAAGGAAGCTATTTAGGAAAAAAAATTGTACCTTTACAACCCCTTTAACCACTTCCCGACCGCCGCATGTATATGTACGTCCACAGAATGGCACGTACAGGCAAATGGGCGTACAGGTACGTCCTTGCCTTTCCGCGGGTCGTGGTCCGATCGGGACCCCCCCCCCTCTACATGCGGTGGTCGGGTTCCCTCGGGGAGCGATCCGGGACGACGGCGCGGCTATTCGTTTCTAGCCGCTCCGTCGTGATCGCTCGCCGGAGCTGAAGAACGGGGAGAGCCGTATGTAAACACGGCTTCCCCGTGCTTCACTATGGCGGCTGCATCGATCGAGTGATCCCTTTTATAGGGAGACTCGATCGATGGCGTCATTCCTACAGCCACACCCCCCTACAGTTGTAACACACACTAGGTGAACCCCAACTCCTACAGCGCCACCTGTGGTTAACTCCCAAATTGCAACTGTCATTTTCACAATAAACAATGCAATTTAAATGCATTTTTTGCTGCGAAAATGACAATGGTCCCAAAAATGTGTCAAAATTGTCCGAAGTGTCCGCCATAATGTCGCAGTCACGAAAAAAATCGCCGATCGCCGCCATTAGTAGTAAAAAAAAAAAAATTTATAAAAATGCAATAAAACTATCCCCTATTTTGTAAACGCTATAAATTTTGCGCAAACCAATCGATAAACGCTTATTGCGATTTTTTTTACCAAAAATAGGTAGAAGAATACGTATCGCCCTAAACTGAGGAAAACAATTTTTTTTATATATGTTTTTGGGGGATATTTATTATAGCAAAAAGTAAAAAATATTGAATTTTTTTCAAAATTGTCGCTCTATTTTTGTTTATAGCGCAAAAAATAAAAACCGCAGAGGTGATCAAATGCCACCAAAAGAAAGCTCTATTTGTGGGGAAAAAAGGACGCCAATTTTGTTTGGGAGCCACGTCGCACGACCGCGCAATTGTCTGTTAAAGCGACGCAGTGCCGAATCGCAAAACCTGGCCTGGGCATTTAGCTGCCTAAAGGTCCGGGGCTTAAGTGGTTAAATTAAGAAATTGTCAATGGGCCTTTGTTTGCATAACTGCTTCTCTACCCATACAAGTGTGAAGGAATACAAAAGCAGCTTGAAGCAGGTCAAATACAGGTGAAAGGGAGGTCAGCTGCACATCACTGCAGATCTGGATGATCTCAGAAGCAACTCAAAGCAATGTTAAAATCAAGCTTGTCAAAACAACCCAAAGCCCTTGAACTCATGCCCTTGAACTCATGCCCTTATACAGTGTGTTTCATTGCTGATCAGGATAAGGAAACAACTAATACCAGATTTTGTGTAGTATACTAATAACATATCCAATGGTTTGCTTTTTTCAGAAAGCTGACCAAGGTACAATTGTCCTTGCTTTGAGTTTGATTGCATAGCCCCTTATTAAGCGCAAGGGAAGCCAAATGAGGTGCATTAGATTAATATTTCTTTGTTTTTAATGCACACTTCAGATATTAAATCAATGTGTTCCCTGAAATAAAACATAAAAATAACTGCAGCATTGCATAAACTGCAGCCGCTTTAGAAATGTTGGACACATACTCATAAGATACTTACAGCTTCTGATTTGGGAGGCACTGGAGGTGGAGGTAAGGGTATATCACAACACTTGCTGGTCAGAAGA
This sequence comes from Rana temporaria, assembly GCF_905171775.1. NCBI lineage: Eukaryota > Metazoa > Chordata > Amphibia > Anura > Ranidae > Rana > Rana temporaria. The sequence goes on from NC_053493.1 coordinate 311,157,756, forward strand.
GCTCCGGGAGATGATAGAGAGGATGTGCCACACTTGGAATGAAGTGACCCCCGAAAAGGATCACATTTGTTCTTTTCACTTTGTGAACGGGTGAGGGGCTGTCCTCCTCGTTTTACGGTTTCCATTTCTAGCCAGAGCTCCTCATAGGGAAGCTCTGGCTTGGCTGGTAGACTTACAGATTCCTCACCAGTTTCAGGGAAGAGGTAATCACTTCCACTGTCACCAGAGTCCTGGTACTGTGGGGAATCTTGAGGGTACACTGCCCAGTCCCCACAAATGTCCCGACAGCCATGCAGGTTTACTTCACTGTTTCCATGCAAGTTGTTTCCATAAACACAGACAGAAAGTCGATGGAAAGATTGGGTCAGCTCATCACGGGCATAGCTTAGCGAGTTGGGTATGTGACTATGTCCAGAACAATAGCTCTTTTTTGGACTCTTACATTCCTCATTCCAGTCTGTTTTAACATCCCTCACTGCCCGAGAATATTCCTCAATGTCGAACTGTTCTTGGCATATGTGGTACCAATGCTGAACTACAGACTCTTGCCATGTTTCACCTTTCGCTACGTTATCAGGAAGGCTAAACTTTGGGACAGACAAATGTAAGGGAAAATGCATGGGAATGATTTTGCTGCCACGCAGCACACAACAAACAACAACAGTCTTGGTTTGAATGTTGACAAACTTATACCGATGTCCCTCCCGAATGAAATGAAGGTCGTAAGGGTTACGGGGAGGTGGACTAGGCACAGTCACATTCACAGGCAGTCGTGTTTTCTCTACAATGTTGCGGATTGTGTGTTCCCCATCTTGCATTTGAATCTCTAGAGGGCTGCGAGTGCTAAACCTTCCTTTACATTGGAATGGAAGGCTGATGCTTTCATTAGTTCTATGATTCATACAGATTAGGCAAGGCATTTTGCCTTTACCTAACTTGCTGATAGAGTTCAATTTTCCAATCTTCTTAAAAATTGTATTCAGACGTGATTTCTCCTTGGATGTTTTTGCATACAGAATTTCAGCCTGGCCCATTAACGTGAGCTCATCTCCTGTACACAGCGTGATGTTATAGACCTCTGTGTCTTCATTGGACTCTCCTGATGCAACCTGAAATTACATTTCAAGCGTTACTATACACAGAGCATTATCATAGAAAATAAAAATTTCGTAAAACGTCATAAGAAAACAAGTAGCTAAGCTTATCACAAAGAATTCACGTACAGAAATAAATTGTTCTTGATGAATAGCTCTGGATCTTTATCTCTTAGCTTTAAGCGTTCTTTTCTCTGATAAGCTGTCGTCTTCAAAAGGTATTCAACTAAATACAGTGAGAATTTTTGTGTTTGGGCTGCAACGTAGAGTGGTTTATTTGTGATCAAGTACCGGTAAATATTTCTTAGAAATTATTTAAAGCTGAACTCTAGCCTTACCTTCCATCTTACACAGTTGTAAGCTTCTCACAGTGTACATTAGAGTTATTCCCAGGCTGGAGAAGCATTATATAACCCTTTATTTCTCAACCATACTGTCCCTGGTATACCCCTTTCATCCCCTGAATTTGCAATCAGAAAAATTGGAGGAACATTCAAAACTAACCTAATAAAATGAACTAATAAAGTATTATCTTACTGACAGAGAAGTTAATGCTTGGAACAGACTTCCAAAAGATTTAGTATAATCAACAGTCAAAAATTTAAACTTAATGCTTATGATAAACATACACCATTTTGCCAAAAGTATTGAGATGCCTGTCTTTACACGCACATGAACTAATGGCATCCCAGTCTTAGTCTGTAGGGTTCATTATTGAGTTGGCCTACCCTTTGCAGCTAAAACAGCTCTAATGTGGATGAGAAGGTCTGGCTCACAGTCTCCGCTCTAATTCATCCAAAAGATGTTCTATCGGGTAGAGGTCAGGGCTCTGTGCAGGCCAGTCAAGTATCCCCACCCCAAACTTACTCATGCATGTCTTTATGGACCTTGCTTTGTGCACTGGTGCACAGTCATGTTGGAACAGGAAGGGGCCATTCTCAAACTGTTCCCACAAAGTTGGGAGCATGAATTTGTCCAAAATGTCTTGGTATGCCGACGCCTTAAGAGTTCCCTTCACTGGAACTAAGGGGCCAAGCCCAACCCCTGAAAAACAACCCCACACCATAATGCCACAATCCATCAAATGATTTGGACGAGTGCATGAAGCAAGGTCCATAAAGACATGGATGAGTCGTGACCTCAACCCGATAGAACACCTTTGGGATGATTTAGAGTGGAGACTGTGAGCCAGGACTTTTCACAGTGCCTGACCTCACACATGTGCTTCTAGAAGAATGGTCAAACATTCCCATAGACACTCCTAAACCTTGTGGACAGCCTTCCCAGAAGAGTTAAAGCTGTTATAGCTGCAAAGGTTGGCCCAACTGAATATTGAACCCTACGGACTAAGACTGGGACAAAAAAAAATCCAGCTCCAGCCATAACTTTTTTTCTTTTATAGATTAGGGAACAATTAGAACTTCGGTCATAGAAACATAAAAGACGGACAGCAGAAAAATACAAAGTTCTCCATCCAGTCTGCCCCCTCCTTTTTTAGCAATTTGAGTTCTCAACATTTTTTTTACATTTTTGTCCAGGTATAGACCTACACTATATTGCCAAAAGTATTGGGACGCCTGCTTTTACAAGCACATGAACTTTATTTACTTCAGATAATACGTTCTATTTAAGAGTGTATAGGTCAAGACAACAAATATCCACATACTGCTCCTGTTTAAAGGAGAAGTATAACCAAAGCCATTTGGGCTATATTTCTCCTGGGGATCACAGGTGTGCAGTTTGTTCTGCAGCCTGCTGTTGGCGGACATCACTCAGCCTTGTCCAGGCTCTGGCTCAATTCTGACATTACAGTTGGGATCCACCCAGATGCCAGGACCAGCCGCTGTCTCAAAGTCAGCAAGATGCTGGGAGACTGAGCCAGCCGCTACTGCCCTCTCCACAGCCTAGCGCTTCAATGCTCACCGAAGACTGGAAACTGAGCCATCAGCGGCCTTTGATTGCTCAGTTCTCAGTCGTAGAAGCTGCAGGGGACAGATGCAGCATTGGATCGATGCTGCATCCACCTAGGTGAGTATAAGTGTTTATTTTTTTTTTAAACCCATACTTTTCTTTTAGTTTTTTTTTGTAACCCATAAACTGCATGAAGTTTTTTAAGCATCTTAGAGAAACAATAAAGTGTTATCTTTGGCAGAACATGCATGTTCAGATGTGTCATTCATTTGATGACATTTGGTTAAGCCCTGGACATTCTTTCAATTATTGCATTGTACATAATCTAATGTCTTGTACACGCCGGCGTAACTCGTTTGAGAATCCGGGCCCTTGTGTGTGCAGCAGCCCCCTAACACTTACCTGAGCCCCACCACGCTACAGAGATGTGCACAAGAGCCTCAGCTCTTTCCGGGAACTCTCCCTCTTCATTGACTGAGAGAGCATTTCACAAATCACAGCCAGTAAACCAATGAGAAAAGAGAGGGGATGGGGCCGAGCTGTGGCTCTGGGTGTTGATGGACACACAGATTAGTGGCTCAGGAGTGAGCCTGCTTCGGTGCCCCCAGAGAAAGCTGCTTGCTCTGGGGGCAGCAGGCAGGGGCCATGAGCGTCGGACACAGGAGGACGATCGTTGCGGCTCTGTGCAAAACTTATATCAAGATAACATTAGGTATAAGATATACTGTATAACAACTGATTCAGCCACAAAATGTTGTACTGGCAACTTTATACAAAGGCTGACTAAATTGGAACATTTTAGACCACTTTTGCCAACATCAAGGCCAACAGATAAATTGGGATATCTAATGTCACACTTTTGCATACAGGGGCCCGGATTCAGATAGGAGATACGATGGCGTATAGAAGTCATTTCTTTTACGTCGTTTGCGTTAGGCTTTTTCCGGCGTAAAGTTACCCCTGCTATATGAGGGGTATATGCGGAGTATCCTATGTTAAGTATGACCGCCGTTCCCGCGTAAAATTTTGAAAATTTTACGCCGTTTGCGCAAGTCGTTCGCGAATAGGGCTTTGCGTAAGTTACGTTCACGTCGATACCAATGAGGCTTTGCGGCGTAATTTCGAGCATGCGCACTGGGATTTTTTCACGAACGTTCACAAAAAACGTCAAATAAGCGGGGTCATCTTAAATTTAAATAAAACACGCCCACAACATCCCCATTTGAATTAGGCGGGCTTACGCCGGCCCACATACGTTATGCCGCCGTAACTTAGGGCGCAAGTTCTTCCTGAATACGGAACTTGCGCCCAAATTTACGGCGGCGTAACGTATCTGATATACGTTATGCCCGCAGAAAGATCCGCTGATCTTTCTGAATCCGGGCCAGGATGTTTTCACGTGTTATTATTTTTATTATCCATGTGGATGTCTAGTGTAGATTGCAACCCTTAGAGCCGGTTCACACTGGGGCGGCACGACTTCGGGGGCGACTCGGCAAGGCGTTCAGAAGACGACTTCAGAGGCGACTTTCAAAATGACTTCTGTATAGAAGTCAATGCAAGTCGCCCCCCAAAGTCGTACAAGAACCTTTTTCTAAGTCGGAGCGACTTGCGTCGCTCCTATTAAAACGGTTCTATTGAATAGAATGGGACGCGACTTGTCAGTCGGCTGAGTCGCCTGACGAGTCGCCCCAGTGTGAACCGGCTCTGATTAGTATGTGAATGGGGGAGGTTTATAAGCAAAAGAGAAAAATAAAGAATAGATTTTTAAAGATCTTTGAGAATACATTATCCATTGTGCTTTGTGAATCGGTTATGTAAACCTCTTTTATATGTGATTTCTGGATCAATGGCCTAGACAGCTTGTTTCACAAAAAATATATATTTTTTGTCATCATTCAGAACTTAAAATATTGCTTTAAGTAATGCTCAACTTCTGTTATTGCCATCACTCTTTTTGGCTTGTGGGAAGATTATGCATCAACAGATGGACGAGCATATTTTCAAGAACAGATGATCACCTAAGAGTCATAACTGTCAAGTATTTTCAGTGGGAAGACATTTTAATATGCTTCATCTTTGCCACTACAAAATAGAATATATTAAAAGTAACATATTAAAAAGAATAGGAGAATTATTAAACCAACATGCACATGGGGAAAAACACACACACACACACACACACACACAAACACTAAGGGCCAGATCAGGTACATCTGCGGCGGCGTAACGCATCGCATTTACGTTACGCCGCCGCAAGTTTTACGGGCAAGTGCTTGATTCACAAAGCACTTGCCTGTAAAGTTGCGGCGGCGTAGCGTAAATCCCTCCGGCGCAAGCCCGCCTAATTCAAATGATCCGGGTAGGGGGCGTGGATCATTTAAATTAGGTGGATTTAAATTAGGTGGATCATTTAAATTAGGCGCGTTCCCGCGCCGAACGTACTGCGCATGCTCCGTTCTGAAATTTCCCGCCGTGCTTTGCGCGAAATGACGTCGCACCAACGTAATTTTTTGAACGTCGACGTGAGTTACGTCCTTTCCTATTCACGGACGACTTACGCAAAAAAAAAAATTAAAATTCGACGCGGGAACGACGGCCATACTTAAACATGGCAAGTCTAACTATAGGCCACAAAATAGCAGCTTTAACTATACGCCGGAAAAAAGCCGACTAGCGACGAAGTAAGAGAATGCCACGGCCGCGCGTACCTTCGTGGATTGCCGGAAAAAGCTAATTAGCATACCCGACGTGGAAAACGACGCAAACTCCACCCAGCGGGCGCCGAAGTATTGCACCTACCATCCGAAGGCGTACGAAGCCGTACGCCTGTCGGATCAAAGCCAAAAGCCGTCGTATCTTGGTTTGAGGATTCAAACTAAAGATACGACGCGGCAAATTTGAAAGAACACTGGGACTTAACGGAACTGCGTCTGGTGTGAAATGGCCCTTAAAGGGAGTGCTTATAATCTCAGTTGGTTACCTGTAAAAAAGACACCTGTCCACAGATCAATCAAATCAGACTCCAATCTCTCCACCATTTTTTCTATTGAAAAGCCTATGGCGTGCAAAACACACCCCAAAACTCCACCCAGTGCAAAAAAAAAAAAATTGTGCACACACAAAGAGGTGCGACAAAAAACGTGCCCAAGGGGACCCAACCCTGATCCCCCGGGGCGTTAGGCTCCTGACAGGGACTGAGGTACTCACATGGTCCGTGCAGCCGAAGCCAACATGGACCCCATTCCTTGGAGGGTCTGCTGAAACAGAACCCTCCCAGTACTAGGTGGGGCTCCCCCGAAGGGAGACCCTATGAGAGCAGGCGAACTAAGCCAGAAGGCCATGTCCACCCACTCCCAAGACGTTTAGGGCTGGCCCGAGGACTGGCACCCTTACATCACACTGTGACAAACGTGACACCAAACAAAAATAAAACATAAATGTGACAGAGGAAAAAATAAAAAAGAAAGTGGGGGAGAAGGAAGATGAGAGTGAAAAAGTGACCATCGTGCAAAACGATGGCCGGCCCTCCGGCCAGGAATCAAAAATTCCTCTGGTCCTAGCCAAAAGGCCCGGCCCTAGAGGCAGGTGTAAAAAAGGTGGTATGGTGACATGACCAAGGTGCCAAAAAGCAAAAGTGCCGGTAAAACACTAGCGCAGTTACTGCACCCCTGGACTGCCACTGCCACCCCAGGGGCACATCACCATAGGCTTTTCAACGGACCCTGACCCACAGCCCCCTTCCCCACCAGGAAGGATTGGGAGCTCCGGAGGCTCAGGGAGAGTGCCCTTACGCCCCTTACCTAATTATATTTGGGAGGTAATAGCCTTATGGTGCGACCCCCCCTTAACAGCAGGGTGAGGTCGACGTTCCCTCTCGAGAAACTGGCAGGTTAGGAACTGCATCAAATCCAGGCCAGAAGGCCAGGGGCCCGGCCCCTCAGCTTCAACCTCATGTTTCTCCGTCCAAATCAGAAGGCTTCCACCTCTACGCCAGCAGGTTTAGCATCTGCCAACCGCCATCCCTTTCCACCTCGCTGTGTACTTAGGACGGTTAGCATAGCACCACCTAATGGCAACTGATAAGAACAGATACTACACTTGATCTTAGCCAAAAGGCTGAGAAGCGATCTCTCCACCATGGCCAAGACCAAAGAGCTGTCCAAGGATCTCATGGACAAGGCTATAGACCTACACAAGGCTGGGATGGTCTACAACAGTGGTCCCCAACCTTTTTGGCACCAAGGACCGGTTTGTGGAAGAATATTTTTCCAAGGCCCGGTAGGAGGAATCGCGATGTGTTGCGTTAGCGGTTAGTGCGGGAACCCTGCAAATCCATTGCGGGTTCCCGCATCACATGTTTTGCGGCAGTTCACATTGCCCTATGCGAACTGCTGGGAGTGTCATTTAAAAGTTAACAACACCCCCAAATCAGTTCGCATATCGCAGTGCGATCTGCAAACTCGGACAGGAATCGGATCGCATGGGTGTGAACACCCATGCGATCCGTTTCTGCTACGAAAAAAAAGGGTCCTGTGCGAGTTTGATGTGATTTCAGCCATACAATTTTTATGGCTGAAATCGCATCGCACAGAGATCGCATGTGATGTGCACTGCAGTGCGGTGCAAATCACATCCGAACTCTGACATTGGTGCAGTGTGAACCGGCCCTAAATGTCCCACTGTAAAAATATTATTAAATGTCCCAGTATAAAAAAGATTAAATGTCCCAGTATAAAAAAAATGATTAAATGTCCCAGTATAAGAAAAATGATTAAATGTCCCAGTATAAAAACGATTAAATGTCCCAGTATAAAAAAAAATGATTAAATGTCCCAGTATAAAAAAAAAATGATTAAATGTCCCAGTATAAAAACATGATTTAATCGTTTTTTTTATACTGGGACATTTAATAATTTTTTTATACTGGGACATTTAATGTCCCATAATAAAAAAAATATTAAATGTCCCAGTATAAAAAAAAAAAATAAATGTCCCAGTTTAAAACAATATGCATGTCCCTCCGCAGTGCCCACTGTACTTACAGTCTCAGAGCGGGAATGTGAGGGGAGCCGTTCGCTTGCGGGAATGCATAGAGGGGGAGGGCGGAGAGATGACGTAATTCTCTCTCTGCTCTCATCGGGCGGCTGCGATGCTGTGTAGCGTAGCCTTGCAGCCCCGTATGTTAGGGCGGGACAGCTTGTATTATGTCCGCTCCCTGATTGGCCAGGAGGATCAGTGTAACAAAAGCGAATTTTCATTCGCTATTGTCACACAATGGGCGGGCTCGGGAGGGCAATGCTCTGCGCCTCGGCCGCCACAGTGAAATGATTTAAAGTTCCTAGGGCGGCCCGGTACCGTTTGATCCACGGACCGGTACCGGTCCGCCGCCCGGGGGTGGGGGAACACTGGTCTACAAGACCATCACCTAGCAGCTTGGTGAGAGGGTGACAACAGTTGGTGTGATTATTCGCAAATGTAAGAAACACAAAATAACTGTCAAACTCCCTCGGTCTGGGGCTCCATGCAAGATCTCATCTCATGGAGTTTCAATGATCATGAGAACGGTGAGGAATCAGCCCAGAACATGTCGATCAAACAATATACAGATGGTATAATCCTTTCAGTGTCACATTACTTGCGACCATATAGAGCCATTGTTTTGTCTCATTCTTTTTAAATCTATGCATTTTAAATTGTTATTGTAATAAAATGTAAAATGTATTATACGAAGTTGGTGTATCCCAATCTTTGTATGGTACCATAAAAGTAAAAATTTCTGCCTCCCAAAAAAACCTTCTCTATTTTGTTGGGACGAAGGTACCCCTTTTCTATAACTTATTAATAATGCGGTCATTCCTCTAAATGTTACATCCATATTAAGGGTGTAACATGTTACAAACGGACGGGACTCCTGCACCACCCCGATCCTTGCAGTGACAGCTAGCGGGGGTGAGGAGAAGAACAACTAAAAAAAAACGGAGCCGAGCATCACTCATTGACAGGGCTCTGTGCATGAAATACTACACGGTCCGGCAGCCTTTGCAGTTATAGCAAATATACTGGCAGATTTGCCGAAGCCCTTACATGGCACGAGCGATTCGATTTGCTGATCGCTGTTGCAATGCTTTACAGCAGTGATGGCGAACCTTGGAACCCCAGATGTTTTGGAAGTACTTTTCCCATGATGCTCAAGTACACTGCAAAAAAATGTGCATTTATTATTTATTTTCTAAAACGTGAACTTGTTCTTTCAGGAGACTTCTGACCCCTAATACATTAGCTAATGTGCTGGCTCTCTAAAACAGCACATCCCAAAAGGTACATAATACTCTACTCACAAACTTCTCTTTAACAGAGCAGTTTGAGATATAAAAAAAACATACATACTCACCTAGGTGAATGCAGCATAAATCTGTTGCTGCATCTGTTCCTCTGCCTCTAGAGTGAGGACTGAGCGATGAAATACCACTGATCGCTCACTTCTCAGTCTTCTGGGAGCAGAGAGCCAGTGACTGTCAGCCACCAGATCTCTGCTCTGACCCTTCAGAGCTTGCTGAAGTCCGGAGCTGTGGGAGTGGTGGATGCTGGAGTGGCCCACTGAGAGGCCAAGTCAGCTGGCGGTCCAGACATCTGGGTAGATCCCAACAATAAAAAGTATGGAGTGCCTGAGTGATGTCAGCCAACAGGAGGTTTTAGCCTGCTGCTGGCTGAATATGGATCAAAGAAGTGCAAAATGAAGTGCACTCCTGTGGCCTACAGGACAATTAGGCCAAAAGAGCTTTGGCCCTACTTCTCCTTTAACCTTTTCAATTTGAACCACGTGACAGTTAATCCTTTTGCAAGAGTTTATTGAGAGGCATTTAGGAAAAAGGTTTGGAGAAAGGTATTTTGTACTTGTTGGTCCTGTTCAAAAGGAATGAATATCTCTGGTTCAGCAAAAAAAAAAAAAAGCAGCTTAATAAAAAGAGAAATATAAATCTTTCATAACACTGCTCAAATCAAATAATTAAAGAACAATATTTGTATGTTTCCATAAGCCTAACTAAATGGATAAACTTAAGAAACCTAAATGCAGGATGGAATGGGATAATAAAACAGCGTTCAGAGTATGATTCTCTGGGCAAAATGATAAAAAAAAGAAAAGGCTTGCTCCTGAATTCTCCATCAATTTTCCTATGCTGGCTAGGGCAATGAGTTTCACAAATTAGAGACTTTACTACTGCAGCAGGATGATAGAGCTTCAGTGGTTTGCTGAAATAGCAATCAGTACACAGGCTTCCTCATCTCATAGCTCCTTGCCATTACTATTACATCTTAAAAAGGTATTTTACAGAATATACGGTTCTGTTTTTTTGGGGTTTTTCAGTCCTGAATATAAAAAGAAAAAAAAGGCAAAAGGAAGTTATCATGAGTAATGGCAATGGCATTACCAATCAGCATGTAGAGAGCAGCTGATTTAATTACCCGCTGAATGCTGAAGTCATGATGTAACATTAGTCCACATCTGCAAATTTGGGGATAAACTGCTGTAGCGCTGATCAGCCACGGTTTAATTGATAAGACAAGCAAGCTAATCATCTCTCTATGGTAATCGGTGTGCAGGAAATAAGTGACACGATAAAGGCTGCGTCTACCCTGGGCAGACAGTTCATATAAACATGCAGCATGGGGGTGTCATGGTAAAATTACAGAAAAAAAAAAGTGTGGAAGTCTGGATATTAATTCTGGGGCTTCCTAAGAGGAAGTCATTCACATTTGTGCTATCTAAGCACCTTTAATAATTTCCTGTCCAACGAGGCAGGAAACAATTGCTGGTTCATTATTTACACCCCGAGCTGCCTAGTGATAACAAGTCCGCCAGCATTTCAACACTCATTCCACAAGGCTTTTCTTTCTTATTAATCCGTCTGCTTTTCTTAACTGCTTTTTTTTTTTGAAAAACAGATATTAGACTGAAAATATTTTTAGAACACTTAGGTATGTAAAACAATCACAAAACGTAAAAATGATTATCAAAGTGAACCCAATTTTTTTTTTTAAATAAATGGACTCAAATATGAGTTCAATGAAGCAGGAAAATTTAATTCCAGCCTGTGATGACATACAGTGGGGCAAAAGGGTATTTAGTCAGCCACCAATTGTGCAAGTTCTCCAAATTAAAAAGATGAGGGAGGCCTGTAATTATAGGTATACCTCAACTATGAGAGACAAAATGTGGAAACAAATCCAGACAATCACATTTTCTGATTTGGAAAGAATTTATTTGCACATTATGGTGGAAAATAAGTATTTGGTCACCTACAAACAAGCAGGATTTCTGGCTCTCACAGACCTGTATCTTCTTCTTTAAGAGGCTCCTCTGTCCTCCACTCATTACCTGTATTAATGGCACCTGTTTGAACTTGTTATCAGTATAAAAGGCACCCGTCCACAACCTCAAACAGTCACACTCCAAACTCCACTATGGTGAAGACCAAAGAGCTGTGGAAGGACACCAGAAACAAAATTGTAGACCTGCACCAGGCTGGGAAGACTGAATCTGCAATAGGCAAGCAGCTTGGTGTGAAGAAATCAACTGTGGGAGCAATAATTAGAAAATGGAAGACATACAAGACCACTGATAATCTCCCTCCATCGGGGGCTCCACACAAGATCTCACCACATGGGGTCAAAATCATCACAAGAACGGTGAGCAAAAATCACAGAACCACACGGGGGGACCTAGTGAATGACCTGCAGAGAGCTGGGACCAATGTAACAAAGGCTACCATCAGAAACACACTACGCCGCCAGGTACTCAGATCCTGCAGTGCCAGACATGTCGCCCTGCTTAAGCCAGTACATGTCTGGGCCCATCTGAGGTGTGCTAGACAGCATTTGAATGATTCAGAAGAGGATTGGGAGAATGTCATATGGTCAGAGGAAATTAAAGAAGAACCGTTTGGTAGTGTGACAGGAAGTCAGGTAAATCTGTGGGTGTTGTCACAGATGGGACATACATTTCTGCCTTGTTTAGACAATACACCAATTGTTATTAGGCGTTGGCTGCAAATGTAGCCAGAAAAGGTCTAAGGGCGTTGGAAGACTTCAGCTGTTCAAAATGAGGCAATTAAGGCCTCTATAAGTAATCCAGAGGATTACCACTGAATTGCTGCATCCTGAGGCTTTCTGAGTGAAAGAGAGCAGTAGCTGAAAGTCTTCTGAGGAGGTGAGATGAGGATTGATTTTTCTGTGTGATAAAAATCAAAAGACTATTGTTTTACTGCTGTATGACCAGCAGTGTCTGCCCAGCACTAGGCTGTGCCAGACTCCATAGATAGGTTCCTGTGTGGTGAAGATATACGCCCCAAGGGTTTATTTTATGTTTGATTTTGGTTTATGCTGTTTGGATGCTTGCACTTGTTTCCAGCAAGATGTAAGAATAAACCAAAATCTTTGTTTTCAACCGTCTTCGACTGCCTGTCTGTATAAATTCAGTGTGTAGTGAACCCATCCAGGGGGTCACACACCCCGCTACCGAGCTTACCCGTTACAGTAGAAACACAACTCGTCGTGATTGGAGGAGAGAGAATGCTGAGTTGCAACCAAAGAACACCATACCTACTGTGAAGCATGGGGGTGGCAACATGTTTTGGGGCCGTTTCTCTGAAAAGGGAACAGGACGACTGATCCGTGTACATGAAAGAATGAATGGGGCCATGTATCGTGAGATTTTGAGTGCAAACCTCCTCCCATCAGCAAGGGCATTGAAGATGAAAATGTGGCTGGGTCTTTTAGCATGACAATGATCCCAAACACACCGCCTGGGCAACGAAGGAGTGGCTTTATAAGAAGCATTTCAAGGTCCTGGAGTGGCCTAGCCAGTCTCCAGATCTCAACCCCATAGAAAACCTTTGGAGGGAGTTGAAAGTCCATGTTGCCCAGCGACAGCCTCAAAACATCACTGCTCTAGAGGAGATCTGCATGGAGGAATGGGCCAACATACCAGCAACAGTGTGTGACAACCTTGTGAAGACTCACAGAAAACGTTTGATCTCTGTCATTGCCAACAAAGGATAAATAACAAAGTATTGAGATGAACTTTTGATATTGACCAAATACTTATTTTCCACCATAATTTGCAAAGAAATTCTTTCCAAATCAGACAATTTAATGGATTGGTTTCCACATTTTGTCTCTCATAGTTGAGGTATACCTATGATGATAATTACAGGCCTCTCTCATCTTTTTAATGGAAGAACTTGCACAATTGGTGGCTGACTAAATGCTTTCTTGCCCCACTGTATACTGCATGGCTATAAGAAACTGGCAGGTACTTTGACCACTTGACCTCCAGAAGATAAGATATGACGGCGTAGGAGACTTACGTCGGTCGTATCTTAGCAACTGTGAAGCGTATCTCAGTTTGAGAATACGCTTAAAGATACGACGGCGCTCATTCGGACTTACGACGGCGTATCTACCGATACGCCGTCGTAAGTCTCTATGAATCCAGCTAACAGTATTTATAATGGAGAGCATAGCAAAATGTGGTTGTCCAGGAAATATTAACATAGGAAACAAGTATACAAGTATAAACACTTACTGTATCTAAGATATGCTGAATCAGAGTAGAATCTCCACTATATGGAACCCATAAATATCATTTACTAGTAGGGCTAGAATTCACCAGTACTGACAGCTTGTAGCACAAGATTGCACCTCCATGTATGCAGAGAGTACTCCCTATAAAGATCTTTGCACTTGCAAATAATTTAGCAGATCCACAGGATCATCCAAGGAAGACACGGACCGTACAATAATGTTAAGTTTTGAGGACCACATGTACCTCCCCAATGAAAAGTAATGACCTTAGAATTTACGGAAACATTGCGTTGCAGTCGTATCATTTACTGAAAATAAAACATCCGTGGTGAATAGAAGTACACTGCGCCCTCCATGGAAGTTTACGCTTGACTGACGCAGCACTCATTATGTGTGAATTTATTGATTAATTGGATAGTACTGTGACAGTACGTTTGCATGAATTTCTATTTTTAGACTGTAGAAACATTACTTGAACTCAATTGTCAATTTCCTTGCACAATTCCAATTGCCTGCTTAATTGAATGAGCCCATGTACTTCTACAGGATTAACCTTGATATTTTTTACTTTTTATGTAATGAATATCAAGCAGAATATGATCAGCATGGAAATGCTGTGATACAAAAAATGTACAGTTATATCTTTCCAAAACATTTTTTTTTTCGGTCTGTGTCTCATTGGGGAGACTTCCCATTACTTCCTGTCCCTGAGATAACAGGTGTCACCAGGTGCTTACATTGGAAGATATCACCTCACTAAAGCCCTCTACACAAAGTCTTTTTTCATTCAACCCAATAAAAGTGAAGAAAAAACATTCCAATGATGACCCAACAAAAAAATACCAACAGTGGTTATATCCTAGGTTCACACATACTGTATGCGGTGTGGGAAATGCAGCTATCCCTGCGAGTTTCCCCCAACACATTGCAATGTTTGCGATCCGCTGCTGGTATCAACACAAAAATAACAAAACCGCAAAAGGATCACAAACGCACGGCAGCTTACCCGCACCGGATCGCATGGTATGAAATGACCATGCATTGCAGTGTGGCTCCAAAAAAAGTGCCTGCACTTCTTTGGTATGATGCGGTGCGATTTGGGCACATTAAAAAATAATGGGCTCAAATTGCACCGCACTGAACAGCTTGTGAATTGCGCAGGAATGCGGTGCAGTTCCTGTGCGATTTGCATGTGGGTTATAGTGTCAACTGAGGCTTAACCCTTCTACAATCTATTTAAAGTGGTTGTAAACTTGAATAAAAAAAAAAAAAAAAAAACCCCTGCAAGACAAAGGCATAATGAGCTCCCGGGGGTCACTTCCGGGTATCGCGACTCCAGTGCTGTGATTGGCCGGAGCCGTGATGACGTCACTTCTGCGCGCAGCCAAGGCATGACCTCCTTTAGAAACGGCACAATAGCCACTTCTAAAGTGCGCATGCGCCGTAGACATCGGCGATCCTCTCTATTTGTAAATGCCATGGAGGCTTAGGAGATATTTCTAGCACCTACAGGTAAGCCTTAATCTAGGCTTATCTATAGGTAAACGTGGTTGTAAAGTGTGTACAACCACTTTAAAGCTGAATTGTGGGCACAAAAACTTTTCAGATATATTTCTCAAGGCCAACAAAAGGTATAAATACTTTTAGCCAGATTAACGTAGACTTACAATGGCGTATCAGCGCCGTCGTATCTTTGCGCGCATTCTTAAAATGAGATACGCCTCACTGTTGCTAAGATACGACCAACGTAAGTCTCCTACGCCGTCGTATGTTATGTGCATATTTACGCTGGCCGCTAGGGGCGTGTACGTGGATTTACGCGTCGAATATGTAAATTAGCAAGATACGCCAATTCACGAACGTAAGTACGCCCGTCGCAGTTAGCTACGCCGTTTACGTAAGACATACGCTGGCGTAAAGATAAACCACCAAAAAGATGGTGCAGCCCATGCAAGGTATGGACGAGGGAACAGCCGTCGTATTTTACGTCGTTTGCGTAAGCGTACGTGAATGGGGCTGGGCGTAGGTTACGTTCACGTCGAAAGCATTGAGTATTTGCTACGTGATTCTGAGCATGCGCGCGCATGCACCGTACCAACAGCCCTCATTTACATGGGGTCACGGTTACGTTACATGTAGCACGCCCACTACCTGCCTAATTTGAATTAGGCAGGGTTACGCCGGGCCATTTGCGCTACGCCGACGAAACTTAGGGAGCAAGTGCTTTGTGAATACTGGCATTGCCTCACTATGTTACGTCGGCGTAGTGCAAATGGGATGTGCTACGCCGAACTAAAGATGCATGCCGTCTCTGAATCTGGCTATTTCTGTGTGCACCAAATGCCTTTTCAAACCCATATACAGTATAAGCCTGTAAAAATAGTGGTGATATCATCACAGTGCTGTACACTGCCTGTGCAGAGAGCAGAGCTGAGACAGGGACCCAGCAGCTAGAATACTACAGGAGGGGGTGGCTACAAGACCAGTAACCCTGCACAGGGTAAAGCCCCGTACACACAATTGGATTTTTTGCAGACAAAGCTTCAGACTTGTGTCCGAAGGGTGTGGGCCATGAACTTGTCTTGCATACAAATGGCACACAATTGTCGGCCAACAAACCTGAACGTAGTGACGTACTACGTGAAATTTCAGCTCTTGAGCGCCACTCTTTGGGCATCTTTTGCTAATGTGTTTGGTGAGCATTGATTCCGAGCATGCGTGTTTGTAAGATGGACTTTTGTCTGACGGACTTGTGTACGTGTGATCAGGAAATCTGACTACAGACCGTTGTCCGCAGAAAATTTATAAGCCTGCCATCTAACATTTGTCGGCAAAAAGTCTGACAATTATTGTCTGATGGAGAGTACAAACGGTCGGATTTTAGGCCAACAATCTGTCAACACACAATTCACGTCGGAAAATCCGATCGTGTTTACGAGGCTTAAGAGAGAGCAGCAGTGACTGGTCTTTACTGCAGAAAACTCCTACACAAAAGCAAAACTTCACACTGGACCACTGCACAGTTCTGGAAAAAAAACAAAGCACACCACAAATCAAGTAAGAATATGCGGGACCTCTTGTATTTAAACAAAATTTGGTTATCCTAGAGTTAACTTTAAAACTAAAATGTTAATAGTTTTGGCTGGAGCTGAGCTTTAAGAAGCAATACGTCATTCAAATCTCAACAACCTTGCAAAAGTGAAGAAATAACTTTTGAAAGCAAACTTAGGCTGGTTTTACACGGGTGTTCTCCATAATGCGCATCCCCCTTCTTAGCAGGGGATCTTCCCACTGAGCAGGTCCTCTGTTCTCTAGGGGGCTGTCAGATGGATCGGACTATGGATGGTCTTATCGGGTCCGCCTGAAAAACTGACAGAAAGACCTGATCGGACAGCCCGTGTTAAACGTGTCCAACTTGGGTGTGATTTCAGCCCTCGTAAAGGCTCATAAATAGCATCCAAGTCAGAATGAAGTCGCAGGGCAAAGTTGCAGGCAAAGTCGCATGACTTTATCGTCACAGCAATGTGACCGAGCCTTACATGGGCACATTCATCCATGAAAAGGCATGTTAAAAATCAATGAGTCCAACAGGCGCAGCAGCTATATGGGCCTTTACATGTCTTTGTGCAGGTACTTGCGTACCCATATGGATTAGTGGCTCTGGATTCAGACAGATTTCCTCCAGGGCCATTGTACGGAAGTACCTCTCCGGATGTGTGTAAGAAGCGCTGTACCTGTCCGACTCATTGATTATTTTAAGCCGCATTAGGTTGTGGCTCTGCTACTCCCGAGTGCATAAACAGAGGCCTCTATGTAGATGTATGAGTCTATGTGCCCATGTGAATGAAACCTAAGAAAATTCACATGTTTTAACTAAGCATAAAGCATTTTTTTTCTACTCTGATTGTTTACCGTATTTCCAGCGATTAAATTTATGTACAGACTGTTCTAAACACGAGTAGTAATAAGCAGGGATCATTTTGCCCATTACCTTGTGTGAATAGGAAAGTTTACCAAAATGCTTAGTCGTCATGGGAACCAGACTGATGTCAGATGCAAAACTGTTGACATTTGATCTTTACGATTTAGAAAGCTAATTTAAATTGTTCTGTACCTTGTTATTCTTTCACTATTACCATTTGTACTCTGATTTTCTGCTTAGCTACCTGGATAGACCTATACAGTGGCATAACACCACTCTTCTGTGATTTAATCATATACAGAAGGAAGTTTTCAATCTATAAAAACAATCCTTGGAAATTCATAAACTGGATGTCACATCACTTCCTCAATCCCAAACTATCAAAAACCAAACTCAAAAATGTTCTCCCCCATGTGCCCCTTCCCCTGATCTCTCTGTCAAGATCAATGGCACAACTATAAACCTGTCCCCCCATGCAGAGGTGTAATCCTGGACCCTGATCTATCCTTTAGGCCCCAAATCCAATCACTGTCTAAATCTTGACACCTCAACATCTCCAAAATACGTCCCTTTCTAACCAATGACACCACAAAGCTCTTAATTCACTCCCTGGTCATCTCTCGCCTTTCTTTTAGACAATCCCTAAAAACCATCCTCAGAAAAGCTTATTCTGCCTTCACTTAACACCTGTACTTTAATTTGTCACAATGGCATCATACAATAAAAGAACTACTCGAACTTGTCACATGCATCGGTACTAACAATGATAGTGTCACAAGGGCCTTCATGAATTTGGTACAAGGCTTCCGACCACATCCAAAAAACAAGAAACGTGCTACAAACGTCTTATTAAACAATTCCATGCATTGGCATGATACACGTAGTGTCTGGTCAAGCTTGGACCAATGTAACTACGGTACGTACTGTTTATACCATGACTGCCCAATGCCCCTGGAATCTGGAAATCACTGAAGTAGACAGTGTTACTCCAGTGATCTCCACTTACTTCTAGGTCCCACACTGAATGGCTGGCCTGATGTATAGTGAATACAGCAGGTTGGCCGCTAGGCACGGGGGCCATTCAGAGAATGTTTTGCCTTTTCTGATTGAATGCAAAATGTTCTCTGATTGGATGAGGTGGAGAGGGTCATCTCACCACCATGTCCAATAAACAAATGCTTTGAATTCCATTGCATTGCCCATGCCAAGTGGCCAACCTCCTGTATTCACAATGCATCAGGTCAGCCACTGAGACTGGAAGCAAGTGGAAATTAATGAAGTGGTGTCTACTTCAGTGATTTCCAGTTGCATTGGCCAGGTACAGTTACTTAGTAGGTGAGGTTGAAAAATGACATCTCCATCCAATATGTCATATACATAGTTACATTGGTCCAAGCTGGACCAATGTAACTATGTATAACAGGCCAATGCCTAGAATTGTTCTTTAAATCACCCTCACCATCTATTTTTTTTTAAAACCCTTAAGGTAGGGCTGCCCAGCATACATGAGTGGGAGATATCATTTACATAGCATATAATTCATATCACTAATTTAAT
Source organism: Rana temporaria (assembly GCF_905171775.1). NCBI lineage: Eukaryota > Metazoa > Chordata > Amphibia > Anura > Ranidae > Rana > Rana temporaria. Next base: position 311,176,827 of record NC_053493.1, read on the forward strand.
AAAAACTAGAGTTTGCTATTGGAATCAGCTAGTACAGGACTATGCAGAACAAGGAGCGGCCAGGTCCATTAGGGGCGCTGCCCCCTGCAGGGAGACGGACTCATACGTTTGTATGAGGTTTTTTTTTGCAAGCCACATGATTAGAGCCTGTGGCTCTAATTGGCTTGAAAAAGGGTGGGCTTCTGGCTTCTCCCCCAGGCCAATCATGACAGGAGGTGGGTCGGGTTGGCCAGGAGGAGAAGCTGTGGAGGGGCCAAGTGTCAGGGACCATCACCAGTTGTCCAAGTCCTCCGCATGGCTATTGTGTCTCCTGGCTGTGGGGATGATCCTGCATTATCCCGATGCTGATTTGTGCACACTCAGTCTCTGGCTCTTCCTCCTCTCCCTGTAGAAATCGCACATACCTGTGACTGCAAGGAGGGGCGATCCGATACCTGGCTACTACTACGGAGAGGACAGAGCTCACACCGGAGGGGCAGTCTCAGTGTGATCCGGGGAGTGAGTGAGTAACTTTTATGAACTAAAACACATCAAGGCACTGTATCCAATGTCGTCGTCCATGCACGCTTCAGAATAGATGGGTCTTAAGTTTTTTTCTGAAGGTTCGATGCCTTTCTTCCATCCGAATGTCTGTAGGTAGAGCGTTCCATAAACATGGTCCTTGGATTGCGAACCTTCGTTCTCCTATAGATTTATAGCGGGACTTGGGGATGTGGAGAAGGTTCTGATTAGTTGATCGTAGGGTCCGATTTGGGGTGTAGTGTTTTATTTTCTCGCATAAATATTGTGGCGCGTTTCCTTGCGTGCATTTGTGGGTGAGGCAGAGGGTCTTGAATGTCACTCGATCCCTTACGGCTAGCCAGTGGAAGGTCCTTGTGACTGGGGAGATTGGTTCCCACACTTTTTTACCCATTACCAGTCTGGCTGCAGTGTTCTGGACGACTTGTAGACGCAAAATCTGGTATTTCGGTAGTCCTAGGTAGAGGGAATTTGTGTAGTCGAGTTTGGAATTGATTAGTGTTCCAACTACTACTGCTGTGTCTTCTTCCAGGATGAAGGGGATGAGTCTACGCTGCAAGCGGAGAAGATGGTGAGATCCGCTGATCACTGATCCTATTTGTGCGTCCATAGACATGTCTGAGTCAAAGATAACTCTTTACTTTAGTGCTTGGGGTGATGGTTTGTCCAAAGATGGTGGGAGAAGTCCATGTCGTCCTAGGCGGGATCAGTGATAGGACAATGAGAGGCTGCAGTGCGGGTGTCCCTGGGGTATGATATTCTCCTCTGCTGCATCATCCTCATCATCTGGTAAGTCCCCCTCACCCCCTCTTCCTGTCCGATCACCCCACCGGGAACCTGGTCTGCATTCCAATGCCAGGCATGACAAAGTGTGCCGGGACTGCGGTGTCCCCGGTATACGGCTGGCCCGGGAAGTTTAATATTCAACGCTCGGTGTGATGGACGAGACATCCTGAGGTCGGTGGAGTGGTAAATCTTACGGGATCACTGCGGCCAGACATGGGGTGCCTGCTGCAACATGACAGCCTGCTGAAAGAACCTGGAAGGGTTTGTTTCCCCTCAAAAAAATAAATCACCGGTCCCCACTGTGCAGGACACAAATTAAAAGCATTCAGAAACAAAAGATGATGACACAATGGGGGAGATTTACTAAAATCAAAGCACTTAGAGTCTGGTACAGCTGTGCATGGTAGCCAATCAGCTTCTAACCTCAGCTTGTTCAATTGAGCGTTGACAAAAAAATGGTTTCTTTGCAGATCTGTACCAGATTTTGCACTCCAATTTTAGTAAATCTCCCCCAATGTTACCTAAACTAATGAAATCCTTGCAACTGCTTTTAGGAATCTCTGGTCCCAATACCACTGCTGTGCTACTGAACTGACCCCTTAGGTGGTCGGACAAGGCAAACTAACTCAACAAGAAATCAAGTCATGGACGCAAAACATGTATGCATATCTGGAAAGTCAGTCAGACAAAGTCAGTCAGAAGTCCATATCTACATACTTGTTCTGGGTTAAGAATTAAAAACCATTGAGATCAGAAGTTCAGCATACAGGCAGTTGCAGAAAGAGTTCAGAGATGGCAGCTTCCATGTTTGTTTGAGGAAAGATTTCCTTTCATAGTAATGCCACCAAGATGTGACAAAGATTGGACATTTAATGGATGGCATGGGCTTTTATTTTAACAAAAGCTGTCTTTGCCTGAGATTTTATAGTCATGAAATACAGTTTACTATCTGAAGTTTCAGGATAAGGCAACATTTCCCTCATCATATTTTGTGCACAATGCCTCTTGAGACTGAAGGCAATACCCCATGACATAATCACTCTGCAAGCTCAACACATGGTATTATTTTATGGATGGGGTACCCTAATAGGAAGAGATGATTCCAGTGGGAGAAGAGTTTAGTGAAAGGAGATCAAGTACACACATTCCTCTGGATGATTATCCTTCAGAATTCCCAGAAATCTGCCTCCCCTCTTGCTCTCCAATGTAAAGAAGAACAGAGATCAAGTGTGCCTAGAACATGAGGAATACGGTAGATATAAATGTAACCTGGCCTTTGGCTCTAAGGGGACCACAGGGTCAATATAAATATCAACAGGAAACTGAAAAAAAACACGAGTCCAACTGAGTCATAGTACGATGGACCTGGTCTGAAATTACATACACCAACACCCTAATCCCCATTTCACATGCCCACAACTTACACAACTCAATGCTCCGATTTAAGCAATAAATCAATCCTTCTTTAAATATGTAAAAAAAAAAAAAAATTGCATTTATATTGCCTTGTGCAGATTTATAGCCAATATTTCCGTGAAAGTTGCCAATTATACAATTTTAACTTGTATATAATTGAGCTTAATATTCGGGTTGCACTGATACCAATACTAGTATCGGTGCCAATACCAAGCATTTGCATGAGTTTCGGTACTCGTGCCAATGCCCCGATGCCTGATCTGATGCCTGTTATTGATCGGTGCGGCAATAGGGGGGGGGGGGGGTACAAGCACCGATTACCCTGCATAGCTTTTCTGACAGCCACTTCCCCTCCTCTACCTCCTGCGGTTGTCAGATGCTTTATTGAAATCTATACAGGGAGATTGGTGCTTGGACCTCCCTCCACCGGTGCACAGATAGTCCCAGACTGTCCCCCTGTGTCCTGCCCTGGCTCCCCTTCCAGCTCCCCCTTGTGCGTCTCATTCTGTCCGGGTCCCCCTCCGGCTCCCTGAGTGCTCCCCATTCTATCCGGGTCCCCCTCCAGCTTCCTGTGTGTTCCTCGTTCAATTCGGGTGCCCCTCCAGCTCCCTATGTCCTCCTTGTTCTATCTGGCTCCCCCTCCATGCTCCTTGCCCTCTCCCGGTCCTCCTACAGTCCCCCCCCCCCCCGTCACAGATCTTTCAGGATGGAAAGCGGAGGAAGGAGCTGGTAAATCTGTAATTTTCCAGCTCCTTCCTTTTCTGAATGGACAGTCAGTGTTCATTCATAACTGAGCATTGTAAATTGTGATTATGATGCATCAGCTTATGAATGGAGAGGAGCTGCTGTCTCCTGTCCATTCGTTTTCAGTGCAGTTGAGGCTGCAGAGAAAGGGACTGGGGAATCTGTGTCCTCAGACCCTTTCCCTGTCTCAAAGGGGAGATGTCAGGGGGTCCGTTTAGACCCTTGATATCTCACCAAAGCCCCCCAACAGGGCTGATAAAAAAAAAGAATAAAAAGTAAATATTTAAAAGTTAAATTGTAAAAATAATAACAAAAAACACTGACACGCCTCATCAGTGGCAACTATCAGTGCTGCATATTAGTGCCACTGTCACACGACATAAAAAAAAAGTTTAAGTACACAATGGGGTTTATTTACTAAAGCTGGAACGTGCAAAATCAGGCTCACTTCATAGTGACCAATGAGCTTCCAGGTTTTATTACCAAACCTTAATGGAACAATCAGGGTTAGATGCTCATTGGTTTCTATGCAGCCTGATTTTGCACTTTCCACTTTAATAAATAAACCCCATTGTGTACTTAAAAGTGGGGTATGCCTGTATCGGTAATTGGTATAAGCGAGTACTTGAAAAAAGTATCGGTACTTGTGCTTGGCCTTAAAAAAGTGTTATCGGTGCAACCCTACTTAATATGGAATAGAAGTGTTCCATATTATGGCCAATTTAAAAAGATTTGAGATCGGAGTCTAGCACAAACCAAGCACACAGTTCATGTGAGGGACAAAAGAAACAGCTGCTTACAATGACTACACATAGCAGATGCAGTAAACGTATCACGGGTTTTTCATCCAAGCTGCTTAAACTCCAACATATTATTGATCCGCCACAGGAGGCATTTCCGTCTTACAGAAGGAGAGATTACTTTCAGATAAGGTCTTAAACTTTATAATCTGAAGTAATTGGCATGCACACAGCATGTTAAAGAGTGTGTCCTCCTAAAACGGATCACCTCACTTATACTAGCAGATGCACTTACCCACCAGCTTGTGAATTGCTACGATCATCCTGGTTCACAGAGGTGCAGCTTTGAAATCGTGCTACTTCAACACAATTTCAAAGCAGCCAATTGGTGCGATTTGCAGCTCTGATTTAATTTCCGCTTGAAACTTTAACAGAAATGTATGCAAAAAAAAATGTGGTAAATTGGTAAAACTTCTGCGCTACGATGGGTGGTGCAATGTGTAAATAAAAAACAAAACAAGTATACTCAAGGTTGCTGCTTAAAACTGACTGTTCTCCCACATATAACGTGAAGCGCTACCTATCCAGCTAGCTCAAAAAATTACATATAATACAAACATGTGTTAAATATTAATGAAACAAAATTTAAAACATGGAAATTCTGGTGATGACCCCTCATAGGTCAACAAGTGACATATCACACTTGTGAACCAATTGATATTCTTCGATTTTAGAAGTCTATGCAAGTCGCAACGTAAAATCGGCAAAAAATAGTGCAGGAACCTTTTTCAAAGTCGCAACAAAATGAGTCGTGGCATTTTGATTGGTTCCATTGCCGACAGTGGGCTGCGACTTGTCATGCAATGTGGAACTGTCAAATCACATGAAAAATCACACCCGTGTGAATGGGGGCTAAAGGCCAAGAACACCTTTTTTTAAATTTAGAAATCAGGGAGAGTACAGTTCAGGTACATCAATGCCATACAAAGAACAAAGGTCATGGTCTATTACATATACAATAACATACAGTGTTTCCAACAATTGGATCTAATAAATGAAATAGTGAAGATATAAAAGGCACTGTGAGATAAAAGACATATCCATCACAAAATGTCAGCGTCTCATTTTGTTGGGCAATAAACTATTTGTAGGCCCCACAAGACCATATCTGAACCGCTCGGTCCCTGTTTTTGTAAATGTTCCTAGGAACAAATGAGAAGATAGATAATAGCTCTTAAAGAGGAAGTAAACCCTGATGAGTTTTACTACTTCTTCATTTCCCTGCAAAGGTAAAGCATAATGGGCTACTATTATGTCTCACTTACCTGCAGGGTAATTTCAGAATATTGGGGCCTCTTACACAGCTTCAGGCACAGGGCCCCGGAGCAGAGAACCGAAGCGGGGGGCGCCTTCGCAAATTAAGGTGGGGGGAAGCCATCTGGGGCCCTGGGGAATACCGGGCCCCTTAGAGGTAGAGGTCGGGGGGGGCGTTGGGTGCTGACGAAAAAAAATTGGGATGCCATCCAGGCCCCTTACAGGTGTACTGCCTGTACCCCCCTGATGGCGGCCCTGCTTACCTGAAACCAAAGCCTGCGATGTCAAAAGTGTCCATTCGTCACACATCTTCCTTCCGAGGCCGCAAACTCCGGCTCTGTGACTGTCCAAAGTCGCGTGACGTCACTCCTGTGCATGCGCATGGGAGCCGCCAGTCACAGCATGACCCTACTTTAGAAACAGCATAATCGCAGTTTCTAAAGTGCGCCTGCGCCGTAGACATCAGCGCTCGTCTCTAATGTAAATATCTCCTAAACCGTGGAGGTTTAGAAGATATTTCCAACACCTACAGGTAATTCTTAAGCAGGCCATACACGGTCGAATTTCGAACAAATTTTCTTTTCAAAATCAGAAATTTCGTTTTTCTTTGTGATCCGATGATGCTACCATTGATTTTCGAAATTCGGCCGACCAAACTTTCATGTTGCCGGGAATATTCGTTTCTCTCCGGGAAAGTTCTTTTCTCTCCGGGAATATTCTTTTCTTGCACATGCGCATTTTTTTTTCTATTACATTTCTCGCACGATTCTCCCATCATTGATCAGAAAATGTCCAACATGTTGGATTTCTCAAATTTGTTTGCCGCACGAAAATCCGCTGTTGCTGCAGCCCACTAACGGTGCGAAATTCGTAAGAAAATTCTTTGATACGATTTTCGAAAGAAAAAATTCTTTCGAAATTCGAACCTTGTATGGCCGCCTTTAATCTAGGCTCACCTGTAGGTAAAAGTGGTTGTACAACCACTTTCAAGAAGATTAGTGAGAAAAAGAGGAAAAGGACTGCGAGAGTAGAAAGAAGGGGGGAGGGGAAAGATGAAGAAAAGAAGATGAGAGAGGAGGGGGAAAGGAACCCCAAAGCAAGTCCACTTTTTAAGCTGGCCATAGATATATACAATTTTCTTCTTCAAATTTACTCTAGATATACCATAAACTATGTAGTGCAAGGGTCTACCCAATTGCAAACAAATTGAAAGTGTTTAGGTATGACCTCATAATAATTATATGGTTTTGGTAAATGGAAAGGGAAATTGTACAAGAAAACTGTATAATATGTGGCTAGCCTTACGGGAAAAAAAAAAACGTGCCTATTTTTAAATGCAGCCTGAACAGTGATGCGCCTACAATCAGTGGATTGCAGGTGCAATGACAGGCTTCTACCGACTCTCCTCTAGCTCCATGTCTGTACCAAGGTACAGGCTCCCAGTTGGAGAGCTGCAGTAAGTGTCCATAGGCTACAAGTGCGCTGATTACCGCAGTCATGTTACATTAATAACTAAAAGTTTGTTTGCTGTAGTGGCAGGCGGGACTTGTAATTCGTTCATTTACATATATATTTCTCCTCCTGTGAGAAGAGAATATAGAAGAGCAGACGGGAACAGCGCTGGATGGAGATCGAGCTCAGGTAAGTATTTTAGGTGGGGTGAGGGTGGGCCGACATGAAAAGGTATTCACCTTAATAAAGAAAATGCATTAGGATTAAAAAAAAAAACTATTACCTTTACAACCACTTTAAGATAAAAAAATGTTTTAGCTTTAGAACCACTTTAGGCTTGTACAACCAGAGCCAATAAATCCCCAATAAAGAAGTCATTAATCTGGATTATAGACAGATGACTCAATAATACATTGGTAGGAAGAGGGTAAGGATGTTTCACAAACACAAACCTACCACACAATAAGGCAGCTTGTACAGGGTGAAATTAGAATATCTACTGCCAATGATGTGTGAATATGAGCCTTGTTCATTATATTAATCAATTTATTTTCCTTTCCTACAGAAAACATGACTAATACAAAAACGGTTGTTGATTAGAAAGGATGAAGGTGTAACTGAGTTAGACAAAACACAAGACAATCCATAGAAAGATTTCCAAGCAGCATTTGACTGAATACACAATTACATATTGTCAATGTAATGCTTACGGTAGTTATGGCTTTGTTATAGACGGGAACAAACGACAAAAGAATAAAGTGAAATATTTCGCCCTGACTCAAAGATCCTGTCGGCTCAGATGATTTTGATGTTGTGAACAATGAAATCATTTTATTGATGATGGTGAAGACTTGCCTGGCACATTGGTGTCAGTCCCATCCTAGAACTCCCACTGTTATTACTGAAAATAATACTGGTGGCCTGAAGCATTAGGCACTAGAAACTGAGATGAATTAAAAGCTGACACAGCATTTCTATGGTTTAACTCTTTATATGTTTTAGACTTTTAGAACTGATGCCAATGTGCACAAACCTCTGACTAAAGATTTTTTAGCAGAACAGTGGTTCCTACTTCTGTTCACCCTGTGCTACAGTTTTATTCCACACGCCAAAGACATGCTTGGTTGGTTAATTGCCTGTCTAGCGATCAGTGGCGGCTGTGCCATTAGGGGCGCAGGGGCACCACCCCCCTAATCTACATGCACTGGACGCATGGATTTCAAATCTGGTTTTATTCTTTTTTTTTTAAGCACATGAATGGAGCTTGAGGCTCTAATTGGCTTGAAAAAAGGGTTGGCTAGGGGCGCAGAGCACTGCATCCTGAGCCCACCCAGTTGTGTGACATTAGCAAATTAATATTTGCTAATCTCTTCCTGATTCTCCTCCTGGCCAATCAGGAAGCGAGTCCTCAGACCTGATTGGCCAGGGAGTTTTAGGACCCGGATCCTGCGAACATCCTCCACTGTTATCTTTCATGGATGTCCAGGCCATTTTATGTTGCTGTTCGAGTGCGTTCTTATATACTCTGAATGGCCACTCCTAATGTTGCTGCTATCTCTCCAATAGATTTGTTTTTGCTTTTGAAGCATTACAATGGCCTGTTTCACTTGCATGGACAGCTCCTTTTGAACAGATGATGTAGGTTCACAGAAAAGGATTCCAAATGTAAATACCACACTTATAGCTGGATTCAGAGACGCTGCCGCAACTTTAAGGCGGCGTAGCGTATCGTATTTACGCTACGCCGCCTTAGGTCAGAGAGGCAAGTACTGTATTCACAAAGTACTTGCCTTCTAACTTACGGCGGCGTAACGTAAATAGGGCCGGCGTAAGCACGCCTAATTCAAATTAGGATGACGGGGTGTGTTTTATGTTAATGGAGGGTGACCTGACGTGATTAACGTTTTTTTACGAATGGCGAATGCGCCGTCCATGTACATATCCCAGTGTGCATTGCGCCAAAGTACGCCGCAAGGACGTATTGGTTTCGACGTGAACGTAAATTACATCTAGCCCTATTCACGGATGACTTGCGCAAATAACGTAAAATTTTCAATTTTCAAATTTCGACGTGGGAACGACGGCCATACTTAACATTGACTAGTCCAGCTATTTGATGGAATAACTTTACGCCTGAAAACGCCTTACGTAAACGGCGTATCTTTACTGCGACGGGCCTGTGATCTGTTTTCTTGTAATTAGTGTGTGTGTATATAAAAGGTCAATGAGTTTTTGGACTCCTGACAGACCCTTGCATCTTTCATCCAGTGCTGATCTGATGATTCTGCATCATGGGGAAAGCAAAATAATTGTCAAAGGATCAGCGGGAAAGGGTAGTTGAACTGTATAAAACAGGAAAGGGATAAAAAAAAGATATCCAGGGAATTGAAAATGCCAATCAGCAGTGTTCAAACGCTAATCAAGTAGTGGAAAATTAGGGATTCTGTTAAAACCAAACCACAGTCAGGTAGCTCAACTAAAATTCCAGCCACAACTGCCAGGAAAATGGTTTGGGATAGAGAGAAAAACCCACAAATAACTTAAGGTGAAATACAGGACTCTGAAAACATGTGGTGTGGCTGTTTCAAGATGCACAATAAGGAGGCACTTGAAGAAAGGTGGGCTGCCTGGTCGAGTCACCAGAAGAAAGCCAATACTACACAAATGCCACAAAGTATCCCGTTTACAATACACCAAACAGCACAGAGACAAGCCTTAAACTTTCTAGCACAAAGTGATTTAGAGTGAAGAGACCAAAATTAAGCATTTTGGCCACAATCATAAATGCTACATTTGGAGAGGAGTCAACAAGGCCTATGATGAAAGGTACACCATTCCTACTGTGAAACATGGAGGTGGATCTCTGATGTTTTGGGGATGTGTGAGCTACAAAGGCACAGGAAATTTGGTCAAAATTGATGGCAAGATCAATCCAGTATGTTATCAAAAAAACACTGGAGGAACATTTACATTTTTGCATTTGCATTAGCCAGGAAGCTGGGCATGGGACTTACTTGGACGATCCAACATGACAATGATCCAAAACACAAGGCCAAGTTGACCTGTCATTGGCTACAGCAGAATAAAGTGAAGGTTCTGGAGTGGCCATCTCAGTCTCCTGACCTCAATATCATTGAGCCACTCTGGGGAGATCTCAAACGTGCAGTTCATGCAAGACCGCTCAAGAATTTCCAGGAACTGGAGGCTTTTTGCCAAGAGGAATTGGCAGCTTTACCATCTGAGAAGATAAAGAGCCTCATACACAAATACCACAAAAGACTTCAAGCTGTCATTGATGTTAAAGGGGACAATACACAGTATTAAGTACTGGGGTATGTAAACTTTCGATCAGGGTCATTTGGGTAGTTTCTGCGGTCATTATGATTTAAAAAGAGTAAACACAGTTGATTGATAATAATTGGCTTCAGCCAAAAACTAACCATGAGTGAAAGAAAAGTTTTTGTGTTATCATTCATATTCTCTGAAAAATGGCCAAGAAATCATAAATTCTGCCAGGGTAAACGTAGGAGCACAACTGTATTTATATTATATCTATATACACACACACACACACACACACATACATATATATATATATATATATATATATATATATATATATATATATATATATATATACATACATACATACACACACACATACACACACCCCTATACATACATACATACATACATACTGTGCCTTGAAAAAGTATTCATACCCCTTGGAATTTTCTACATTTGTCATGTTACAACCAAAACGTAAATGTATTTTATTGGGATTTTATGTGATAAACAAACACAAAGTGGCACATAATTGTGAAGTGGAAAACGATAAATGTTTTTCAAAATGTTTTACAAATAAATGTAAAAAGTGTGGCGTGCATTTGTATTCAGCCTCCCTGAGTAAATACTTTGTAGAACCACATTTCTCTTCAATTATAACTGCAAGTCTTTTGGGGAATTTCTCTACCAGCTTTGCACATCTAGAGTGAAATTTTTGACCATTCTTCTTTGCAAAATAACTCAAGCTCTGTCAGACTGGATGGAGAGCGTCTGTGAGCAGCAATTTTCATGTCTTGCAACAGATTCTCAATTGGATTTAGGTCTGGACTTTGACTGGGCCATTCTAACACATGGATATGCTTTGATTCAAACTATTCCATTGTAGCTCTGGCTGTATGCTTAAGCTTGTTGTCCTGCTGAAAGGTGAACACCCAGTCCCAAGTCTTTTGCAGACTCTAACAAGTTTTCTTCAAAAATTGCCCTGTATTTGGCTCTATCCATCTTCCCATCAACTCTGATCAGATTCCCTGTCCTTACTGAAGAAAAGCATCCCCACAACATGATAGTGCCACCACCATGTTTCATGGTGGGGATGGTGTGTTCAGAGCGATGTATTGTTCGTTTTCTGCCAGACATAGCGTTTTAGGCCAAAAAGTTTGATGTTGGTCTTATCTGACCAGAGACCCTTCTTCCACATGTTTGCTGTGCCCCCTTACAAAGAGGACTTCCTATGGCTTTCTTTCAACAATGGCTTTCTTCTTGCCACTCTTCCATACAGGCCAGATTTGTGGAGTTCATGATTAATAGTTGTCCTGTGGACACATTTCTGTGGACAGATTCTGAGATGTGGATCTCTACAGCTCCTCCATATTTACCATAGGCCTCTTTTCAGATATTTATTTGTATAAAAATGTTGAAAGCCATTTATCCTTTTCCTTCAACTTCACAATTATGCGTTACTTTGTTTTGGTCTATCACATAAAATCCCCAAAAAATACATTTACGTTTTTTGTTATAACATGACAAAATGTGGAAAATTTCAAGGGACTTTTTCCAAGGCTGTGTGTGTGTGTGTGTGTGTGTGTGTGTGTGTGTGTGTATGTGTGTATATGTATGTAAGTGTGTATATGTATGTAAGTGTGTATATGTATGTAAGTGTGTATATGTATGTGTGTGTGTGTGTGTGTATGTATATATATATATATATATATATATATATATATATATATATACATACACACACATACATATACATATACATATACATACACACACAGATTTTTTTTGCTGTATTTTTCTTGTTCCCGCCATAACCGATCACCAAAGAACAACCCAAAATAAATTCTCATATATATTTATATAAACTATTTTGGGACAGTTTTCCTTTGATAAAATAAATAAATAAAAATCAGGAGATACAGTGTCGATTACCATTTACTACCAGATGAAAACCTAAAATAATTTTTTGGTTTCTTTTTCAGGACAAGGTTTAATCCACCCGGATACACAGTTGTGATGATACATGCAGTTTGACTAAAACAAGCCAATGTTGCAGAATTGTTTTCAAGCATTAACATCTGTTTTACCCTCCGTTATCAAGGGGTTAAACTAAAACTATTTATTACAGCTGTGATGAATATTTATCATTAAAGACTACCTTGACGTTGAATGTTATGTCCTCCATAACATAGACCCGCTCAGGAAATGCCTTAGCCACTTCCTCCACACTGTTGAAATACTGCACTGGCTCCTTGATATCCCGGTCTTGCTCAAGCAACTTGAATTGCCCTGAAATCAAATCAAACAAAATCTTGTAAGATGTTTATGCTGGAAATCTGTGAGTGTGGAAACTGAACTCTATTTTCAGGATCTCCCACTCTCTATTGAGAAACTCCAAGTCATAGTTTGTGGGCATTGTGAAATCGAACAAACCTCTTTACAATGTCGCTGCACACAAAATAAATACTGTGTATACATAACAATACAGTAAAACAAGCAAACCATTCCATAATCCTATTATCTGTTGATACGAAACAGTTTCATGTGAGAGCATGTAAAACTCACAAGTTGTATGCAGTAGCTCAGACATTCAGTGCATGTAGCTTCAGAGCCCCAATCAAGCAGTCAGTATGTGGCCCTGGACCCCTTATGATTTCAATGGGTAAAATGCCTAAATCTTTTAAGAAAATGTACTTTGTGATATCCATAACTGTGATCCTCCAGTCAATTTGATTTGTACTAAAGTTAGTCTAAAGGCATAAGGTTTTTTATCTTGATGCTTTCTATGCATCAAGGTAAAAATCTTCAGTATCAGCTTCCCCTCCTAAATACTTACCTGGCTTATTTTTCTATCCAGTGCTGCGCTTGTGAGCAGCAACAGAAGCTGAAGCTGTTTTTCTTCTGCCAAGAGAAAAGCGTTTACAAAACCCCAGTGTGTATGAAGTCTTATAGCTTTATGCAATTTTATTTTAAATGACCCTTTTGCTTTATATGGTAGCATGTCAAAAATATATCCATGCAAACTGAAAGTGGATGTAAACCCTCCATATACCAAGTTAAGTGAACAGCCTCAGATGATACACAGGTGAAACAAATCTCCCTAAGTTAGTTTTACATGTATATCTGCTGTCTACACATTTATATACTGTTTAGAAAGTGCTTGTTCTGTTAGAATGTTCACTTCCTCATTCCACTCTAGGAGGAGATAATTGCTGGACACTATGAGACAGCCGATTGGAGGAAAGGCACACACCCCCTCTCCACACATACAGAGGTTGCCTGTGAATCATGCAGCAGTGTGCTAATCCATTTATAGCAACCTCCCCCGACACACACTTCTATCTGCGGGCTTGGAGGGCTTGTCAAAAGTTGATGGCTGATCTGAGCAGGACAGAGCTGCGAGACTAATGCCGCGTACACACGATCATTTTTCTGCATGAAAAAAATTAAGTTTTTCGGCATTTTATAAAAAACAATGTTTTTCCAACTTCATCATTAAAACAATGTTACCCACACATTTTATAAAATGCTCTAGCAAAGCGCGGTGACGTACAACATGTACGACGTCACTGTAAAGGGGAAGTTCCATGCGGATGACGCCACCTTTGGGGCTGCTGTAGCTGATTCCGTGTTAGTAAAAGACGATTCACGCTTTTCTGTCTGTTACAGCGTGATGAATGTGCTTACTCCATTATGAACGGTAGTTTTACCAGAACGAGCGCTCCCGTCTCATAACTTGCTTCTGAGCATGCACAGGTTTTTAACGTCGTTTTAGCCCACACACGATCATTTTTTACAACCCGAAAAACGACATTGTTTAAAACGTCGTTAAAAAATGCAGCATGTTTGAAACAAAATAATTGTCGATTTTCAGAACCCGAAAAATGATGTGAAGCCCACACACGATCATTTTAAATTACATTTTTTAAAAACTAAGTTTTTTTCATGCCGAAAAATGATCGTGTGTACGCGGCATAAGAGATTTGAAGAGAGATAACAAAACACTACGAATATATGTGCCCAGCTCAAATATAATGAATCAGGTTTACATCCACTTTAAAGTAATATTAAAGGCAATAAAAAAAAAAAAAAAAACATGTCATACTTACCAGCTCTGTGTAATGGTTTTGCACAGAGCAACCCCTGCCCTCCGCTTCTCGGGTCTCCCACCAGCGTTCCTGGTCCCTCCCTCCAGCCGAGTCCCCCCAGAGCAAGTAGCTCGCTTTGGGGCACCCAAGCAGGCTGGCTCTTCTCCATTCACACAGCTCGGCCACGCCCCCTCTCTCCTCATTGGCTTACTAGCTGTGATTGACAGCAGCGGGCGCCAATGGCTTTCGCTGTTGTCTTAGCCAATGAGGAGGGAGAGTCCCCAGAGAGCCGAGGCTCTTGTGCTCATCACTGGATTGTGATGGGTCTCAGGTAAGTCTTGGGGTGGGGGGCTGGTGTACACAGAAGGTTTTTTTACCTTCATGCAAAGGATGCATAAAAAAAAAGGTAAAAAAAAATTGCCATTACAACCACTTTAAAGTAAAGATACTGCAAAATACACTTTAACCACTTAAGGACCGCCTCCTGCACATATACGTCGGCAGAATGGCACGGCTGGGCACATGTACGTATATATACGTCCTGTACTTGTACCCAGCGTCAAAAATGTGTCAAAATTGTCCGAAGTGTACGCCATAATGTCGCAGTCACGAAAAAAATCGCTGATCGCCGCCATTAGTAGTAAAAAAAAACGATAAACGATTATTGCGATTTTTTTTACCAAAAATAGGTAGAAGAATACGTATCGGCCTAAACTGAGGAAAAAAAAAAAATATTATATATGTTTTTGGGGGATATTTATTATAGCAAAAAGTAAAAAATATTGCATTTTTTTCAAAATTGTCGCTCTATTTTTGTTTATAGCGCAAAAAATAAAAACCGCCGAGGTGATCAAATACTACCAAAAGAAAGCTCTATTTGTGGGGAAAAAAGGACGCCAATTTTGTTTGGGAGCCACGTCGCACGACCGCGCAATTGTCTGTTAAAGCGACGCAGTCCCGAACTGTAAAAACACCTTTGGTCTTTAGCCAGCATATTGGTCCGGGGCTTAAGTGGTTAAAGTCAAAAAGTGTTTTACCTTCATGCAAAAAAAAAAAAAAACACACACACACACACCTCTCCTTAGCTATTCCCCCCCCCCCCCCTCTCCTAAATACTTACCCGAGTCCTGTAAGTACTGCTATTTCTCCCTGGACTCACACGACACAACACGTAAGGTGGAGCATTTGGACATCTTATGTAAAGCCTTGGAAGACGGAAGCACTGCACTATCATTTGTGCGGCACAGAGTGTCTTTATAGATATTGCACTGAGCACACAGTGTGTTTTTTCAAAATTGTTACATGGTTGTATTTGCACATGTGATCATTTCCTTTATTTTGCATTTAGATTAGTCACACTTTTCTGAATATTTTATATATATATTGCGGCACTTATTATTTATTTTCATATTCAAACATTGGTTTTCTAACTAACTGACAAAGAAAAAAAGGATCACATTTATAAAGATTATCATTGTACCCCATAGACATTCAGATTGTAATTGTACAAAATAAAACACGGAATCCTGTCCTCTCCTGAAAATGCTGGTTACTTGACCATCATGCTAACCTTGGGGTCTCCATGCTAGACCAGTCATAGACCCATAAAGCATATTAAAGGAGCCCCTATAAACACTTCGGATTTCTACAATTCAGTCCAGTAATAGACAGATGCATTTCTCTTCAGGACAAAGCAGTGCATTTATGAGTGTCAATGTGCTAATAAATGAAAAAAGGCTGAAATCTTTTACAGTAAAAGGCAGTGTTGTAGACTGCTAGTGAATGGCTGGATTTCTCCTATTCTCATACACATGATGTCAAATCCTGATTTGTGACATCCAGTACGGAGGAAGAAAGAAAAAATCTGTGTGCTATTAAGGCTATAAAATAAACTGTCAAATGAACACCAAATCTAACTTCCTCCATCTGTTGGGGAACTTAAATTCCCAACATGCATTGCCAGCCAAACACGTTAATGTCCCATAGGAGAGGCCGCTGCCGACTACTTTTGGCCTAAGGGCCAGCGAGGCCGAGCACAGGTTAGATCTGCTTGTACATACATAATACAGATGGACTGGTCATGTCAGGACAGGGGTGTGCAGGACATGCAATGGGTCACAGAGGAGAGCAAAAGGTCCAAGCTAGGAGGACGCATTTTAGTCACGCGCTATGATTCATTTTACACAGTAACCTTTTCTTGTAATTACTTCTCTAAAATATCAGTCATGATTATTATGCATTTGTCTCCTGAAATAATTATTCTCATCCACGGAGCTTAAAGTATACAGTATGTCCAAATTTACACCTAGCCCACCCGCCCTCCTCTGGAGCATACCCCATCAGATTTTTTCCTTTACCTTCCTCCTGTTGAAGGAAAGGGGAACGTGACTATCACAAGACTTGTAAAACAATTTGCATATTGTTATGGAAAAAAAAAAATATTTGCAAAGGCAATTTCTTGGTTCCTATTTATATAGGCATGCACCCAGAATTCAATGTCTCAAGAGCACCATTCCTAAACACAGTGACTGACAACTAGTGATGGGCTTGGGGCATGTTTGGATCCTAGTCTGACCCAACACGGAAGCTATCTCCTGTGCTGGGCCAATCATCTGCAGCCAGGACATTCCTCACCCTGCAGTCGTATGCATACAATGGATGTGTTTACTAGCAGCTGCTTGGCAGGTAATGCTTCAACCGCCTATTATTGGCCCAGTACAGTGTGCACTGTCTGGAGAGTTCGCTCACGTGGGTTCATAATACGATCCAAACACGCCTGAGCTCATCCCTATGGACAATGCTGGTTGTAAACCCTCTCATATACCCAGTAAAGCGACTGACCTCAGGTGATACACAGTGATTAAAAAAATAAATCATCCTGCATAAGTTGTACCTGTTTATCTGCAGTATTCTCTTCTCTACATCCAATCAAGTCCACAATTAATAAAAGCTATCAAAAAAGGGGGGTAAGGAGCTGAAATTACAAACTGCAGAGTACAGCGAGGGGAACTCCGAGAGCCGGCAGCACTCAGGACACAGAGCTTAGGCTTTCAATCATAGGCTGTGCACTGGAGCTCCCTCCCCTGTCACACTATTCCTCTTGGTATCAGGAATACTTGTCACAAGTGATACATGCAGAAGAACAAAGCAGCAGACAGAAATTACACTTAGGGCTCATTTACACTTGCTTTGGCTTTGACTCACATTAAAGTGTCTACCGATTTAAAATGCTTTTTTTATGTGTTTTTGATGCTTCAGTGACTCTTTTTTGAAGCTTTAATGAAACCTGGCAAATGCCCTGTGGGTGTCGATCTTCTATTTGTTTTAAAGGGGTCCAGTAGCAGATCCTCAGCTTATTTGTACTCTTGTTCAGCAGATCTTCTGCTCAGTAGCCCCCCCCCAATATATCTGCTGATCCCCCACTCAGTAGTAACCAACAGCTCTGCAGATCCTCTGGTTTGCTGATCCTCCTCTCCCGCTATATTGCTCCCACGCTGCTCACCACATGACTTGCTCTGGTCTCCCAGCTCTGCTGATCCACTGCTGCTCAGTCCTCTCTCTCCAGTCCCCGCTCACCTTCTGCTATAGCATTCCCATGTTGCACACCACTTGTGCCATCTGCTAGTTCATGGGTCTTCAAACTACGGCCCTCCAGTTGTTCAGGAACTACAATTCCCATCCTGCCTAGTCATGTCTGTGAATGTCAGTGTGTTACAATGCCTCATGGGATGTATAGTTCTACAACAGCTGGAGGGCCGTAGTTTGAGGATCCCTGTGCTAGTTGCTCCTCTCCAGCCGAGACCCTGCGCTCACCTTGTTGCTGTTCCACGCTGCACACCAGATGTGAAGTCTGCACCAGCCACTTCCAGAATATACACACATGGAGGTGACAGCTGATGACGTCTTTCCGGTTTGCTTGTTGGTTTCCCAGTACATCCTGTGATATCTCATACTTGCAATACCTCCAAACAAAGCAAAGGCAACGCTGAATAAAAGCCTCTCAAAAGCATCAGGTGCTGTAAGCGAGTTTGGTCATAGACTTCTATGGAGGCTTTAGAGACGCTTAAAGCACAAAAAAAGGGACATGGGGTATAATTTTTGAAGCAAAGCAACCGTAACGAGTGAACAGGACTGTAATGTAACCATTTTATTTAGTGACATGCGCTTTGATTGGCATTCAGACTGCTTTACAAAAGTATGTCCAATGCCACATTTTGAGGCAAGTGTAAATGCCTTTGGTGCTCTGGATTGAGACAAGTACACATTATAGTGCGATATGCTTAGTTCATATTTCATGTCCAAGGTTTACAACCACTTTAAGTGCTAGAAAATCACTGTCGTCAGCTTAAATAGGAAGTTAGGAGCTTACACTACATTTCAGGCAGCCCAACAGGAATTGTTCCATGCAATATGGCAACCTGTGAGACATTTTCCAGAAATGTAATTTCCTGATTGTGTTGTTGGCCAACTGATTTTTCCCAGAAATCTGCACTAAAATGCAATTAAGATTATAGGCATCCTCTGCAACAAAAATGTCATCTTTGGGGAGCTGCACATTTTCCTATGTTTTATCTCTTTAAAAACACTGCAAGTGTTTTTAAAGAGATAAAACATGGGAAAATGTGCATGTCTGGATGTACTAAACATGATTTTTGATTATTTTGCCTTAGCATACACTTAAATTGTAATGTATGTCCCACTGCTAACTAAAAAGTTCTTATTTGTTGAGGAAAAACAATCCTTTCTGGGTGATCAAAGTACTTTTCAAGGATTTTAACAAACTTTATGGCAGATTCCTACCCGTTTCTGCTCTTAAAAAAAAAAAAAAGAAGTGGTTTGTTGTCTACAGAGAAAATATGAATGGAAGTGACTTTTTCACTATCAGCTGATGCGTTTGCAGTGTTCTAATAAGGAAAAAGGAAAGGTCTGTATTAGGGTTGTCCCGATACCACTTTTTTAAGACCGAGTACAAGTACCGATACTTTTTTTTCAAGTACTCGCCGATACTGAATACCGATACTTTTTTTTAATCTCATGTGACAGCAGCACATGTGTGAGTATTTTTTTTTTTATCTTTAACAATTTGTTTTAAATTTTTTACAATATTTTTTTTTACAATTTTTTTTATTTATAATGCTTTCTTTTTTTTAAGGGGGGGGGGGTGGACCGTGTCAGTGTGTGTTTTCTTTTATTTTTTTATTATTTTCTACAATCATTTTTTTTTCATAATTCTTAATTTTTTTTTTTTCAGCCCTGTTGGGGGGCTTTGGTGAGATATCAGGGGTCTTAACAGACCTCTGACATCTCCCCTTTGAGACAGAGAAAGGGACTAGGGACACATGTTCCCCTGTCCCTTTTTCAGCAGCATCAGCGTCTTCTCTTAATTCATAAACTGAAACATTGTAATCACAGTTTACGATGTTTCAGTTATGTGAATGGACCGAGTCAGTGATCACTGACTCTGTCCATTCGGAGCAGTAAGGAGCCGGATTTACCGACTCCTACCCCGCTCTCCATCCTGACAGTTCCAGGGGGTGGAGGAGGAGCACGGAAGGGGAGAGAAACACGGCGGGATACACAGAGGAATACACGGAGGAATACACGGAGGGAATACACGGAGAGAATACATGGCGGGAATACACGGCGGAATACACAGCGGGAATACACGGCGGGAATACACTATATAGCGGTGATTGGTGCCTGTAACTTCCCCATGCACTGATCACCCCTGACAGTACAAGTATCGGGTGAAGCATCGGGAGAATTTGCCTGAGTACAAGTACTCGGGCAAATGCTTGGTATCGGTCCCGATGCCTATACTAGTATCGGTATCGGGATTACCCTAGTCTGTATACCTTTAGAAGCGCTTACCCTTCGGTAGTATCTCCCCAAAGATGACATTTTTGTTGCCAAGGATGCCTATAATCTGAATTGTATTTTAGTGCAGATTTCTGGGAATAATCAGTCAGCCAATAACGCAATCAGGAAATTACATTTCTGAAAAATGTCTCCAATGGTGTATGGAACAGCTACGGGTTGCCATATTGCATTTTACAGAAAATTATAGCACTGCAGATGGAAAAAGAAGGGTAATTTTTAATAGCATTCAAATATTTTCCCCACAAAAGTGGAGTTACCCTTTAAGCCAAACTTGACTGAAAATGGAGGTTGGATATGCCCAGAACACTAATTAAAAAGTTTTTGAAAGTGCAGGGTATGCAAGTAAGGATGTACTCTACAAGTATGTAATATTTATACAGGTTCTGATTTCATTGCCCAGTCAAATGTGTCAGACAGATGTTGGCACTCTTTCTCTGGCAAGGACAAGCTGATGTGGAAAGAGTTAAGAAAAACTATCCCTGGTCCCGAAATGAGATTTCCTTTACATCCGGAATATGTTGCAATAATTAGTGCAGCACAGTGTGGAGAATTGTTGCTATTTGGAAGTAAAATCAGTTCAAAACAATTCCCGTGGGAGGAGGCATTTTATTTGTAGGCGCAAAGCAGTTTGCTTCCACTGCCAATATTTTATTGTGTTAGCTGCCGCATAGCCCGACAACAAACCCGGGGAAACTGCTGTCAAGTGGTCAAGGAAACAAAGCGGACTGCCAGGTCTCTATGATGCCACCCAATTTCATAACTGCTAGACACAACAGGATATCCGATGGGGAGAAAATAACCCTTGGGCATATGCCTTACCAACTATTTTTGTTGCCAAGGTTGAAACATGTAATTGATACAAGAGCACACATATTAAAAAACATATAACAATGCAAGCATTTTAGTGTTCAGCATGAAGACATCTCTATATGTTCCTGTATAATTGTCAATCAGCTCTACAAGTTCTGCTGTAATGTATGGAGGCCTTCTACACATTGGACGACCTTTCTCTCTGTATGTAGCACACCACTCATAAAAGCTGCAGAAGTTAGGACTCCCCACTGCTACAGGGCCAGGCACACAGCATTTCCTTCACGCATTCCAACATTGATGTTTTATTAGGGGTTGATAACTTGTATGGGGAAAGGAGTTATGGAAGGCCGAACTTGAATAATGTCCAGAACTATTAACAAGGGGACAATTTCACTCTTTACCCAAAGTCCTTTTCTTCCTCCTGCACAAACTTGGTTCACATACACAGCAGCAGTCTCTGTTAATTCAGCAGCAGTCCATTGCAGGCTAGATACACCCCGTCCCCTTTGTGCATAAAAGTAGCACATTATGGAGCGAAAAAGTACAGCTGATAACACTTCCTTTCTGTGACATTTAACATTTCAATAAAGTGAAAAAAAAAAAGCTTTCAGTACATCAGCACTCTTATCGACACGGTGCACACCAGCAGCTGCTTTCCTAACACCTGCTAGCGTGAACATGTCCCTTTGCTTCCAAGGCAAGTTTGGATATGGCTGGTTGCAATAAGAAGTTTCTTGGTGCTGAAACTTTGATACATCAGGTGAGAGACAGAAAAAAGCCTGGATAGGACGTCTTTGGGAATATATTTCTTGTATTTTTGCTTACATCTCTTTCAACTTTAAAGTCATTCCCTGCATGAAGGTTCCAATATTTTTATCACCCCCTCATCTCCCTAAATTCTTACACGATTCCTCACTTGATCCAGTGCTGTGCCCATCTGCAGTGTCTCTTCTTTCACAGGACAGATAGGCAGCAGCACTGGCTCCTGCTTCTGTCAATCAAATCCAGTGAGCAGAGAACGGGAACTGTGTGTGTCTATAGTTTGCCTGTATGTCTGCCCCCATAGGAAGCGGATTGCCATGGTCGCACACAAAGAACAGGAGGAGCCTATAGTGTCGGCAGGGAACCCTAGGAGGAGGAGGAGCCAGGCATTTTATGCAATACCATTGAACAGAGCAGGTAGGTATAAACCCGTTTTATTTAAAAAAAAAAATTAAGGTTTACAACCCTTTTAAAATATATATCCAGCGTAAAAAAAGTTTTCATAACTGTGGCCTAGCTATGGGCATTTGAATAATTAAAATTTCTCAACAAGCTGTAAAGCTCCAAAAATAAACTGATGATTAATTACTCCACTATGGCTGCAGCTCTAGAAGTCATTGAGGTTTGTTTTACAAAGTTTGCAGCAGAAAATTCTTAGTTTTACTACCTCTTTCTCTTGGTAGCCTGGCTCCCACTGGTAGTTGGAAACGAGCCAACCTTCTGATCGCTAGTGCTGAGACATAACTTGAATGACTTCACTACTTCTATTGTGAACTTTGAGGATGATTTTCTCCAGTCATAGCGGTTAACGAAGGCCCGTTTTTAAGCTTATTTACCATTTGTTAAGACTATGGTACTGTATAACTGGTTATAACTGGTTGTAAAGGCTGAAGGTTTTTTACCTTTATAAATTCTGAGTGTTCTGCTCCCCTGCACAACCACCTAATACTTACCTGAGCTCCCTCTCGAACCAGCGATGTGCACGAGAGCCTTAGCTGTCCCAGGACTCCTCATTGGCTGAGACAGCAACAGGAGCCATTGGCTCTCACTGCTGTCAATCACAGCCAGTGAGCCAACGAGGACAGAGCAGCGGGCATGGTCGAGTCATAGCTCTGTGTGTCTTATGGACGTATAGAGTAGGGCTTGGGAGGGAGCATGCACCAGTGCCCCCATAGCAAGCAGCTTGCTATAGGGGCACTGGTCATAGGGGGAGGAGCCAGGAGCACCGGTGGGGGACATGAAAAGAAGAGGATCAGGGCTGCTCTGTGCAAAACCACTGCACAGAGCAGGCAAGTATAACATGTTTATGTTTATTTTTTAAAAGCCAAACATTTAATACAACTTTAAACTGGACACTGTCCTACCCGACATGAGTCACCACACCACTGAATGGTGCCCAAGCTGAGTGGCCAACGCCTTGTGTTCAAAATACATCAGGTCGACCACTCAGCACGAGACCCAGAAGCTATTGGAGATCCCTGGGAGTAGCGGTGTCTACTGCATGGATTTCCAGCTTCTGGGGCATCAGCCAGGTATGGTATATACATAGCTACTTTGGTCTAAGCTGGACCATTGTAACTATGTAAAAATACATCATGCCTGGAATTCATCCTTAAATCTACTGTAAAGGAAATGTCAGGGTCACAAACACAACCCCACATACAATACACAAATGGGTTATGCAGAATAGATTTTTAGAAAGTACAAAAGTAGGAATTCTAGCCTTTTCTTCTGACCACTAACAAGCTGTCTCAGGTGACCATCAGCAGGAAGTACATGTACCGTACCATAATTATTATCAACTGCTGTCATACATCTAGTATGGTATCCAAGCTTGTTACTACAACTGACAAGTGCGTTGCTGATCTGCCATTCCAGTGACAAGCTAAGGGCAGACTGTACATCTGTTTTGATGTGTTAATGGGAAAATGTTTGAGTGGGAGTAAGCCATATTGTCATTTTGCAGCTGGACAGTTATTTCGTTAAATCTTTCCACGGTTATTCACATTCCCAGCGGAATATGTTCAGAATTACTCAACAATAAAATATCAACAGAATACAAATCAATACTTAGTACAGACTAGAGGGAAAAAATCTGTATAATTATTTTCCAACTTCTGAATTTAAAGGAAATTTCCACTTTTACCACGTGCTAGTTTACAACCAGCCAACCTTTGCTATATGGTCTAATACAGGCAAAGCTACAATGGCATCATCAGAAATGCTTAATTTCCATATGAATCCAATGACTGAATGGCTTTAGTAAATGTTATAAAGAATATTTGTATGATTAAAGTGGACCCGAATTTAAAAAGGGTTTCATTTTATAGAAGATCTAGAAATTTTACCATAATTGTATCCTAGGACTACTCTAAAAAATTTACTTTTTGTCTTGACTCACTCCAATGCATTTCTATGCCTAGAGCCCTGGTGCCCAACATGTGGCCCATTGGGCCCCTGTGTGCAGCCCACTTAGTGTTGGGCACTAGATAACATAAGCCCCAGTTGGTCATGGTTCAGGCTACTTTGCAGCTCTGGTGTAGGTAAACACTAGCGTCTGCTAGTAGATGGGGTTCCTGAACCTGTCAGCCACAGCCCTGCAGTGGTTTCCACATGTGACTGGCAGCAGGGGCTGCCAATCAATGCCCCTACCCTCAGCTGTAGGCATGGAGAATAGGTGATCACAGGGCCCCCGAAGAGGCTTGCAAACCCAACCCAGAAATCAAACTGCAGAACATAAAGTGCTGGAAAAGTAAAAAAAAATTAAACAGTTTTTGAACTTGATGTAATAAGAATGGTTGTAAATGCCTTAATTGCTATGAGAATTTAAGTATTAGTTCACCTTTACATAAAAAAAAATAAAAAAAGGTGAACGAATACTGTACACCTTCCCGCCCACATCCCCACTGTACTTACCTCCAGGTCTGCTGAGCTTTCGGCGCCGGTCCATCGATCTGGGCATTTGGAATCCCTGCTCTTCTTCCTCTTCTCTGTGCAGCACTTCCAGAACAGATGAGAGCGATTCTGATTGACCAGCACAATCACGGAGAATCACTCATTAGAGCACAGATTTTAAATACCAGGACCGCTAGACCGGCAAAGCGCAGCCGCAATGTAGCCATCCTTCAGCTATAGCGCAGTCGCAAAGGGAATTAATATGAAGAAGGTGACACACACACACATTTTTTTGTGGCTTTAACAGCAAGCACACTTCCTCAAAGGCTTTCCACAACATTTTGGAGTGCCTGCGGGAATTTGTGCAGCTATAAGGCATTTGTGAGGTTAGGTACTGATGTTGGATGAGAAGACTGCTTGCAATTGGTATTCCAATTCAACCCAAATGCAACATGGTTGAGCTCAGGGTACGATGCACTTCACACCAAAATTGTCATACCATGTCCTTATACTCGAACAGAAAAAGGCCTTCTCCAAACTCTTGCCAGAAATCGCACAATTGCCTAAAATGTCTTTGTATACTGTGGTGTTAACAGTATCCTTCACTGGAGAACCGAATAATTTGGAGAGGTGTATACATTAGGGCATATTGTACATCATTTTAAAGCAAACCTGTCGCAAAACTAGGAATTTCAAACTGAGCACAAGATGACTAAATTTATAAGATTGCCTTCGGTGACAACCAAATATCAAGATAATTATTGAAGCAGCTGAAACTAAAAAAATCCTAACTTTTTCTGTAGAACCCCCCTCCTGGCTTTCAAGCTTACCTATTGGTGCTTTTTAATAGTAAATATCATGTTTTAGCTATAATTTCAGCTGCCCAGATATCTGGATCTATTGAACCCCATGCTTGTATTGCGATTGGAACACTTTAATTGTGATCTTCTTCCATAAGAGAGTAACAGTGCAATACTACAAAGTAGAATGTGAATCGCAAACCCGGGAATGCCCTTTAGTAGAGCAAACAATGGGCAACTAAATAAAACTATCATCACTAGAGTTCCAGCCAGCTAAAATAAACCTTTGAAATGGGAGTAGTATATGTGATCCATGGAATTTAGCACCAACTCTGGGTTTGTAGCAACAAGGTATGGGGGGGAGGGAAATCTATAGCAATGTATACAAAAGCCAAGGCTAGGATTATGGTACTTCCTTTTCTGAAGAATAGCTGAATCAAATTTTATTGTAATTCTTACAGTAAAACTTAAAAAATGTTTGTATAGTTTTGGTTTAGTGCAGAAGGGTTAAAAACCATGTTAGATCTTTAATGGCATCTGTACCCCTGTTAGGGGATTTCACTCTCACCATTTGGTATGATAATGTGTTCCACTGGGACAAAGTAAGAGTATATCCAAAAGTAGTTGAGGGAATATCTTCCAAATTTAAAAAAACACTTGTTTCTGTGACAGCTGTCAAAGGCGTCATTTCCACCATTTAGGGAAGTTTTCCACTGCCTGTCACAGGAAGTAAAGGGAAGTCTCCCCAAATGGGCAATAGCATAAATTAAAACAGATTCTCACCTTTCAACAATATACAAAACAAGACATTTTAGTTGGAATTCTACTTTGATAACATATAGCAGTGAAGAGTTCAGTTTTTTCCCCACTCCTTATTCCTCATTTGACAAAAACAAGAGCCGTCTGGGAAGCTTTTTTCCTCCATCTGTCCCCCTTCCAGCCCTTCCCTGCCTATCCTCCACCCAAAACAGACTGATTAGTATAGGATGAAACAAGTTGCTAAAATGCTACACAAAGTGTTCAGATCCACAAATTTAAATGTTCGTAATTTCAAATAAGTCATTATTATCTGAAGTTTCTGAAAATAATAAAATCACTTTTCCATGTTAGAATTAAAGTGCCAGATTTCCATTACGGAGGTGTATCCTCATAATTTTTTCTGTGTTCCGTTTCTCGCTCCTTGCGTGGGCGATATATTCAGGAGATGACATTTCCTTGGCTCAAGCAGCCAGCTGGCCAGGATTTCAAAATCTTAAGTAATACAGCAAATAACTGCTAGCTAGACATTTCCTACATTGCAAAACTGACCTGGCTGGGGCTGCTGGCCTGGCTGTGACTGTCAGCACGACTTATACTAAGCACCGTTCTCCGCAAAACAATCAAGCATCTGTGCAAGTGATCAAGCCGATCACACAACGCTTCGGATTAACATAAATCAGCTCATTCTGAAGACCATAATACCCAAAGACAACAAATACACAAAATTAGGGGGGGGGGGCTAAGGTGTTTTGTATATGGCCTTTTTGTCATTTACATATATGCAATAAGGCAAGAAAAAGTCTGACACAAAAAGTAAAAAAAAAAAACAACAAACAAAAAAAACTGCTGTCTTTGTCCAGCTAAAAATGGTATATCCTAACTACCTGTACGGGTAACAGGACAGGAAGTATGAGGACATCTTTCCAACAGACAACAGTAAAAAAAAAAAAAAAAAATTAGGACAGCTTCTAACCCCTTCTTTCTAACTTTCTTAAAGTTTTTGACTGGAGCTTGGAAATTAAGTTCTGATTAAAAGAGATAGTGACCGGTTCAGTCCTATTTATATAAAAGCACCAAAAGACATCTACAGTAGTTATCTTTACAATTCTTGAGGGTAAAAAGACAGGCAAAGCTTTTGTGGACAACAAGTTTTCTTAAAATCTAAATATTATCTGAATGTTGTTTAGCAGGATAGTTAACTGGCTTCTAATATCTATTGTGGGGGCTTCTTCCTTTAGCCTTAATCCTTCCACTGTTGTAATTAGGGATAAGCCGAAAACCCGCCCGTTCGGTTCACACCAGAACCTACGAACGGACCGACCGTTCGCGCGAACATTTAGAACCCCATTGACATCTATGGGACTCAAACGTTCGAATTCAAAAGTGCTAATTTTAAAGCCTAATGTGCAAGTTATTGTCGTAAAACGTCTTTAAGAACCCGGGTCTTTCCCCAGGGAACATGTATCAATGGAAAAAAAGTTTGCAGTTTTTTTGAACATTTATTTTCTTGCACTTTTTTTTTTATTAGAAGTTTACGTTTCTAAATTTAGGAGATAATATTTTTGGGGTTACTTATATGTTTTTTTTATTATTTGCTTTCCATTGAGATTATAGTTCTGATAACAGTAGCACACAAATTATAGAATATGTAAAATCTAGAGTACAGTTCTTGAACTGAAGTGCCGTTTTCAGAAACAATATGGTCTGGAGTGAAGGGGAGGGCTTCAGTAAACATTCACATTCGTAATGTGTGTTTTCCTTAACAAAAGGGTTAATCGTTGAAGGTTTGTTCTCAAAGCTCGAACCTGCAACAAAAAGCATACTACAGAAATTGGCAGCTGAAAAAAAACATTGACCGGCACTATTTTAGAGCTTCATGTAAAAGTGAAAGCGTTTGGCAGGCACAGCTCCTTTCTCCATTGTGGCCACCATAAAAGGAAAAGAACTGTTGGAATTTTTCAATTGAAGTATAGGCTTGATTAGTCAGATTCACCTGCTCTTGATGGAGCTTTCTGCCCCAGAACTAGATGACATTTGACCTCAGACAAACATTACATCATTTATCACATAAGTACGGTTTTCCGATTGTCTATTTAAAGCTGTCCTGCATACCTCTTAAAAAATGTTTTTGGCATCAGGCAGTAAGGAGTAGCTAGAACATATTTAAAGTGTAGTTTAGGGATTTAACGTCTCAAATTAAGGCATGATGCAAGACTCCAAAAGCTGACACCCAAAATACTTGTCCTAGCGTGATAAAGAATCATGTGGGTCTTCTCTTAGGAACATAAACAGCATTACTCATGTAACTGGCCAGATTACTTGCGTCAGTCAATGGGTAAAGGCTTTATTGGGTGGGAAAGCCAGGGTACATACACAATGCTTTGTTCTATACACCAGTGGTAGAAGGTGGCCAAGTGGAGTAGCTTTACACGATCAGTCAAGGGGAAGGATTGTGGGTTGGATTGAAAATAGCTTAGAGGCAGCAAGAGGTACAATGAAATCCACTAAGTTGCCATAAAATATTTAGCATGCAGTCAGTACTATGTTTCTATTTTTTTTTTAATAAGTAAAATGGTTAGAAAAGCTACAGGTAAGCTGCGAATGCGGTCTTCTCAAAATGTTTAATTGTTTGGGCACCATGCTGATGCTTTTTAAGTTCAATGCTTCACTGATTTGGCCCAAACACAATATTCAAAATGTGATAGCAAAACTGGAATTTGGCTTTGAGAAAAAAATGTAGCATCGGAGTAAATTGGTCACTTCATATATCAATAACACAATCAGTTTTATTTTGGCAGAGCTATCTTTAACATGGTGGCAGCATGTAGATTTTGCTACACTTGCCCTCCTGGAAACCACCATACTATCTAAAACTCTGATGCTACAGAGACCATCTTCCAGTATGGGTATAAGAGGGATTTCCCAGATTAAGCAAACAGCAAACATATCATGCCATCTGCTCCCTGTAGGAGTACCACCTCCACAAATTCATCTTATAAAAATGTCCGGCTTTTTTCTGCTTTAGTGTAGGCCAGTTCAGAGGGTTTCTTCAGTATCATCTCAGTTGACCTTGCCTCCTATTAGGTTCTAGAACACTGCCGTGGGGACTTTTAAACAGAAAAAAAACTAAAAATGTATAACCCAACTCCAACAATACCTTTTTCCTTTTGGACAGAGTGGGGAAAGATTAGTACTTCACTTCATTAGATCCGGTTTGCCATTTGTCAACAGTACAGACGAGCTCAGACCTGTTCGTACACGAGTCCAAACCCACCCAAGCTCATTCCTAGACACCAGCAACAAAATCTCGATAGAATTCACACACACACTATATATATATATATATATATATATATATATATATATATATATATATATATATATATATATATATATATATATATATATATATATATATATATATATATATATATATATATATATACACACACACACACACATACACACACACACAAAGTAGCACATAAAATGGAGTACACCCTTCATATTTTTGTAAATATTTTATTATATATTTTCATCTGACAACACTGAAGAAATGACATTTGCTACAATGTAGTGAGTGTACAGCTTGTATAACAGTGTGAATGTGCTGCCCCCTCAAAATAACTCAACAATTAAGGTCTAAACTGCTGGCAACAAAAGTGAGTACACCCCTAAGGGAAAATGTCCAAATTGGGCCCAATCAGCCATTTTCCCTCCCCGGTGTCATGTGACTTAGTGTCAAAAGGTCTCAGGTGTGAATGGGGAGAAGGTGTGTTAAATTTGGTGTCATCGCTCTCACTCTCTCATACTGGTCACTGGAAGTTCAACATGGCACCTCATGGAAAAGAACTCTCTGAGGATCTAAAAAAAAAAAAAAAGAAGAATTGTTGCTCTACATAAAGATGGCCTAGGCTATAAGAAGATTGCCAAGACAATAAAACTGAGCTGTAGCACGGTGGCCAAGACCATACAGCGGTTTAACAGGTCAGGTTCCACTCAGAACAGGCCTTGCCATGGTCGACCAAAGAAGGTGAGTGCTCAGCGTCATATCCAGAGGTTGTCTTTGAGAAATAGACATGAATGCTAACAGCATTTTTGCAGAGGTTGAAGGGGTGGGGGGGATCAGCCTGTCAGTGCTCAGACCATACGCCGCAGAATGCATCAAATTGGTCTCCATGGCTCTTGTCCCAGAAGGAAGCCTCTTCTAAAGACGATGCACAAGAAAAGCCTGCAAACAGTTAGCCAAAGACAAGCAGACTAAGGACATGGATTACTGGAACCATGTCCTGTGGTCTGATGAGACCAAGATAAACTTATTTGGTTCAGATGGTGTCAAGCGTGTGTGGTGGCAACCTGGTGAGGAATATAAAGATAAGCGTGTCTTGCCTTGCATGGTGGTGGGAGTCATGGTCTGATTCTGCCCTGGGGTGCTACAGTTCATTGAGGGAACCATGAATGCCAACATGTACTGTGACATACTGAAGCAGAGAATGATCCCCCCCTCCCTGGGCAGCAGGGCAGTATTCCAACATGATAATGACCCCAAACACACCTCAAAAGGCAACCACTGCCTTGTTAAAGAAGCTGAGGGTAAAGGTGATGGACTGGTCAAGCATGTCTCCAGACCTAAACCCTATTGAGCATCTTTGGGGCATCCTCAAAAATGGAAGGTGGAGGAGCACAAGGTCTCCATCATCCACCAGCTGTAAATGTGAGATCTGAAAGGACAGTGTAAAAAAAAAAAAAGTAAATAAGATAAAAACAAGTGAGTAAGCAAAGTGAGAGCAATAATTATAGGGTAGATCTTTAAAACTATAAACAGGTAACCTGTAAAAAATATTAAAGCGTCGCTTATGGAGTCTTTTAAGTACAATAGTTTGTTGCCATGTTATGAGCGTGCCTAATTTTAAAGCATGTCATGTCAAGTATCCATTTACTTGTGTAACATCATCTTCCACATTATACATGGACGGGGGACCAATGCAAATCTCTACATCCATTGGTGGAGCACTACAACCTATAGAAGGACACTGTATTTACATAAATAAGTCTTGAGAAATCCTTGAACAAGAGAGGTCTATGGGCACTTAATCTATCTGCAAACACCCTCCCAAAAAATAACCCTTTAGGTGGGTTGGATATTACAATCCGATTGCCTTTACACCCACCTTAAAGTAAGGCTAGGGACTAATCAGGACCATCTCATTTCTAGCTGTTATCCTCAGAAAGCACACAGCAACTCCAAGTCTTGAGACTTCTAAAGGGGTGCCAGATTGATCCCAAAAGGAGATCTACATTTATTTCCATTATATATCAGTCACCACTGCAGAGTGAGGACAACCAATATTTTATTCAGAACCTAATCACTACTGCTTTGCACCTCATTTTTTTATGATTTTACTAGTTCCTGGCAAATTGTGGCCTTATGCTAGCCTTTATCTGGCCCTTGGGGCACTATTACTCCCATTGACACCAATGATGGGGTATTATTCCTCCCACTGATACCAATGATGGGGTATTATTCCTCCTCCTACCGAGCCCCAACCCTGAGGCCATGTTTATTTCCACTGATGTTGGGCCCGTTTTCTATCCCCACTGGCCACAACCCAACCAGCCTAACTAAGTTTGATGGACAGTAAAATGGCCCTTTATTTGAAAAGTTTGGAGACCCCCAATTTAGGGAGATTAGGGGTAAAGTACAGATAAAGAATTGAAACCTTCAGGAGCCTGCATGTATCTTTGCACAGCATCTGTAGTGTTCTGGGTGTGATGAAAACTTGTGGTACTCCGATTTGCAAATAAAGTTAAACGCTTCCCCCTCCTGAAACTTCATATCCCTCATTAAGGCCATGTTTTGCATTAAAGGACCTGGAGAAGGACACTCTTCTACTTTCAATATTTGCAAATTAGAATTCCTCAGATTTTGAAGTGCATGAGATCCTATTGAAAAGTCAGAGCAGCCATTCGAAGCGCCCTACAGTTAAGATGTAAGGTTAGTAGGCATGTGCATTTAGTCTTGTTCCGAATCGAAATTCGGACACATTTTTCATTATTCGGACATTCGGATGCATACGAATTCCCAAATTGCAATATCAATGAATTTACCGAATCCAAACGAACGTTTTCGATTCCGAATCGAAAACCCCCGGACGAAATTCGATCGGAATTCGAAAAAAAATAAAATAAATAAATAAAATCTTTTCGAATCGAATTCGAAAACAAATTCTATTCGAAAAGAGACTATTTGTTTTCGAATCCGGTCGAAATATTTTCGAAATATTTTCGAAATTCGGTCGAAATCGAGCGAATTCCGAAAACGGGCGAAATATTTTCGAATTCGACCGGATTTCTCGAAATTCGGTCGAAAACGAACAAATTCCGAAATTAATTAAATAACGAATTGAAACGAAACTAAACAAATTTTTCCCTTTTGCACATGCCTAAAGGTTAGTTTAGTTAGCGTTACATAGTGACAGGCATACTTTAGGCTGTTGCCCAATACAAATATAACCTCGCTACTAAGCAGAAGTTCCAACTAAACAAACAAAACGACAGACAGATGGAAAGGAGTCTAGAATTCTGGGCACATTTCGATCTACACTCCTTTTAGAAACAGAACACTGTTAGTTTCTTATTCGTTCTCGAAAACTGATCTCAGGCAGAATTGTTTGTGAACGCCTACACTTGTACACCCACTCACCTTTGAGACCTGCCAATAGGTTATGCAGGGAAGGAACACAACAATTGCTTTAAGAGATCGTTTACAGTTTATGATATTCAATACCAGGTGTTCAGCTGCGAAGTTCAGAGGGAGGGTAAAAAACTTTTATGCCAGAGATAGAAAGTCTGAACCTCTGGCAATGAGACATATTCAGTTTTCCAGAGCAGAAAGAAGACATTAGTAATCATCAGCTACTGTTTTCGGGCTGTACTTCCAAAAAAGCAGTTATTTATTAGTACTCACCATTAACAACCACAACTGGTAACCATATATAACAAACACATGAGGTGAAGGCATCCAGGTCCCAGATAACACAAAACTGGGAGACAGTGGATGTTTTCATGCCGACTTTGTTTCTAAGGAGCTTCTATCGAGAAATGTAGAAAGCGATCATTGCAGGCACTGGCTATAATAACCACTTAACCCCCGGACCAATATGCTGCCTAAAGACCCAAGGGGTTTTTACAGTTCGGGACTGCGTCGCTTTAACAGACAATTGCGCTGTCGTGCAACGTGGCTCCCAAAAAAAATTGGTGTCCTTTTTTCCCCACAAATAGAGCTTTCTTTTGGTGGTATTTGATCACCTCTGCGGTTTTTATTTTTTGCGCTATAAACAAAAATAAAGCGACAATTTTGAAAAAAAATCAATATTTTACTTTTTGCTATAATAAATATCCCCCAAAAACATATATACATTTTTTTTTTCCTCAGTTTAGGCCGATACGTATTCTTCTACCTATTTTTGGTAAAAACAAAAAATCGCAATAATCGTTTATCGGTTGGTTTGCGCAAAATGTATAGCGTTTACAAAATAGGGGATAGTTTTATTGCATTTTTTTTTTTTTAATTTTTTTTACTACTAATGGCGGCGATCAGCGATTTTTTTCGTGACTGCGACATTATGGCGGACACTTTGGACAATTTTGACACATTTTTGGGACCATTGTCATTTTCACAGCAAAAAATGCATTTAAATTGCATTCTTTATTGTGAAAATGACAGTTGCAGTTTGGGAGTTAAACACAGGGGGCGCTGTAACATTTAGGGTTCACTTTGTGTGTGTTTACAACTGTAGGGGGGTGTGGCTGTAGGACTGACATCATCGATCGAGTCTCCCTAATAAAAGGGATCACTCAATCGATGCGCCGCCATAGTGAAGCACGGGAAAGCCGTGTTTACATACGGCTCTCCCCATTCTTCAGCTCCGGGGAGCGATCGCGACGGGGCGGCTATAAACGAATAGGCGCACCGTCGTCCCGGATCGCTACCCGAGGCTTGCCGACCGCCGCATGTACCGGGGGGGTCCCGATCGGACCCCCGACCCACGTCAAGCAGAGGACGTACAGGTACGTACATGTGCCTGTCCGTGCCATTCTGCTGACGTATATGTACATGAGGAGGTCGGCAAGTGGATAAAGAACTAGATTCTAAAAAGGCAGTCCTTTTTTGTGGTGAAGATGCAACCTAAGTGTCAGCTCATTCCTGCGCATTTTCCACACCGCATTCAAATCACATTGCCCTTGCGATCCACAGTGGGTGTCAGTGGAATCTTAACAACACGCCAAATGAATCGAAAACACAATGCGTTTGCTTGCACTAGATCACATGGTACTAAACGACCATGTGATCCGGTGGAAGTGCATTCCCAAATATAATGCACGTCTTTGGTGCAGATACAGTGCGACTTGAGCCTTTTAAACTGAACGGGTCAAATAATACTACATTGAATTGCACAGGAATGTGCTGCGGTCCTGTGCGATTCACATGCGGCTCTCATTGTGAACCAAGGCCAACTCATGAGTGTTTGCTATAAACAGCAGCATCAATGGTCCTTCCCCATCTTTACAAAACACATTATCCAATAGGTAAAGTGATACACACATCGTCTCTTCTCTACAGTATGTGGATGACGGCACTGTAAATCTTTTTAAATCATCCACATTCTTCCTAACTGATATACAGCTGTCACATGAGCCAGCTCTTTCCCAGCATGGGGAAACATAAGCAGGATGAGCTTCTAGTCCTCTGCTGCTGGTCAAATGTTAAAAAAAAAAAAAAAAAACAGCCTTTGGAATACATAGAAAAAAATAAATTATTAATATCAATAAATGGTTTTAAATTTTTATATAAATATATATTTGACATCAAATCTTTATTATTTTTGGCAGCAATATGGTGTAGGTGGATTTCTGCCAGTCTGGGTCATGTTCCTCCAGCCTGCATCTTACAATAACAGGGAGGTGAAGCCCCCATCAATTAAGATGTAAATGGCCCATTGGCATTGGGAATGGAGGCGGAAGGAAGGATTGAGCTGTCATTTACCACTGTGTAATTGCCTATATGTATAGTCACATGGGCTGCTCAGATGAGATGAGAAGGAAATTCTAAGGGTAGAAACACACTAAAAAGTGAGCATGTGCACTAGCTGCCAACACTGCTCTGCAAAATCCCCAACTGCAGTGTGGACATGGACAGGAGGTGGGAGACAGAGAACAGCGGAACAACAAGTTTTTTTGCAGAATACAGAAAACAAATCTCATAATGACCAAGTGAGAATGAAAAGCATGTAATACAGCAGGGGTACCCAACCAGTGGCCCGGGGGGGGGGGCAAACTCCTGCTCTGGGATAGAATATGGCCATTAAAGGTCAGTTAATTACTAAAATCACAGTGTATATATGGGCATATCTGTTCTCCAATTGTTGCTGGGCTGCTTTCAAACTGACCCACAGATGCAGAGCAGCGCACCTGCGGGTTACCAGCACTGAGCCACAGACTTCTGTTAATACCTGCGAGTTCTGGTGAGTTTTCTTTCTGAAAGTGCACCAAACCTGCAGAATATAATAGAAGTCTATTGCAAAGTGCAGGAAAGCCAAAAGGTACCGCGGTGCCGGTAAACAACAGCAAACCAGTGTAAAAGGAGCCTTCTCTAAATCTACAAATTCCTAGATCACCTGCCTGTTGCTGGGACATTAAAGGGGTTGTAAAGGTTTGTTTTTTATTTTCTAAATAGGTTCCTTTAAGCTAGTGCATTGTTGGCTCACGAACCTTTTCCTTCGATTTCCCTTCGAAATGTTTTTTTTCCTTGTCTGAATCTCCTACTTCCTGTTTCTCCTCAGTAAGCTTTCCACCATCATCCGAGCGGTGGTTAGTCAGCCAGAACAGCTTACTGAACTTACTGAGGAGGAACAGGAAGTGAGAAATTCAGACAAAGAAAAAAAACATTTAGAAGAGAAATCAAAGGAAAAGGTAAGCGAACGAACAATGCACTAGCTTAAAGGGGTTGTAAAGACAAAAATATTTTCCTCTTAAATTAAAGTCTGACAGTAGCTCATAAAGTAAAAAGTAATGTTTTGCATTATAACTAGTTTGATACCTGTGGAAATCGAGCTGTTTTATTCACCTCCGTCACTCCTGAATCATTATTCTCACTGACTTCCTGGTTTGCGGTGCACATTCATTCTTGCTACATCACGGCCTAATGGGAACTACAGTTCCCATCAGGCTTAGCCTCCATGCCTGTGAGGGATAAGAGAGCATCTTCACGCAGGGCAGTAGTCATAGGGAGGGGCTGAGCACATTCTGCTTTCCACCATGCAAAACGGCTCAGATGCTGGTGGAAAGCAAGAAGAGGAGAGACAGGAAATGGCATTTTCAAACCTGGATTACTGTATTTTGGAGGTCAAAAGGAAAAACGAGGTAAGTGATATTTAAATGCTCTAGCTTACAGCAATCAATTGATCTAATAAAAAACGAACCTTTAGTGTTCCTTTAAAGCAACCTATTTAGAAAATCAAAAACAAACCTTTACAACCCCTTTAAAAAAACATAAGATTCTAATTATCAGGGCAAAGATAGCAACAAACACCTAAAGCGGAATAAAAAAAAAAAAAAAAAAAAAAAAAAGTTTTGCTGGAGTTCCACTTTAAACACATCCCGTTGATCACATTTATACAAGCATGAGAAGTGTAAGAGTAGCACAATCTGTAATTCATATTGATTTTAATTAAGCCGATAAGTACGCTGTGAAACAAAAGACTGATTTACGTAACAGAATACAGTACTAGGTCATTCAAAGTAATCGTTTTACGTAGGGCAGATTAGCTGAACTTTTTCTGGTGTGTGGAATTTAACAGATTGTTGTATAAGTACCATATATTTCATTCATAATATGCATGTAGGCTTCACTACAATGCATTCCACAACCATAACTGAAACGCAGCCAAATAAGGAGATGAGTAGGCTCAAGTTTGGGAGAATTAAAGAAACAACTTTGAAACAAAGCAAGATGAAAGATTATTTCTTCCTAATACACAAAACTTGGGTGCATTTTTATTTTTTACATATATTTGCCGGAACTATTTCAAGCATTACGTGCTTTTGGAGTGCAATGAATATGTTGAGAAACCATTAATAGCAAATTCGGAAAGGAATTTCTGTTTGTGTAACTGCCCTTGTTCAAATGGAACATTTGATTCCAACATCCTACACTTGCACCTCCGCCTGTTTAACATGGAGCTGGGTCAAGGCCACAAAAAGAATGTTCAGTAATGAAGAGCTAAACGGAAAGACGCAGACAACGATTCAAATAGAGGTGTTTTTATTTTATAAAGTTAGAACTTATTTAAAATGTATGTAGACCATACAGCAGGGGAAATTATCATATAAACTTACTTGGAGTACAAAATCAGAGCCTCTAGTCGTTTTCAATGTGAGGTTTTGCAACCACCAAAAAAATTTTTTTTATAAAGCAAGGAAGAATTAAAACTCAATTTTTTTGGTCTTTGACCCATTGGAGAGTTTTAGGTAGATTCAGGTAGAGTTAGGCCGACTTATCAGTAGATAAGTCGACCTAACTCAGAATCTACGCCGACTTATGTTTAAGCGTATGCTCAAACAGAGATACGCTTAAACATATCTAAGATACGACGGCTTGCGCCGTCCTATCTTAGATTGCAATATTTTGGATGGCCGCTAGGTGGCGCTTCCATTGCGGTCGGCGTAGAATATGTAAATGAGTTGATACGCTGATTCACGAACGTACGCCCGGCCGCCGCAGTCGATTTACGCCGTTTCCGTAAGGCATTAGCAGGCCTAAAGTTATTCCATCTATTAGGTGCAATAACAATGTAATAGTATGGCCGCCGTTCCCGCCGAGAGATTCAAATTTTTTACGTCGTTTGCGTGTCGTCCGGGAATCGGGATTTACGTCGTTTACGTCCACGTCGAAATCAATAGGCCCGTGCGGCGTACTTAGCCGCAATGCACACTGGGAAATGTAGTCGCCCGGCGCATGCGCAGTAAAAAAACGTCAAGAACGTGAGGTCAAGCCTCATTACCATTAAACACGCCCCCCTCCAAGACATTTGAATTCGGCGCCCTTACGCCCGCCCGCTTTAGGCTACGCCGCCGTATATTAGCAGGCAAGTACATTGAGAATCATGTACTTGCCTAGCTAACTTACGGCGGCGTAGCCTAAACAGGCTAAGCTACGCCGCCGCAAGTTTGCACCCAGGTACCTGAATCTACCTATTTTTCTTCATCAGTTTAGGCCGATATACATTCTTATACATATTTTTGGTAAGACTATAAAAATAAATAAAAAATAAAACGAAATAAGCGTATATTGATTAGTTTGCACAAAAGTTATAGCATTTACAAACTATGTGAAAGATTTATGGCATTTTTATTATTATTACTAGTAATGGTGGACATCTACAATTTTTAGCGGTGCTGCTACATTGCAACGGACAGATCGGACACTTTTGACACATTTATGGAAGCACAGTCATTTATTCAGCAATCAGTGCTATAAATATGCAGATTACTGTGTAAATATGACCGGCAGGGAAGGGGTTAACACTAGGGTGCGATCAAGGGGTCAAATGTGTGTTTCCCTCAGTTTGTTCTTACTGTGGGGGGGATAGGACTGACTAGGGGAGGAGACATATCGTTGTTCCTACTTGGTAGGAACAAACGACAGGTCTCCTCTGCCCTGACAGAACAGGGATTTGTGTGTTTACACACACAAATCCCCATGCTGGCTTTCTTACACACAATTGCGAGTGGCCAGCGGTGATCGCAACTGCCGGCCACACGCATTGGGTCCCCCTGCTGGAGCGCACTCTCTGACGGCTCTTAAAGGGAACCCCATACAGGGTTTCTTGCAGGGGTGCCATTCTGCCCCCGTAAAAAGACGTGAGCCGGTTGGGAAACGGATAATCCAACTTACTCATGTCACACTAGACATTGAAAAACTGGAGAAAGTGCAGAGACAGGCAACCAAGAGGCACTGAGGAGTTCAACTATGAGAAAAGATTAGAGGAACTGAATACCCGAGCCAAGAGTCGGCACTATACGGAGCCTGCGCCCGCTGTGTAGAGCTGACTGCGCAGGCGCCATATAGTCCCGACTTGCAGCTCGGCTATTTCCCGACATCTGGTGACGCGCGTTGTGCGACAGGTCACCTGTTTCACAAGCCGTCAATTATCCAACGAAAGGAAAGGAACGCCCAGGCCTGCAGTCATCGGAACCGGGAAGCCCTGGAGAAAAACAGAATATAAAAGGTATGTACAGAGCAAACAAAAAAAAAATACGCCGAATGCCCTTACTATGCTGGATCTAATGTGTGTAAAATGTAATTTTCTTTTTTGGGTGAACCCCCGATTTAATAGCTTCCTTTACCTTAATGCAGTGCTGTTTTCATGTCCTCATTGTTCGTTTTTGCTCTCAAGTTGCTGTAATTCTTCTCTGATCTCCACACTTCCTGGTTGTCTGTTTCCTGATGACCACAGTACTGGGAGCTTTCTCTCTGTGGTCACTAATCAATGAGGTGTGATTACTGTGTGTCTAAAACCCCACAGCACCAATCAGTTTCGTTTTCCAAACCATCACTGCCCTTTATTGGCTGTGTGGCTCTGTACATCACAGAAGCAGGAAACACCATGCAAAAAAAAAAACTAGAAACTGCAGGTACATTATATGATTGATTTTTATCTATTTTTAATCATTTTTAAAAGGAATCAGTTGACTATTATGTCTCTAAACCCTGTAAACAGTCATTTCATCAAAAGCATTTTTTTCCATTACAACTCCTTTAAGGTCATCACAGAGGACAAGTGGGGGACACCTAACGTGTGGAGGAAAAGAGATTTAATCTCCAAATACGGAAAGGTTTCTTCACAGTAAGAGCTGTGAAAATGTGGAATAGACTCCCTGCAGAGCTGGTTCTGTCTAGCTCAGTAGATTCCTTTAACCACTTAAGAACCGTAAGGATTTGCCCCCTAAATGACTAGGCCATTTTTTGCGATACGGCACTGCATCGCTTTAACTGAGAATTGCGCAGTCGCGCAAAAAACAATAGATGGAATGCCTAGAAATGTGGCGTTTTTAGGTGTCTCTGTCCAAAAGGCCTTTAGATAGCTGAAATATTGTTATTGTTTTATCATCTGACCATTGTTCCATTTTAATCATATTCATATATGGTTATTTTGAACTGGTCCCTAATTTTAATCATATTCATATATGGTTATTTTGAACTGGTCCCTAGATGATAATGTATTAAAATCATATCATATACAATAAACTACGAATACATCATTATTATATCACATTCTAAAGAAGAATCCTTTCACTCCACTCTGTTTCCTGTAAGCCTGAACCATGGCTCAATAAACTGCCTATCATATTAAATGGGAGGATGTATGCAATACAAAAAACAATGTGAAGTGTTTCTCAAAGGAACAAGTGGATTCATTTGTTCTGGACAAAAGCAGAAAAGCATGATGCAACCTTTAGAGAGATGACCAGATAAACAGGTACTCATGTAGACATCACTGCAAAATGCTTGTGGAGTACACAAATACTGAAACAGTGAAGGGAACAGAACATGCTGTTGTACATTCTATATAAAATTTCCATCTGCTATCCACAGGCACCAACAACAAAAAAAAAAAGAAGTTGTGAGCAAACTGGACATGCCAGCTTCTGAAAAGTTCAGACTTTCACAGATCAGGCACTTCCTCCACACACTTTGGGCTGACAAGTCGGGCCCTCCCAAAGCAACTATGTATGAACAATGGTGTTCCAGCATAGGATCTCAAAAGGGCGGCATTTCCATTATTTACACTCCCCGGCATACGCTCGATCCTGGGAAGTGGATCTGGACTTCCAGCTGGACCCCGACAAGTGGTTTCAAGCCTTCTGCAGATCGTCTAAAGGTATCTTAAACATCTTACTGATTGAAGCCAACATTAAAGTGTTTACAAAATGGTACCATGTA
The DNA here is from genome assembly GCF_905171775.1 of Rana temporaria. NCBI lineage: Eukaryota > Metazoa > Chordata > Amphibia > Anura > Ranidae > Rana > Rana temporaria. The sequence goes on from NC_053493.1 coordinate 311,218,084, forward strand.
TGTTCCCACTAGACTATCCAAGATATACCCAGATGCCTCCCCTCTCTGCTACAGAGGCACGTAGGCACGATGCTCCTCATATGGTGGACTTGCTCCCGCATAAGAAGCTACTGTAATAAATTCCTCTATGTATTACGGAAGGTAACAGAGACCCAAGCTCCTCAAGACCCCACATACATTCTCACAGCACCCCTAAGAGCACACAACTTATCTTATGTGTTTGGGAGCCAAGACTACCTTAGCAAAAGCCTGGAAAAAACCAACAGTATCAATCTTGGCTGCCAAGAGAAAAATATCCTGGATTATGACTCAGGAACAGACGGCTGCAAAGCTTCTGGACACTGTCCAGCACTTTGAAAGGGTCTGGGAACCATGGGCCACGCATATCAAGATTCCGCTTTACCCGGGTCACCTACATACACAAAGGAATTTCCAGAGAGACCACATACCCTTTCCCTCTACCCCATCTCTTTACTTTCCTCCTAATCTCCCGCACTTTCGCTCTCAACTCTTTCTATGGTACATATCACCAGACTTGTTATCGACATGTCATGGGCTTTACACTTGGCTCTTCGCAGAGCAATATACCACTCAAACTAGATTGGATAGATAACTATGCTCTTTATTGTGATTGACTTGACCCTAAGTGAACAACCCCCTTCTCCCTAATCAGGGGACTGTTGTGACCCGGAAGACTACCAGGGCAGGCATCCCCTGGGAGGGGAGAGAGGGTACGTGCGTGGTACATCATCGGGCTGGGACCACGGGCTCTGTCACTCCACAGTGTGCACCCATAGGGGTGGGGTTATTACCCTGGAGGCCCCGGCGCGGTGAGACCTTAACCGATTCTGAGACATCGAGCCCACACCCCACAGTGGACATGATCAATCAGCCCAACCAAAAACAAAAGGCTGCAGCAAGCATGCGATACACAGACAAAAATTAGAAAAAACAAAGCTGCGCCACATAAGATGAACACTGTCAGAAAAAAGTCTATATATAGACACTTTTAAATTGAATTAGTCCATAAATAGCAATCTTCAGTATAAAACGGTACATATGGGTCCTCTATTGGTTACATTCATGCAGCTACGCCACACCACCACAGTGACAGGTAAACCATAAATCTGAAGTGATCCCTCCACCGATAAATCAGGCCGCTTACCAGAGGATAAGCAAACTAGACGTTTGGCTATAACCCAGCCACGGCCTTTAAATCTCAGGATCCCAGGGGAGAACCAGCTCTCGGGAACTCGGTGTGTGACACTCCAAAATGTCCAAAAATAGAATGAGAAAAGGGATGCACCATAGCGTAATTCCGTTAGGTAAAAAACATTTATTAAAAGTACAGAGGAAATGTACTCACAAACATTGCGATAAAATCAGCGTGTAATGAATAAGATGCCGGCCGGCAAGTACAAGGAGCCCTTCCTCCTCAACGTGGTGACGTCACTGCGCGTGTTTCCAGACGCGTTTCGTCATCAATAGACGTTCTCAAGCAGTGGTTAAAAAAGGTCTAGATAAACACATTATACCTAGATAATTCACAACCCTAAAGACAGATGAGCCGAATATACTGTCTAAACCAGGAGTGCCCAACCTTTTGAAGCACGAGGGCCACTTAAGCGACTTGGTAACCGGTAGCAGGCCACAATGAGTGAAGTGGGTTGATGGCAGCCCACTCTACTCTATAGAGCCCACTCTACTCCTTTTTAGAGGATCAGATAGGAAGTAGGCATTTCTAAACAGACACAAGTCCATTTACATCTGCCAGTCCTTATAGGTGAATAAAGGCTCCGATTGGGTCGGACTGACCATCTGAAAGGGGCCCAAGGCTGCTTTCACACTGATGCACTGTTGTTTACCCGCACCACGGGTGCAGCACAGTTCACCTGTGGCTTTCCTGCTGGTTAGCTGCACTTTGCCATAGACTTCTATTATATCCTGTAGGTGTGGTTCACTTTCAGAAAGCACACCAAACTCGCAGGTAATAGAAGTCTATGGCTCAGTGCAGGTAACCCGCAGGTACACTGCTCTGCACCTCCAGATCAGTTTGAAAGCAGCCCAGTAACCACTGCAGAACAGATATTCTCATATATATATTATATATTATATATATATATTATATATATATATATATATATATATATATATATATATATATATATATTACACACACATACACACACACTGTGATTTTAGTAATAAACTTACCTTTAATAACAGTATTCTATTCCATCCCAGAGCAGGAGGTCGCTAGGCCACGGGCCACTGGTTGGGCACCCCTGGTATAAACCAAATAAATGTTCAGTGCCAAATCTTCATAGGTGCTACAGGCCCCCCCAGGGCACCTCCATGTTACTATTTGTATATGTTTCCATTAGAAAATATTGTAACTGAAACATCATATTAATAACACATATTTGCTACTGTACTACGTATAGAGAGCTATACACAGTTATATTCCAAACACTTAATGTTGGATATTTGACCCTTACATGTTTAAACACGCTTGTCAGGCTACGTTGGCCTGCAGGAGGGTACTTTATCTGTATTGTTACTTTTATATTTGTACTAAAAATCTCAATAAATATATTGAAACAGAAAAAAAGCAATGCTACAACTGTGATCTTAAAAAAAGATTGTCTTCAATATTCTGACCGTTTCCCATGATCTCTGTGTATTGAGAATCAAATGTTAAAATAATTTCAACCTGATGAATTAAAAAGCGATATCGGCCACCCTTTTCTCACTGTCCAAGCTGTCTTTACACACACCACGGGGAAATATGGAGAGCCTAGAAGAGTTAAATACAGAACACATCTAGTGCAAAGAGTATGAAAAATTCATGCAAATCCTCTAGGAGGTATTACGTCATCCAGCCTTTGAGTATTTTATTTCCAAGCTTACAACTATATAGGTAAAAAGATATGGTCACTTAAATATTAAAACTGAACTTCTGGCAGATATAAAATAAAATTATTAATGGAGCTCTATAATCCTGAATACATAAAATGTATTTTTCAAGCACAAGCAGCGTAAATACCTGGGTTTGACAAGAGGCATGCTGATAGGAAGAGAAAGCAGAGTGACGGGGTGATGAGCTTCTTCCATCATTGTCCAAGGACAAGGTGGGGGGATCCTGGATGACCTGTGCTCAAGTGGGTTAAATGATGCTGGCCAGACTGAGGACACCTGGTGGATGGAAAAAAATGTACTGCAGAGGACATCTCAGGATTGAGGATTGCAGCAATAGCTGGTTTTGTTATTGTATCTTTTAAAGGGCCATTTCATTTGTATTGTGTTTATCTAGATTAGGGTTCTGCTTTAAGCTTTCCAACACTAATCTGTGCATCATGTAGCTCAGTACAGCTTCACCACAGCATGCAACTGCTAAACATAGACTAAATCTATGGGACTGTTATACGCAAAGTATAATGTGACAGCAGTTCAGTCCCTGAGCTGCATTAAATCCCTTTAACCAAAACATTGTCCAGTGCTGGATTAATAAATGTGCTTGATTAGATTTCCTGGGGATGTCAAGTATCTTTATCCTTTGTCTGGATAATATGAATTTTACAGCTTCCTAACCACTGTGAGATGGAACCGATTTATGGTACATTAAAGCGTATCTAAACTCAAACACTGCATTCGTTTTCTTTTATCTGTTTTTTTTTTTTTTTACCTAGTTATCCTGTCTGAGGGTGACAACGCTTACCCAAAATACTGCATCTAGGGAGGGGCAGCATTGTCATACTAGGCCGGGATAACCGTGCAACACAGGCAGAGTAAACAGGAAGAATTCAGCTCACTCCATTTCTGGCAGGATTAACAACTATTTTTAGCAGTTATCTAAACAATATAATTTACTATATCAAATACTACAATAATAATTATTTGGCATTCTCCATTTTCAATTTGGAGCCCATGCCGTTTAAAAAAATAAATAAAAATTCAAGTGAAGTTCCCCCTATCTTTTTGGGGGATCAAAATTGCGTCCCTGCTCATTGAAGTCGTACTTCAAGTCGTGGGAAAAGTCGGATCCACAGTCGTATGACTGTCTTGTCAAAATCACGGTAAAATCGACTTTGAAGTTGCACAAGTGTGAAAGGGGCCTTAAGAAGACTCCAGTGCTACTTCAGTGAGAGGGGTTGTCCATATCACTGGGAGCAACAGTGATGTTATGAACAAAAGTTCAACTAGCAAAGGGTTAATATTTAACTTCTTTCAGGCTCAAGTCCTGCTGATAAAGGCATAGGTATGATTTGCAGCATGATTTACATTATAATCTATAGCAGTGAAATTCTGCTGAGCCCTGGTTTACATTGGAGTAATTTGGCATGCAATTTGACATGTCAAATCGCTTGCCAAATCGGCGGCATATGCACCGTCCCCATTTACGGTGCTGCACCGATTTACAAAAATAGTTTCTGTACTACTTTTGGCAACTTCGGGGGGCGATTTCCATGGACATCTGTGCAGAAACACGCACAAATATCTCTGAAATCGCCCCTGAAGTCGAGACTGACATGAAAGTGTGCAAATCAGCTGAACTCTCACGATTTTATTCCCGCTGTCAGTGTGAACCTAGGCTAAAGTTCTGAAAAAGTAATATATGAACTACTTCTCAAATTGCACTACTTGAAATCCTCCACATTTAAGACACTGCCATAGAAACACATTAGATGCTACTTCAGGTATGATTTGTAAGTCCCATGTCATACCTGAAGTCGTACCGGTGTGACCGGGGGCTAAATCACCTTTGCAGCCAAAAGGCATGGCAGAGCAATGTATCTACTACATTTACATGAGCAGCACTGAAAGCTTGTTTACTGTTGCATCTGCATCTTGGCTGTCAGCCTGGCAACCTGCCTCATAAACCACAAATGTTTCATGCACACGGGTGCATTATGGGCATACAATGTAAAATTCTGAGAAAGTATTTAAGAAGGTTATTAGGTACTAGGGATGAGCTTCGTGTTCGAGTCAAACTCTTGTTAGACTCGAACATTGTATGTTCGAGTGTTCGTCGAATTGCGAACGTTATGGGCCGTTTGAGTGGTGCGTCATGGACCATAATTCACTGCGTCATTGCAGTGCATTGCTGGCTAATGATTGGCCAAGCATGCACTATGACCCGCATGCTTGGCCAATCACAGCGCCGTCTGTACAGAGAGCCGTAATTAGCCAAAGCCAGGGTGGCTTTGGCCAATTATGCCTCAGGGGAAGTCGGCCTTGTGTAGTGTGTTGCGGCGTTGGTGAAAGACAGACAGACAGACAGAGAGAGAGAGAGAGAGAGAGAGAGACACACAGTGTCATTTCAATTGAGTTAGATAGAGCAGGCAGGCAGGCGAGTCAGTTAGCTGCAGTTACAGTGTGTAGAGGATATATATGCATCCCAGGTGTTGTATATATATTTATACACTGTATTCAGTTTAACTAGATCCGTTCCTGTATTCTCTTCCTAATATACTGACAGGCAGGTGATTGTGCTAGCTGCAGTATTTTCACTTAAGGTACCGTGTCCTCTGCACAGTGTGCACCTCAAGCTTACCTGAATACAATTGCTGGTGTTCTCATACAAATAGTGGCAGGGACCTCCAGTATCCAGTTTTATTGTCCTTTGCACAGTGTGCACCTAAAGCTTACCCAATACAAATGCTGGTGTTCTCATACAAATACAGGCAAAATTACAAACAGATTCTACTTAACAACAAACCTACAGTCCCTGTCTTGTTTGCATCGTCTGTATACTGCTGTTCAGAGTATATAGGGCCTGGGGGCCCCACACCTTTCCTTTTTATAATTTGGGTGCAGGGCTCCCCTTAATATCCATACAAGACCCAAAGGGGCTGGTAATGGCCTGGGGGGGGGGGGGGGCATGCCATTTTTCTCAATGATTTTCATCCATATTGCCAGGACCAGACATTACATCAAAGCCGCAAGCAGTTTTAAATGACTTTTTTCCTATAGAAATGTCATTTTGTGCAGGGACAGTTCTAAACACGAGAAACACGTGCCACTTTACAGGCATACTATACACACCCAGCAGATACGATATTTAAAGGAATATTTCACTTTTTTTTTTTCAATTTAAGCATCATTAAAATCACTGCTCCTGAAAAGAAGTCAGTTTTTAAAACTTTTTTTTGCATTAATACATGTTCCCTGTTGCAAAACCCGGGCCTCCAAACCCTTTTTAGGACAATAACTTGCATTCTAGCCTTTAAAATTAGCACTTTTGATTTCGAACGTTCAAGTCCTATAGACTTCAATGAGGTTCTAAAGTTCGGGCGAACGTTTGGTCCGTTCGAAGGTTCTGATGCGAACCTAACCGTGGGGGGGTGTTCGGCTCATCCCTAGTAGGTACACCTGATTGAGTTTACAAGTCATTTTTAGGAGGGGGAGATACTTTTTTTTTCCAACTCAGTGATTCTGTTGTTATCGTTATTTATTTGTTTCTGACAATTTTGTGTTATATTTGAGACTGCAAAGCAACAAAATGTGATTTTAACGGGGTGATTTTCTTTACCCACTGTATGCGCATGTATACACACACACACACACACACACACACACACACACACACACACACACACACACACACACACAGGTCCAAGCTGCAACAAAAACTATAGCAGGAGTTCAGCTATTTGCTTTGCTGTGACTGGCTCCAGTTCTGAAGGGGCCTATTTATAATAATCAGTGGTTTGCACAGTACATCACCTTAATTACTCCATGGCTTTTTACACTTAAATGAACTCTGCACAAGTACTTGCAGATAAAAGGAAAGCCCAGGTTTCCTAATCCCAGGACAATTTTAATCCTATTTGTTACAATAAATGTGGCTTTGATTGCTTCACACTCTCATATCAATCAGTAACCACAATAAGGAACACAACAGTGCTTTATAAATGTGTGAGGATGGGTTCTAAAGCCTGGTAAACACAGTACAGCTCAGGTGGGAGCCACTATACCAACTTCATTGACATATTGGACATAAAACATACCTGATCTGAGTGAATAATATGTTTAATAACCTAATTTAATCTGGTAGCGAGTACTTTGGCAAACATTTTAACATCTGTAGACAGTAGGGAAATTGGTCTATAGGATTCAGGATTTTATCCTTTTTTAGGTATAACGATTATAAACAAAGTGACCCATACTGTCTACACTAAAGGCCTCGTTTAGTGTATTAACCAGTTAAGCCCCGGACCAATATGCCGCCTAAAGACCCAAGGTGTTTTTACAGTTCGGGACTGCGTCGCTTTAACAGACAATTGCGCGGTCGTGCGACGTGGCTCCCAAACAAAATTGGCGTCCTTTTTCCCCCCACAAATAGAGCTTTCTTTTGCTGGTATTTGATCACATCTGCGGTTTTTAGTTTTTGCGCTATAAACAAAAATAGAGCGACAATTTTGAAAAAAATGCAATATTTTTTACTTTTTGCTGTAATAAATATCCCCCAAAAACATATATAAAAACATTTTTTTTCCTCAGTTTAGGCCGATACGTATTCTTCTACCTATTTTTAGTAAAAAAAATCGCAATAAGCATTTATCGATTGGTTTGCGCAAAATTTATAGTGTTTACAAAATAGGGGATAGTTTTATTGCATTTTTATTAATTTTTTTTTTTTTACTACTAATGGCGGCGATCAGCAATTTTTTTCGTGACTGCGACATTATGGCGGACACTTCGGACAATTTTGACACATTTTTGGGACCATTGTCATTTTCACAGCAAAAAATGCATTTAAATTGCATTCTTTATTGTGAAAATGACAGTTGCAGTTTGGGAGTTAACCACAGGTGGCGCTGTAGGAGTTAGGGTGCACCTAGTATGTGTTTACAACTGTAGGGGGGTGTGGCTGTAGGAATGACGTCATCGATCGTGTCTTCCCTATAAAGGGAATGACGCGATCGATGCGCCGCCATAGTGAAGCACGGGGAAGCCGTGTTTACATACGGCTCTCCCCGTTCTTCAGCTCCGGGGAGCGATCGCGACGGAGCGGCTATAAACAAATAGCCGCGCCGTGGTCCCGGATCGCTCCCCGAGCTGACCCGACCTCCGCATGTAGCGGGGGGGGTCCCGATCGGACCCCCCACCCGCTAATAGGCAAGGACGTACGTGTATGCCCATGTGCCTGTACGTGCCATATTGTGCACGTATATGTACATGCGGGGGTCGGGAACTGGTTAAGAAGGGCAGGAAGCATCTCCTTGTTATATTTTTTATAGACCTCTATAGGGAGACCATCAGTCCCCGGAGCTTCAGAATTAGAAAAACTAGCCACCGCACTCTCCAATTCCAAATGAGTAAGTGGAGTGTTGACTTTCTCCCCCTCTTCCACTGAAAGGGCCAGGAGATTAGCGGTAATAATTCAGCTGATGTATAGTCTGCCCTAAAAGTATATAGATCCTGATAATAGGACAAAGGTGGCCGAAACATGTGTGGGATTGGATGGAGACCCTACTATCTGAGCCAACAGTCTACCATTCGTCTCTCCTGGATATATAGGGCTTCCGCTGCAAAGGTATCGGCCTATGCAAGTTCAATCGCTCTACGGGAAGCAGTTTTGATGACAACAATCCGATGCTAGTACAGCAACTTTCCCATGTGCTATTTTATTCAGCCAGGGGGGCTCCTCCCACCCCAACCAGAACAGTCAGAGATGATCGGCAGACCCTTTCCGGTCATGACCCTTTAACAGAAGCCGGCCAAATGCCCAGGTCCCGTCGAACTGGCTGTCATACACACGGGTCGAATGTTGGCTGGTTTCTATTGAACCGGCCGATGCCGCCCGACATTTGGCCCGTGTGTACTAGGCTTTATAGAACAGCAGAAAAGCTGTGGTTAGATCATACTGCTACATTATTAATGGCCCCTTAAAGTGATGCTAAAGTCTCAAACATTTCATACTTACCTGCTCTGTGTAATGGTTTTGCACAGAGCAGCCCAGATCCACCTCTTTTCCGGTCCCTTGCTGGCGCTCCTGGCTCCTCCCTCATGTCGAGTGCCCCCCACAGCAAGCAGCTTGCTATAGGGGCACCCAAGCCAAGCCGCAGCTCTGTGTCCATTCAGACACAGAGCTGTGGTTCGGCCCCGCCCCTCTCTCTGATTGGCCAACTGCCTTTAAATTACAGCAGCAGGAGCCAATGGTGCCACTGCGGTGTCTTAGCCAATAAGGAGGGAGAGTCCTGGACGGCCGAGGCTCTTTTACAACATTACTGGATCGAGATGAGGCTCAGGTAGGTATTAGAGGGGCTGCTGCACACTGAAGGCTTTTTTATCTTGATGCATAAAGATTAAAAATACTGCCTTTAGAATCATTTTAAAGTCATTATTGCAGAAAATGCATACAATTGATAAGCTCGTACCTCCCCATCTGTATTATTGTTCCGAAGTAAATCAGAATCTACTGAAGACAGTGAATTTGATTAAAAACAAGGCAATCCCATGTAAAGGTGACATTTACAGCTAGCTAGCATGTGATCTGTCAGAGCACTCCATGATTCTTCCTTATATACTAAAGAAACCCAATGCTTGTTCTCTTCCTTTAAAGCCCTTTCCAACATTGCACTGTTTGCAGACATGGATAGGTATTATGGACTGCATATGATTCCTGTCTGAACTATGTGTGAATATTGTAAACCAGGGATTTTTTCCTGCATTGCCTTTGTGGGGTATACAAGTATATATTGCATCAAATACAAACAATGACAACAAATACAGGTGAGCCAAGTTCTGGAAACATGTCTTATATAGAAAAATGTAATAACGACAGAAGGGAATCCATTGTAGTTCCGTGAGATCTGTTTCTTGGCAATTATAGCTAAAAGTTAACACTAAAAGACAAGGAATCTTGATGTTCTATGGAGCAAAGTACAGCCTGGCAAGTAGCCAAGAGAAGAGGAGCACCTCGTTCTGAGGAAAAGTCATTGTTGCTAAGGATGGGATGAAAAAAAAAAAAAAAGAGCGCAAGAATGCAGAACGGATATGATTTCAGGCCAGCACAATGGTCCACAATCAATACATGTGTCTCCCAGCATACACTGCCTGAGATTAATTCCAGATACATTTGCTCTTCCATTGCGATCCTAAATAGGAAAGAGGGGAAAATACTTTTGCTTCCTTAAAAAAATGCACTTGGCTTCAAATTCTTGTATATAGAGAATAAGCTTGCAAGTACTATATTCCTTTTTAATGAAACTTGTACTAGGTGAAATGGGGGTAGTCTTTAATTAAATGTCCTCTTTTGGAAAATGCTAGTTGTCTGGCCTCAATACTCTTTATATGTCAAACAAGCACATGTCAGAACCAACAGACATACTAGTTTCTTGGTGCGCAACAAAACATTGAGGTTTTTGGATCAGGCACTTAAAAGTAGAACTTAAAGCTTTTTTTTCCCCCATTTTGGATAGAGTAGGATTTGTTTTTGCCATCCGTATCCCATTGCAGAGATTTCCCTTAATTTTTTGTCCCATAGCCAAACAGCAAGTGAGGGGAAATCCCTGCAAATTAAAGTGGTAGTAAAATCTGTTCTACCACTTGTACTTACAGGTAAGCCTATAATAAGGCTTACCTGTAGGTACTGCGAATATCTCCGAAATGGTTTAGGATATATTCATGCAGCCCGCGAAGTCACCGGCACATGTGTTTTGATGGTCAGGTAAATGGTGCCGGACCTTTCTGAACCTGTGCCATAAACGTTGGCTCCCACGTTCATGTGTGGGAGTGATGTCATGGCGCTTCTGGACACTCATGTAGCCTGGAAGAAAGACTTGGGGTAGATGGAAGACCTCACAGCGGTGACAGCGCTGGAGGCAACACTGTATCCTGGTATATTATATATATATATATATTATATTATATATGAAGCAGTGGCGGCCCACCCATAGGGGCGCCGGGGCGCCCGGGCGCCGTCCCCCCCCCTCCTGTAGGCACAAAAATATATATATATGTATTTTTTTTTCAGTGGCCCCTTTAAGAAACTTAAAAAAAAAAAAATCCTTTAATAAAATAGGATTGAGCGCCGGCCACCATTGCCCTATGAAGCACCACGTCAATGCAATCTTTAGATTGCAGACATGGCACTTCATTTGCGGGCTTTTATCCCGCCTTATGGGCGCATTGCAAAGCGCTGATAAGCTTCCCGTGCCTCTATGGGATGCCGGGAGCATTACTGTTACTTCCGGCCATTCTTCTTGCAGACGAAAAGCGGAAGTGACGTCAGGCGGCAGCTTAGTTCTCTTTACACTGCCCGAGCGGAGCGGAGCTGCTAAGGTAAGCCAATGGATCATGCCACAGGATTCAATATGGATTTGCTTGATCGCCCCCAAAGTCATCAGCGGACAGCGGTGCACTGCCTGATCCCCACCCATCCACCTTGGAGCCGGTTATTGTATTTAGACTGCTGGGGCTTGTAGTTCATCTTCTCCTGGGGCTCATGGAGAAGATGGAGATTGGACAACTACAAGTCCCAGTAGGTTATACATACAATAAGGCTCTGAGGTGGATGGGTGTGGATTGCATGCACCCATCAATCCCTGGGGGGGGGGGCAGGATTAGATAACACTGTTCTCCATGAGCCCCAGGAGAAGATGGAGAACTACAAGTCCCAGCAGTCTAACTACAATAACAGGCTCCGAGGTGGATGGGTGGGGATCAGGCAGTGCACCGCTGATGACTTTGGTGGCGAATAGAACACCACATAAGTACCTTCTCCCCTTTGTATTGATACTCCTTTGAGTGGGAAATCCACTGCCCATGTGTGGTGTTATCTGATCCTGCCCCCCCCGGGATTGATAGGTGCATGCAATCCACACCCATCCACCTCAGAGCCTTATTGTATGTATAACCTGCTGGGACTTGTAGTTTTCCAATCTCCATCTTCTCCATGAGCCCCAGGAGAAGATGGAGAACTACAAGTCCCAGCAGTCTAACTACAATAACAGGCTACGAGGTGGATGGGTGGGGATCAGGCAGTGCACAGGACGATGACTTTGGGGGCGAATATAACACCACATAAATACCTTTGTCCCTTATTTATGTGGTGTTATATTCGCCCCCAAAGTCATCAGCCCGTGCACTGCCTGATCCCCACCCATCCACCTCGGAGCCTGTTATTGTAGTTAGACTGCTGGGACTTGTAGTTCTCCATCTTCTACTGGGGCTCGTTGGAGAAAATGGAGATTGGAGAACTACAAGTCCCAGCAGGTTATACATACAATAAGGCGGATGGATGGGTGTGGATTGCATGCACCTATCACATGGGCAGTGGATCGCCCACTCAAAGGAGTATCAATCTGAGGGGAAAAGGGTATTTATGTGGTGTTATCTGATCCTGCCCCCCCCCCCCCCGCACGCTCATAGGAGTTTGTGCTTGGGCTCTGAATGCGTTAAATTTTTAATTACATAATAACAACATTGGTTTTTGTGGTGTTTGGAGGTTTTACATTTTAGTACAGTCAAAGATTGTTTGGCTGTACTTCTCCTATGGATCACAGTGTGTGTTCTGTGACCCATTTTCAGCAGACAGCGGGCTGAAGCGATCATGTGGCCTGGGATCTGCCCCCATGCTTGGGCCGTCACCTGGCTCAGCCTCCCAGCGAGCCACTGAGAGCTTAAGTAAGGCCACATCTACCCCCTCTACAGCCCAGCGCCCCAGTGAGCAGGGGGGGTGGTATCAGAGCAGAGAGCTGGTGAATGACAGTCACCAGCTCTCTACTCTCAGAGCTGTGAGACCTGAGCGGTCGTGGCGTTTGACCGCTCGGTTCTCAGAGCCGGCGGCGGACTTATGCTGCATCCAGCTTGGCAAGTAGGTTTAAAAAAAAAAAATCTCATACTTTAAGCGTGGCACAAAGAGGATTTTTTTTTAGTAATGTAATGTCACACACTGCTATTTTGTAATTTTTACATACAAAGAAATTAAATTATAGCAAACAATGTAAAGCTTTGCCAAGAGGAGGAGTTTTTGTTTATATTTAGAACAGCAAGGGCCTATTCAAACTTATGTCTAATATACATTTTGAAAGTGTATTTCCTCATATATTTTAAAGGCGTGAAGGGCAGAAATTAGCGCTGGTTGATTTTTTTTTTTTACTACTAGCTTTTTAACTGGGAAATGCCATATATTAGCAGAGCAGCTCAAGTGCTTCAAAACCCTCAATGTGTTTTTTTTTCTTTTTTTTGGGATTTCTGCAATACAAAAAAGGAATTGGTGAAAGTTCTAAGCAGGACCCCCCCCCCACCATCAGTAAGCAACAATCATAATGCCGATGGGCTTTCCGCTTTGTTGAAGGCGGAGAACCCTTTAAAACATGTTGAGGAATCATGGTAGAGGTATTGGTAGAAGTGGTGTACACCAGACAAATATATAAAAAACACATTTAACCGACATAAGAACTTGCATGCATGTGCAAACCCCGGTACCTAAGCAAATGGAAGGAATTGTGCTGAATAAGTGAGTAGGCGTCAAAGAATGCGTGATAAATGAAACTCCTGGAGGAAAAATAAATTGTGCTTTTACTGTCATCAAAACCACAAACTATCATTTACAATGTAAAGCACATCGTATACCATATTATTTCCTGTGTTTAGATACAGCACATCAGCATTATCCGAGTTTCTGAAAACGGGATTAGTGACTATTATGTACATTCAGTGCAATAAACGATGATGACATGCAAAGTATAGCAACCTACAGGAAATAAAATCCCACTTTCTAGAATCCACAACAGAGAAAAATAAGCTGTAATGAATTTCTCAGGGATACAGCAGTTGGCGTTTGCATTTTTAAACAAGGCTATATTGATAGTGGAATGCAAACCATGGGTTTAAGCTTTTGTCATGCGATTTCAAAGATCAAATCGCATGACAAGTCGCAGCCTATTGGAGACAATGACGCTGTTCCAATCGGTGCGACGCAGATTTTGTCACACCGATTTGCAAAAGTAGTTCCTGCACTACTTTTGCCGATTTCAGGTGCGACTTCAATAGACTGCATGAAGCCACACAGATGTCTATCAAGTAGCACCTGAAATCACACTGACCTTGCTACTTTAAGTGAAGTGGGCACGATTTTAAAGTAGCATCAATGTGAACCAGGGCTTAAAGTGGTATTAAACCCAAAAGCAAACATTATTATATTATAGCTATCATGTTACAAGTGTTGTTTGTTTGACTTTGAATATGTTTGTTCCTCCGTCACTCTGTAGCTAGGAGATGTTCTATGTTGTTAGTCCCACACTTCTTCATGCTTAGCCTCCATTCACTGCATATACTGTATTCTGCTGGAGCTTGATACGCTATGATTTTTTAGACCTCTCTGAGTTCATCTGTTAGGATCTGCACACATATTTAGATTAAAAAGCTTTCTACGATCTGCTAGAGCTGGGCGATTTTGGCCCCAAAAAAATCAGAGATTTAAAAAACAAACAAAAAAACTTGCTTCACGATTCAAAGCAAGTTTTTTTTTTTCCTGATGGCCACCACGCCGGTCCTAAGCTTTTAGGCAAGACCGCGGCTACCTTTTTTTTTTCTTTTTTTAAGAGAATAGGGAAGAGGTAAACCCTGTTATTGCTGTCTGAGGAGTCCCCGCTGGGTAGATTCAACTCCTCTATTCATACTGGTAACCATTGTCAGCAGAACAGAAAATTAGGAGACATCTAAAATTTTACAGTTGTCCCCTGAACAAGAGGTGAGAGGAAATATTCTAATGGGGACACTTGTTGCATCTCTAGTACATGAAGTAAAGGGAAATTTCTCCAATGGTATACAGACAACAAAACAACCTTTCAGGGTTTTTTATTCCGTCTCTACTCTAGCCAAAAGTAAAAAAAAAAAAAAAAAAAAAAAAGTTTGGCTATACATACTATAGAACGACAGTCATTTCACGAGTTAACCAAGCAACAGCTAATGAAAATAAACCTGCACAGATTTCCAAGGCGCACACAGGATGCAGAGTTGGCATGTGCCAGAGAAATGTTTTAATTGTGGGTGGACAAGAAATTAAAGAGCACTGTGGATTCCCCTTTAGTCATTTCACAAACAGAACCCTATAACAGAGTGGATAACAGCTGAAGACAGTTTACACGGGGTATGACAAACAGAACATTGACATTTTTCTAGCATTGGAGGAGATACGGTTATAACTAAAATGACATGTTGTAATGTTCATGAACACAGTCCATATTGGCAGCGCATTCTGCTTTTTCTCTCCAAAAGCTCTTGCAATGTCTATTTGTACTACAAAAACACAGATGACTCATTTAAGCATACAAGACGTAAAAACTGGTGCATCAATTAAATAGTGTCCTCAAAAGGAAAAATAAAAGTTCTTCACTGGCCCTCATTCAAGTATCACACAAAAGTAAATACACCCCTTACATGTTTGTAAATATTTTATTCTATCTTTTCATGTGACAACACTGAAGAAATTACACTTTGCTACAATGTAAAGTAGTGAGTGTACAGCTTGTATAACAGTGTAAACCTCTGGCAACAAAAGTGAGTACACCCCTAAGTGAAAATGTTTTCCCTCACCAGTGTCATGTGCCAGGTCTCAGGTGTGAATGGGGAGCGGGTGTGTTAAATTTGGTGTTGTCGCTCTCACTCTCTCATACTGGTCACTGGAAGTTCAACATGGCACCTCATGGCAAAGAACTAAAAGAATCGTTGCTCTACATAAAGATGGTCTAGGCTATAAGTAGATTGCCAATATCCTGAAACTGAGCTGCAGCATGTTGGCCAAGACCATACAGTGGTTAAACAAGACAGGTTCCACTCAGAACAGCCTCGCCATGGTCGACCAAAGAAGTTGCGTGCACATGCTCAGCGTCATATCCAGAGGTTGTCTTTGGGAAAGACACACATGAGTGCTGCCATCATTACTGCAGATGTAGAAAGGGTTAGGGGTCAGTCTGCCAGTGCTCGGACCATACGCTGCACACTGCATCAAATTGGTCTGCATGGCTGTTGGCCCAGAACGAAGCCTATTCTAAAGCTGATTTCTGAAAGCCCACAAACTGTTTTCTGAAGACAATCAGACTAGACATGGATTATTAAACCATATCCTGTGTTCTGATGAGACCAAGATAAACTTATTTGGATCAGATGGAGTCAGGCGTATGTGGCGGCAACCAAATGAGGAGTACAAAGACAAGTGTGTCTTGCCTACAGCCAAGCATGGTGGTGAGCGTGTCATGGTCTGGGGCTGCATGAGTGCTGCCGACACTGGGGAGATTCGGTTTATTGAGGGAACCATGAATGCCAACATGTACTGAAGCAGAGCTTGATCCTCTCCTTTTGGAGACTGGGCCACAGGGCAGTATTCCAACATGATAAGGACCCCAAACACACCTCCAAGACAACCACTGCCCTGCTAAAGAAGCAGAGGGTAAAGGGTGAAGGACTGGCATGTCTCCAGACCTAAACCCTATTGAGCATCTGTGGGGCATCCTCAAACAAAAGGTGGAGGAGCGCAAGGTCACCAACATCCACCAGATCTGTGATGTCACAGAAGAGGAAGAGGACTCCAGTGGCAACCTGTGAAGCTCTGGTGAACTCCATGCCCAAGAGGGTTAAGGCAGTGCTGGAAAACAATGGCGGCCACACAAAATATTTTAACACTTTGGGCCGAATTTGGACATTTTCACTTAGGTGTGTACTCACTTTTGTTGCCAGTGTGTTTAGTTATTTTGAGGGGACAGCAAATTTACACTCACTACTTTACATTATTTACATTGTAGCAAAGTGTAATTTCTTCAGTGTTGTCACATGAAAAGATATAATAAAATATTTACAAAAATGTGAGGGGTGTACTTGTGAGATACTGTACACATGCATACATATACAGTGAGGGGAAAAAGTATTTGATCTCCTGTCGATTTTGTACGCTTGAACACCGACATAAAAATGATCAGTATATAATTTTAAAGGTAGGTTTATTTTATTTTAAACAGAGAGCGAGAAAACAACAACTAAAAATCCTGAAAAACGCACTTCACCCCTTCGCAAAACATGACTTAGTATTTGGTGGCAAAACCCTTGTTGGCAAACACAGAGGTCAGACGTTTCTTGTAGTTGGCCACCAGGTTTGCACACATCTCAGGAGGGATTTTGTTCAACTCCTCTCATCAGGGCAGGATGTTCTCAACCAAGATTTGACGGTACATGACCCCATCCATCGTCCCTTTAATGTGGTGAAGTTGTCCTGTCCCCTTAGCAGAAAAACACCCACAAAGCATAAATGTTTCCACCTCCATGTTTGACGTTGGGGATGGTGTTCTTGGGGTCATAGACAGCATTTCTACTCCTCCAAACATGGTGAGTTGAGTTAATGCCAAAGAGCTTCATTTTGGTCTCATCTGACCACAACACTTTCACCCAGTTCTCCTCTGAATCATTCAGATGTTCATTAGCAAACTTCAGACGGGCCTGTACACATGCTTTCTTGAGCAGGGGGACCTTGCGGGTGCTGCGGGATTTTAGTCCTTCATGGTGTAGTGCAGGGATATGCAATTGGCGGACCTCCAGCTGTTGCAAAACTACAAGTCCCATCATGCCTCTGGCTCTGGGTGTCTTGTTTGTGGCTGTAAGAGTCTTGCTATGCCTCATGGGACTTGTAGTTCTGCAACAGCTGGAGGTCCGCTAATTGCATATCTCTGGTGTAGTGTGTAAGCCAACTGTTTTCTTGGTGACTATGCTCCCAGCTGCCTTGAGATCATTGACAAGATTCTCCTGCGTAGTTCTGGGCCAATTCCTCACAGTTCTCATGATCATTGAAACGCCACGAGGTGAGATCTTGCATTGAGCCCCAGACCGAGAGAGAGTGACAGTTATTTTGTGTTTCTTTCATTTGCGAACAATCGTACCAACTGTTGTCACCCTTTCGCTAAGCTGCTTGGCGATGGTTTTGTAGCCCATACCAGACCTGTGTAGGTCCTACAATCTTGTCCCTGACATCCTTGGACAGCTCTTTGGTCTTGGCCATGGTGGAGAGATTGGAATCTGATTGATTGCTTCTGTGGACAGGTGTTTTTTATACAACAAGCTGAGATTAAGAGCACTCCTAATCTCCACTCGTTGCCTGTATAGAACACAACTGGGAGCCAGAAACATTGGCTGTGACACAGCCCCGATGTCATTGGCTCCCACTGCTGGCAATCACAGCATGTGAGCCAAAGATAAGAAAGCAGGGGTGGGGCTGAGCCACAGCTCTGTGTGTCTTATGGACACATGACGTGGGGTTCGGGAGCGAGCTCGCAACAGTGCCCCATAGCAAGCGGCTTGTTATGGGAGGCACTGGTTAAGGGAAGGAAACCGGAGCACTGGCGGGCTTCCCTGTGAAAAACCATTACATGGAGCAGGCACTTTTTTGGCCACTAGCGGGAAGCTTTTATCCCCTGCTAGCGGCTGAGGAAAGGGTTAATAGTGCCTGTTTTGCGGTGCTTAGGCAGTGCTGCCCATTAATTTCAATGGGCAGGGACAGTGGAGGAGCAGTGTAAATACCGTTGCCGCCCCAAAGATGATGCTTGCAGGACTTTTTTTCCTTTCCTGCAAACGCACTGCTCAAATGTAAAAGCATTCTGGGTTTCACACTGGGGTGGCTTGAAAGTCGATTTACATGCACTATTTTTAGTGCTAAAATGCATGAAAAATGCCCCAGTGTGAAAGGTGTACACTAAAATCTAGGACCCCTTTCACACTGAAGGTGCTTTACAGGCATTCGCTAAAAATAAAAAAAGTCCTGCAAACAGCATCTTTGTGATGGTGCGGGAGCGGTGTATATCCATTGAAATCAATGGGCAGGGCTGCCAAAGCGCCTATAAAGCGCTTCGGCAGCAGTACTTTTCGAGCACTTTTAACCCCTTCTTTGGAGTTAATAGCATCCTGCTCCCACCCGCACAGCACCAGTAAAGCGCCGCTAAAACTAGCACGATTTACCACTAGTGTGGGGCGGTCTTCAGTGTGAAAGGGGTCCTCCTTGAACACCCAACGTCAAAGCAGAACTTTGATCCTTTTTTTGTTTGCATTTATCAAGTTAACTGAATTCTGGTCTTTTACATTAAACAGCACTAACTGAGAATCATAATAGGATGATGAATGAAATGTATGCAGTAGAAGGGTGTGCAAAGTGTGTGTCCTGGGGGGGCTTAAATGTTTACAATAGCTTTTGTGCCTTTTCCACGATAAAAAAAAAAAAAAGTACATTTCCACTTTAAGCCTAGGTTCACACTGCTGCGAATTCAAAATCATGGTAAAATGCGCGATTTTACCGCGATTTCGCGGCTGCGATTTTGCGCGATTTCGGCCGCAATTTTATGTAAATCGTGGCCCGAAATCGCAAAAAGTAGTACAGGAACTACTTTTTGAAATCGCAGATGCGGCGTCGCACTGATTAGGACAGTGCCATTGCCGACAATTGCCGCCGATTTGAGATGCGATTTGACATGTAAAATCGCATCTCAAATCGTTCCAAATCGTACCCAGTGTGAACCAGGGCTAAAGGGAATGTGTAGGGTTTTTTTTATTTTTATTTTTTTTTGTTTGTTTTTTTAGTTGTAGATGAAAATGAATAAAGCCTTGCAATAAAAACAATAGAGCATGATCCCTGAAATTCATTTGTACTTTTCAGATACCCAACACGATACAACAGGGATACAAATGAAACTCACACAGAGCTCTTGAGTGTTCCCAGATCCAATTAGATACATAATAAAACCATGCACATTTCATTAAGTAATGTTGCTTTTTGTAGATGACGCAGAAAGCACAGATCTAGATACATTTGTGTTCCTCCCCCCATTCTTTTCAACAGCACCACATACATTGCCAGTAATTGTCATTTGTACTTTCTGTGCCAATACTGTATGTTCACATTTCTGTAGGTTCATACACATTGTACAAATGTATTAGTTTGAAAACTCTAATGAAAACTTCCAATGGGAAAAAAACACAGGTAAACAATCTTGGCTGCAATGAATTTGTCACTATGTTAGTCAGTCTTATTATGCCATATAGCAGATTCAGATTTGTCTTTACAGACTAACCCATTGTTAACTAGGGTTGTGTGGAACCCTAGAGTTCCTCCAGGGGTTGCTGACCTATCTGCATAGTCCCGGAACCAATGCTATATAGCAAAGCCAGCAGCAAGACGCCAATAAACTCTTTAGTGGTCTAAGACCCTTTTCACACTGGAGCGTTTTTACAGCGTTAAAACTAGCCCTCTTAAAATGCTCTCCATGCATCTCAATGGACCCTTTCACACTGAGGCGTTACGCTGGCGGGGCGCTGAGAAAGTCCTGCAAGCAGCATCTTTGGAGCAGCTTTTGGGCGCTGAAAAAAAATGCTCCAAAAACGCCCCTCTTCATTGAAAGCGCTGTAAAGATGCCTGAATAGCGCCTATAATCCCGCTCTGAGCTGTAGAAAAGTCACATGATCTCCCAAAAATGTAAACATGCAAGCAAAAAAAAAAAAGAGCATTTACAACAGCAGGACTGAAATTGGCCATACTTCCATAATGCTGGAAAAATACTGTTAAAACGCCTGCAGCGTTGCATAATTTTACTGCTAGCGCCATAAAAACGCGGTAATAGCTCTAAAGGCGTTTTTTCGCGTTCAGTGTGAAAGGGCTCTTAAAAGGGCGGCATTCTGACCAGAGTTAGGTGGCACTTTACAGAGGAGTCTTGGCGATACAGTATGGCTTCCCTATATATTTACAAAGAAGTGCAACTAAAACCTCTGGTTTTTACTGTAAATTGTTAGACAGTGCCATTTTAAATTCAAAATACAAACATACAAAGCTATTCACAACCATACCCTGAGCTAATCTTGTCTCCAAATATCACCCAAACCGTCCTCTCCGCTCTTCCCAAGACCTCCTGCTCTCTAGCTCTCGTCTCCTCCACCTGTACTCATCTCCAGAGCCTCTCCCATCTCCAAAGCCACCTCAATCTGCCCGGCTATCCCCTACTCTGCCCGCCTTTAGGAAAACGCATCTCTCCAGGGAAGCCTATCAGTCCTCCAACTTACTGAACTTGAAACTCATCCGTTGTCAGTATAACTTTTTGTACCACTTGCCTTACCCTATTAGATTGTAATTTTCTTATGAGCAGGGTCCTCTTATTTTACTCTTTTATTTTACCCTTGTATTTTATTGTATTGTAACTGTACTGTATCCCTTTAAATTGTAAATGGCTGCACAAGCTGTTGGCGCTATATAAATCCTCAAGAAGAAGCAGAATTTTTCTTTTTTTTTGCAGGCTAGTTGGTAAGTGTGCTGAAAAATCTTTTGTTTGCTTGTGCTGTGCTACTTAAAAATGATGGTGTTTGCCCTTCTTGTATAGTTTGCATTGTAATCACCACTCGGATGCCTCGTACACACGACCGTGTTTACCGGTGGTAAAAAGTCAGCCGGAAAACCCGAAGGGAAAACCGAGAACCTGCTCGGTAACTTTTTCCCCCTACACACAAGAGCTTTGGTCGGGAATCCCGGCCGCGTGTATGCTTCACCGCAGTGTTTCCCATAAAAAAAACTGCCGGGTTAAGTGGGAATCCCGGTGGGAAAAAAACATGTTCTCTTTTTCCCCTGCAGTTTTCCTGTCGGGAAAACTGCGATGGAGCATACACACGGCTGGTTTTCCCGGCCAAAAGCGCTCATGGCAGTTTTCCCAACGGGAAAACCGGTCGTCTGTATGAGGCATAAGGGTTGCATTCTTCCTGCTTACCACCAATATAATAGACATTTTTCCCATTGAAACCTGATTAATTGGTTTTAATAAGGGTTCTCCTAGACCTGAACATTTTAGAAGTTCCTCTGGGGTAAAATGACTGAAAAAGGCTGGACTAACAACCTAAAATATAAAAGCTGGCCCTGGTCTCCTCCCTCAACCTGCTGATTGGACATTGAATGAGAAGCATCATACCAAAATAGCCATTCCTCTGTTCTCCCCACCTGTAAGTATCACCGCGCAGAGCAATAAAGCCTCATCATAAGAATGCCACATTATACTGATATAGTCATCCCTGTGTTCTCCCCACCTGTATGTACCTCTGTACAAAGTAATAAATTCCTATCGCAATAAAACCCCCCTTATACTAGTGTAGCCATCCCTGTGTTCTCCTTACCTGTAAGTATTTCTGTGCAGAGCAATAAAGCCCCATCATAATAATGCTGCATTATACTGCTTAAGCCATCCCTGTGTCCCCCCCCCCCATTTGTAAGTATCTCTGTTCAAAGCGATAAAGCCCCATTATACTGATACAGTCACCCCTGTGTTCTCCTCACCTGTAGGTATCTCTGTATAAAGCAATAAAGCCTGAGTGACCAACACTGCTGCTCTGCATTGTGAGTGTGCGGTGCAGTTTTTCAGGAGATTTTATTTTTTGATACTGGATTATATTGTGTTTTTGAATATCTGCTTGGAGATCAGCTTTAAAAATAAAAAAAGTAATGTCTGACTATAGTGTATCTTCAAAGTACATGTATTATGTTCAGCTTTTTATTATATAGAGGGCCACAGGATGGATCATGGAAGCACAAATACATACTTGACCATGAAACAGTCACTACTAACCTAGCCCTTTGCTGTATCCATCGTACCTTCCAACATAATTTCTGTACTGTAAGATTTCTAGTCCTAATAAAGGATCCATAAAACGTAAAGATTCAATGAAACCGTTATTTCCCTGTCATAAGACCTGGACTCATGTACAATGAGTGTAGGAGCACCAACACTATACACTCCACAATGAACAATGGACATAGGAAGTGGAGAACAAGGAAGGCCTTATGCTTAAAGGGGTTGTAAAGGTTTGTCTTTTATTTTCTAAATTGGTTCCTTTAAGCTAGGGCATTGCTGGTTCACTTATCTTTTCCTTCAAATTCCCATCTAAATGTTTTTTTTCTTTGTTTGAATTTCTCACTTCCTGTTTCTCCTCAGTAAGCTTTCCACCATCATCTGAGCGGTGGAAAGTCATTTAGAACAGCTTACTGAACACCTTACTGAGGAGGAACAGGAAGTGAGAAATTCAGACAAAGAAAACAAAGAAAAAAACATTTAGAAGGGACATCGAAGGAAAAGGTAAGTGAACCAACAATGAACTAGCTTAAAGTAACCTATTAAGAAAATAAAAACCGAACCTTTACAACCCCTTTAAGCAGGAAGTGATAGGTGGTGGCCCGTTACAAAGGCAAGAAGGATGGAAATAAACACATACAAATCAAAAACAAATTCTTTACAGTTTCATATATTCTTCTGTCATCCGCCGGCTCAGCGGGGATCAATGGAGCGATCCCCGCTGAGCAAGCGGAGGGTCACGGGGCAGATCATCAATGATCCGCCCCATGTGAAAGGGCCCTATATGCTTCCCCAACCCTTACTCTTTCCCGACCGTCCCCTCCCCTATCATCTCCACATCTCAGTGTACTTCCTTGTTTTCTTCCCATTTTTCCCACATGGTAGCAAATCTCTCCATCTGATCTTCTCTTTTAAGCCAATCTTCTATTGTAGGACTTTTTGGGATGGCTCCTTTTACAGCGTTTATTAAAAAAAAAGGTATTACTGACTTTCTTTTGCTTCATTGTATTTTTACATAACCAAGGATCATCTAGGTCGGATATCTGTCCCCGTAATCTCGTCTATAAATTGCCCTATTTTTTGCCAATAGGTCCGTATCTTTGGGCAATCCCACCATATGTGGGCCATGGTGCCCTTCTGATTACACCGCCTCCAACACATTGCCGATTTCTCAGGTTGATATTTTTGTGTTTGAATGGGCGTTCTATATCACCTTGCCAGGAATTTATAATTCCTTTCCATCGTGTTTATATCCATCACCAAACTATATACAGCTCTCAGTACTTTACCTAATTGATGTTTCTAAAAAAAGTAGAGAATATTAGATGAGAACACAAAAGAATTTACGAAGAATGCACTGAGGGTTTGGGATCAAATTTATAGGTCAGCAATACGGGAATACAATTCACCTTTAATTTCTCTCACAGGGACACAGTTTTTAGACCTGGTAATAGGATACAATTTGAGGATTGGATGAAAGATAAACAATCACAATCAAAAGACATAATGAAAAAAGGGGAGATTTGCACATATCCGGAATTAAAAGAGAAAGGAAGTACCGTAATGCTTTTGAATGAATGGAGGTATTTGCAATTAAGACACTTTGTTATAACATTACCTCAACCAATTAGAACTGAGGAGGACTTATTACCAATTGAACGACTGTGGAATTCATAGATGAATTTAAAATATTGTATTTCTCAAATCTATAAAATATTGACAGGGATGGCGAAACCGAGAACACCTCCATTTACTGAAAAATGGGAAAAAGAATTATGATCACATTTAGAATTATTGGTATTTATAATACATTTCTCATCATCCATCTGACTCTGATTGAATCTGCCTCTATTTCTATGTCTATATTTTTATAAAAAAAAGTGCAAAATGCAGCAATGCATGGCAGCCAATCGCAGTCCACGTTTCATTAACCTGACTCCCAAGGACACCAAGACAGCTGATAAATGCTCATTTGAATTTTCATTGCCATGAATGCAATAGCATAACTATGACCTTGGGCATGGTGATGTGCAACTGAGCTCCATAGGTTAGTCAGTGTGTGTGGCTAGTGAGGTATCAAACTGACAGCTCCTGGAATCTAACACCACTGAGGTCACCGAGTACAGATTTGCAAAGACTTCTTATGCCAAGAGGCACTGTAAGTGCATGAGCCTATTAGTAATCCCAATGGAACCACATCTAACTCTGACATCTCTCTTACACCGTTTATTTTTTATTTTTTTATGGTATAAAAAGTTTGGTAGGTACAAAACAGATCCTTTGGGCATTTCCTGTCTCACAATAACAATACATGCAAAGGTATATCATAATCAACTTAGCTGGTACAATAAAAACAATTGCTCAGTACCACACGATAAAAGGAGGTCAGTAGGAAATACAAGCAAAATACAGTTCCATGGATGTGGAGCAATTGGCAACAACTCTCCCAACCAAAAAAAATGAAAAGTTATAGGCTTCTAAATTGGTGCCAAGAATCCAAAACACAGATGAAAAACCCAATAGTGAAAGTAAATTGTACCATTTCCATTACTGTATATCATATAGCACTAATTGAGATGCTGAGGAGTCAACAAAGGTCCCAACCGAGGTATCCAAGTTGACTCACAGGTCCCAAACCTTATGAAACTCCTAGGGACAAACACGGGACAGATAGGTGGCCTTATAGAGCAGGACCACAGAGCTAATCGGGGGCCTCATAGAAAGTAAGAGTGGGGGCTTGATCAGATTTCCACCTTCGCACTATAGTCTTCCTGGCATAGAATCTCTCACACAGTTAAACAGAACTGTGAAACACAGAAAAAGTCTGTACTAAGGAGGATTTTCAGCCACAAATCGGATTCCAATCTAATTCCCCCGAACACACGGTCGGAATTTCCACCAGCAAAAGTCCGATGTGAGCTTTTCGTTGGAAATTCCGACCGTGTGTATGCTCCATCGGACTTTTGCTGTCGGAATTTCCGCCAACAAAAATTATCTATTTTTCCGACGGAAAATCTGATCGTCTGTAGCAATTCTGACGCATGCTCGGAGGCATTGAACTTCATTTTCTTGGCTTGTCGTAGTGTTGTACATCACCGCGTTCTTGACGGTCGAAAGTTCAGAAAAATTGTGTGACCGTGTGTATGCAAGCCAAGCTTGAGCGGAATTCCGTCGGAAAAAAACATCCAAGGTTTTTCTGACGGAAAATCCCATTGTGTGTACGGGGCATAACTTGGAGGCTTGAATGTGACTGGTGGTGGGGAAGCAAATTATTTAGGATGTACCATCCCAGTAAACCTGTGAACTGCTCTTTGGATTCTGACAGCAATGGACTGCCCTGTACTAAAATTTGAAACCCGTTTTTAGCGCAGCTGCAGTGACTTGCCTCTAAACCAGTAGTCCCCGATGGTCCACGAGAATTTTTATTGTTGTACCCAGGGGTTCTGCCGCAAATCAACATTGTGGTGGAAGTATACCACTCAATGTTGTTTTCAATGTGCGCTGACATGAGCATTAATAGTCAATGCCTCCTCTGTAGTTCTGGCGCTTGTGAACTCAGGGGGAGGCGCCAGGAGTAGTGCAGAAAGCGGGAGGTGAATAAGGGGATTTCCAATGGCAGCACTGATCATGGACTGTGGGAGGGAGCAAGAAGCATGTGTGATCCAATGGCGAGTCTATCCAAGGCAGCAGTGTGATGCAGAGTATGGGCGGGGGCAGAGCATTGTGTGCATAAGGCCGCAGTGTGAACCATGAGGAGGGGGGCAGAGAGCTAGAACATTGAGTGTATGAAGCATGTAAAATTGTAAGTTTAGAGGTCCGTGAGGTCCAAAAGGTTGGTGACCACTGCTCTAGACAGCGTTAGCAGCTCACAGACTGCTTCCTAAAGTGCAGACATTTTTGCCAAGTTGGAGACATCGACTATCATTTTTCTCTGCAGCAGTCTAGCGCTTGTCGAGCCACTGGATTAGGAAAGACTATTTTGTCTCTGGGCAGACTAAAGCAGTGACAACTGAATTTTACAATGACTGGCAGTACATAATTATATTAACATTATAGAGGAAAGGGGGAGGGGGGGTATGGAAATCTTTGTTAAATGTTTAATTATCCTTTAAATTCCATGGCTGCCTGATGAAAATATAAAACGGATGCAGACAGAAAACTACAAAAGATCAGCAATTTATGGCATTAGTTTAATTTAGGTTCATTCTGAGCCAAGCCTGCATAAAGGAATAACAGGAGCATAAAAGATGTCCCAGTTGGCTCAAGGTTGATGAAACTGTGTGTAAATATCTTCCACATGATTAAAATGAATGGATAAACGAGGACTATTCCCTCTTGTGACTTGCTGATCTACATTCAGGTTGTTGCAAACGTCATTACTTCTCTCACTGCATCACGACTATTTGTTCCACATTTTTGACAAGCTACTAATATCAGCTTTAGAGCTGCACGATTCTAACTTTGCCGTTTGGTTTTTTTTTAATTCATTAACCACTTAAGCCCCTGACCATATTGCTGCTCAAAGACCAGAGCACTTTTTGCGATTCGGCACTGCGTCGCTTTAACTGACAATTGCGCGGTCGTGCGACGTGGCTCCCAAACAAAATTGACGTCCTTTTTTCCCTTTCTTTTGGTGGTATTCGATCACCTCTGGTTTTTAGTTTTTGCGCTGAATTTTTACTTTTTACCATAATAAATATCCCCCAAAACTTTTTTTTCCCTCAGTTTAGGCCGATACGTATTCTTCTGCATATTTAAAAAAAAAAAAAAAAAAAAAAAAAATCGCAATAAGCGTTTATTGATTGGTTTGCGCAAAAGTTATAGCGTTTACAAAATAGGGGGTAGTTTTATGGCATTTTTATGAATATTTTTTTTTACTAGTAATGGCAGCGATCAGCGATTTTTTTCAGTACTGCGACATTATGGCGGACACATGGGACCATTGGCATTTTTATAGCGATCAGTGCTATAAAAATGCATCGGTTACTATAAAAATGCCACTGGCAGGGAAGGGGTTAACACTAGGGGGCGAGGAAGGGGTTAAGTATGTTCCCTGGGTGTGTTCTAACTGTAGGGGGGGTGGACTCACTAGGGGAAATGACAGATCGCTGTTCATACATTGTACATTGCCACTGACAGGATCGGGAGCTGTGTGTTTACACACACAGCTCCCGGTTCTCGCTCTGTAACGAGCGATCGCAGGTGCCCAGCGGTTATTGCGACTGCTGGGCGTGCGGGAATCAGGAGCGCGCAGGGGGCGCGCGCGCCCCTAGTGGCCGCTTCGCAAGGCGACGTAAAGCTATGGCCTCTCCTGTAGGAGAGCCGACCTGCCGCCATAGAACTGCGGCGGCTGGTCGGCATGTAGTTAAAGTGTATTTTTTTCAAAAATAATTCTGTTTGAAAAACCGCTGCGCAAATACGGTGCGACATAAAATATTGCAACAACCACCATTTTATTCTCTAGGGTCTCTGCTTAAAAAAAAAAAAATTATCATGTTTGGGCGTTTCAATTAATTTTCCAGCAGAAAATACAGATTTTTTAACTTGTAAGCAACAAATGTCAGAAAAGGTTTGGTCTTTAAATGGTTAAACTTCACTCATCTACACGCCAAAGTTCTTTCCTTTGATATAAGAACACAAAGATACTTTGTTTCTACTTTTGTGTTGTAATAAAACTTGGCAGGCTGCCAGGATATTGCCGTTTTAAAGATTGGGAAGGGAAAAAGATTGCGATTTCGATTCTTCATTAAATCGTGCAGCTCTAATCAGTTTATATTAATTCAACGCATTGATAATGCAAAACAAAATATGTTCTAAGCTAGCCTTTTAAAACTGATACTGATGCCTTGTTAATGCATTTTCAGTTATTTTCAAAATATCTGTAAATACAGATAAATAAAAGAAACTGTAATAATTATAAAGCACAGTATTTCTTAAACTAATGTGAAATCAATGGAACCAAACATTTGTGGCAAGCTTGAATCACTGCCAACCACCTCACAACCTATGTAAGCCTGCCATGCCAAGTATTCATTTGCTTTAGGCACAAGGCATTCCCCATGTCCAGCCATTGCCGGTGTACAAGGCCACAAATGGAAATAGGCCCTCATCCTGGTAATTAGACAGTGGAGAGCAGCAGGAGACTGATGAAGTTATTCTTCTGCTCATTCTACTCTTTCCTTCTCATATTGTTCTGTGTCAGCAAATCTACATGAACAACAATTGATAGGCTCCCCGTCCTCTCCCAGTCAGAGGGATTGCAGAGGGAGATACCAAGGCTAATTTAGAAACTTGCATTTTCTGCATTAAGAAAAAAAAAAGAAGAATAGGTCATACATCCTAGGAGTCTCCAAGAGCATTTTTTGTCCTTTCATCTGGAGGAGGGGAGCAAGGGCTTTCTTGGCCAAGTACCTCCTCCTGACTGCATGCCTAAACTAAGGGCAGATGGATCCTAGGAAGTAAATGCTACAAATAATCATCACTCCTTGCTTGAGATAGGCACAGCTACAAATGCCAGAGGGTGTTTTTCAAAGTGATTTCTCTACAAAATACATTGAGACATGGAAGGATGGGCGAGTTTCCTTTGAATATGCAGTTGCAGTTTGTGGTACTTAAAGTGGAGTTCCACCCATAAATATAACATTACATCAGTAGTTTTAAAAAAATGTCATTAGTCCTTTAAGAATTTTTTTTTTTTTTTTTTTTTAGATGCCTTCAAAGTGTTGTTGCTAGGCAGAATAGTTAATCTTCCCTCTTCCTGCACCTAGGTGCTTAAGCTTCCTAACCTACACCGCACAGACTCCTGGGAATGTAGTGGGTGTAACTTTCCAGGAGTCTGTGCACTCCCCAGTCTCATAGAATCATGTGACTTGGACAGTACAGGTGCTGAAACCTGATCTGAAACCTATTACACTGCTTGTGCAGCACTGAGCATGTGCGAGATCTGCAAGGCTGAAATCCAGGAAGTCATACAGTCTGGCTTCATGATGCCCACACTTAAGATGGCCCCAGTCAATTTTTATTTTATAAAGTGTCTAAATGCTGTAACAACCTAACAGAACGGACCTTAGTTTACAGACTAACTTTACTAGAATACATTAAGCTTGTGTATTACAGGGGTATTTGTATATAAAAAGTGAAATTGTGTCCGGAACTCCGCTTTAAGTGCTTTTACTAGTGCTGTTTCACACTGCTGCGCTGTGAATTTGTTCTGTTTTTTCAGTCCATTCTGAGGTGCGAATTTACTGTGTTTTTACAGCGATTTGATTGCAAATTTCAGGAGTGGGACATAGCTGCGATTAATGTTCTATCCAATGGAATCATAATGTAAAAAAAGAAAAGTGTTTACTTCCTGTTTTTTGTGGAGAATAGTGTGGTGGAGTTCGCACATATGTGAACCATCAAATGCGATTCCAGAACGATTTACATGTCTATGGAGACTAAATTTGTTCTAAACTTGCACAAAGCCCTTTTTTCCATCGCATTCGGAGAGAAATCGCAACGCATAGATGTGAACCACCATCATTGAAAACAATTACTTTTTGGATGACATGCAAATCTAGTTTGTGTTTAACGCATCACATTTGGTATCAACTCACACAAGTGTGAACTGGCACTTAAGGGCTGTAGAAGGGGATTGGGTCCATGTTTCCTGGTAACATCACACCTGAGGTAAATGTAGAGATTTGAAAAAATAACAGATAAAAAAAAAAAAAAAAAAAATCAGGCAGCGGCACAGCACACAAAACATACTAAAGAACCTACAGCCATTTATTGGAAAGTTGCGCTGCAAGGATGGTGGTCATCAAAAGAGCTCTAACCCGTCTCTTGCACAGGAGGAATCACACATGAAGAAAAACAAAATAAATACACACACACACACACACACACACACAATCTCACAAAAGTGAGTACACCCCTCACATTTTTGTAAATATTTTATTATATGTTTTCATGTGACATTACACTTTGCTACAATGTAAAGTAGTGAGTGTACAACTTGTATAACTCGCAACCTCTGCTCTAATTCATCCCAAAGGTGTTCTATCGGGTTGATGTCAGGACAGTCAAGGTCATTCACCCTAAATTCGCTCATCCATGTCTTTATGGACCTTGCTTTGTGCACTGGTGTGCAGTCATGTAAAAACAGGAAGGGGCCATCCCCAAACTGTTCCCACAAAGTTGGGAGCATGAAATTGTCCAAAATGTCTTGGTATGCTGACGCCTTAAGAGTTCCCTTCACTGGAACCAAGGGGCCAAAACAACCCCACACTATAATCCCACCGTACCAAATGATTTGGACCGGTGCACAAAGTAAGGTCCATAAAGACATGGAAGAGTGAGTTTGGGGTGAAGGAACTTGACTGGCCTGCACAGTTAGTGCAGGGTCCTGACCCCAACCTGATAGAACACCATTATATATTTATATATATATATAATATAATCTCGTATAAAAAGATAAAAAAAAAAAAGAGGCCGCCGATAATATCTGTGAAAGAAGTCCAACACATCAACAGCAGGGCTAATCATTATGAAAGCAGGCGTGGGCTTGTACCATGCCTGCAGTAATTAAAGTAATAATGCCAGCAGCCCCCATTTGTTCCTTATTTTGTTCACCCTGCTGCTAATACATCCTTTTAGATTGGGCATGACAAAAGCACTGTGTGTCAGGAAAGTGTACTCTTTTGACTATGTATGACACCCAACTCTTTACGCAGCTATACAGTGTAAAAAAAAAAACCATATGCGCAGTAAGAACCATTATTTCTTTTGAATGGTGAACATTTCTTTATGTACTGACAAAGATTAGGTGACGTCGGTGTATGCTATAGAACTTACATGGAAGCTGTGCTCACCAATACCACTACCATTCAGTATTTATAACCAAAGAAGGATAAAACTTACAGTCTTAGTTGGAACATTACGCTTATTTTTTGTCTCCTGTTTTCCTGTGACTTGTTCCCTCTCAACCATAGCAGTGGATCTAAGAATAGTACATCATTGCTGGCAAGTACAAGTGCGTTTACTTCCCCCATTGACTTATTACCAAAAACACAATAGCCATTTACCTAAGGGACTTGTACACTTCATTTACACAGGATCATTCAGTAACATAGAGTTCTATTCCTAATAAGGGTTAAATCACATAGGGCCAGATCCACAGAAGAATTACGCCGGCGTATCTATTGATACGCCGCGTAATTTCAAAGTTCCCGCGTCGTATCTTTGTTTTGTATCTACAAAACAAGATACGACTGCATCTGGGCTCGATCCGACTGGCGTTCGCCTTAGTACGCCGTCGGATCGTAGGTGCATTTTTCCACCGGCCGCTAGGTGGCGTTTCCGTCGAATTCCGCGTTGAGTATGCAAATTAGCTAGATACGGCGATCTACGAACGTACGTCCAGCGCATTTTTTTACGTAGTTTCCGTAAGGCTTTTTTCGGCGTATAGTTACCCCTGCTATATGAGGCGTATCCTATGTGAAGTATGGCCGTCGTTCCCGCGTCAAATTTTGAATTTTTTACGTCGTTTGCGCAAGTCGTTTGCGAATAGGGATTTGCGTAGAATGACGTCATCGTCGTAAACATTGGCTTTTTCCGGTTTATTTTCGAGCATGCGCACTGGGATACATCATTTACGCCGGGTCACGACATAAAACACGCTCCCATCACATACATTTGAATTGCGCGCCCTTACGCCGCCAAAGTTACACTGCGCCGTTGTAACTTACAGCGCAAATTCTTAGAGGATAAGGAAAATGCGCTGTAAGTTATGGCTGCGCTACGAGGATCTGGCCCATAATCTACAATAAAAATGTGGAGTAGCGCTTACAAAAATAATAATTGAAGGCCTCCAAATGACAAAAGGCTGTTGTGAAAATGTCAATCAAGATACTGTAGTACATGTGAATAAAGTCAATTAGTCAAACAATCAATAGTCCAAGTGAAAAACAAAAATAGGAGCGTGACGCCCCAGGCGATAAATAGGATCTGGCTCCAATGTGGATAAATGCAACTTGCTGACCCTTACCACAAACGAAGGTCCCAACGGACCTAGTCAGGCTGGAATCGCTGAGTGTATTAAAGAAAGGACTAGTCTGTGTAGAAGGTCCCTCCCGAGGTCATAAATCCATAATTAAGGTAACCAGAAAAAAAGAAAACTCATATAGTGTAAATCTGTGTTGAAATATACACCTAAGTGTATCACCCTGTGACTGGCAACAGACAGTGTGAACATAAAAACCACCACCAGTACACACACTGACCCTTACCAGAGCATAGGATCCATCAGGATCAGTCAGAGCATAAGGAACATACACAGTGAGCAGCAATGGAGCGTCTCAGCCGATGTTGGAACGGGAGATGCAGTAAATCCAAAGTATAAGGGGAGGAAAGAGAACTCACATGGCGTGATATCGTATGGATATTTATTAAAAAAATAGTATCACTTACAGTTAGGTACAGAAATGTCAGCAGAGAGAAAAAGCCGGCCGGCGTGACAAAACAAATCCTCAATTCGCGGTGACGTCAGCACGTCGCCTCCCTACGTTTCGTCTGCTCTAGACGTGGTCACGGGAATGAGGAGACGTTCTGCGTCACCGCATATATACGAAAAAAGGGCGGGGAATCAACCAGACAGCAGTCTCTGAAGATCACCCGTCCGCCATCTTACTTGAGGGCAACAGTCAGGGAAACGAATATTATAGCATATATAAGAACCTAAGCTGTTATAGGAACGTATCCTAACAACGGAACCTTAGATATTATCTCTTCAAGGGACCGTGGAGGGAATACTAAATGTGCAACACTCAAAAAACGAAACTAATAAACAAAATAAACAAAAGGGAGGATGATCTAAAAACGGTAATATACATCCTCAGAGACTGATGTCTGCTTGGCCAGCGCAATGGCAACATTATTATAAAATGCAATCAGAAGATATATAAAATCAAAGAAGACATGATAACAGTCTGAACACTGCCAGAAAGAACTGATACATGTCCTCTGACCCTGGTGCTTCATTCAGTAACCTAAATAGCACCATCATTAATATCTATTAATGGTATTATAAATGATATAGATACAGTAAGACAAATGCTATAATATTCGTTTCCCTGACTGTTGCCCTCAAGTAAGATGGCGGACGGGTGATCTTCAGAGACTGCTGTCTAGATGATTCCCCGCCCTTTTTTCGTATATATGCGGTGACGCAGAACGTCTCCTCATTCCCGTGACCACGTCTAGAGCAGACGAAACGTAGGGAGGCGACGTGCTGACGTCACCGCGAATTGAGGATTTGTTTTGTCACGCCGGCCGGCTTTTTCTCTCTGCTGACATTTCTGTACCTAACTGTAAGTGATACTATTTTTTTAATAAATATCCATACGATATCACGCCATGTGAGTTCTCTTTCCTCCCCTTATACTTTGGATTTACTGCATCTCCCGTTCCAACATCGGCTGAGACGCTCCATTGCTGCTCACTGTGTATGTTCCTTATGCTCTGACTGATCCTGATGGATCCTATGCTCTGGTAAGGGTCAGTGTGTGTACTGGTGGTGGTTTTTATGTTCACACTGTCTGTTGCCAGTCACAGGGTGATACACTTAGGTGTATATTTCAACACAGATTTACACTATATGAGTTTTCTTTTTTTCTGGTTACCTTAATTATGGATTTATGACCTCGGGAGGGACCTTCTACACAGACTAGTCCTTTCTTCAATACACTCAGCGATTCCAGCCTGACTAGGTCCGTTGGGACCTTCGTTTGTGGTAAGGGTCAGCAAGTTGCATTTATCCACATTGGAGCCAGATCCTATTTATCGCCTGGGGCGTCACGCTCCTATTTTTGTTTTTCACTTGGACTATTGATTGTTTGACTAATTGACTTTATTCACATGTACTACAGTATCTTGATTGACATTTTCACAACAGCCTTTTGTCATTTGGAGGCCTTCAATTATTATTTTTGTAAGCGCTACTCCACATTTTTTTGTATAAGATTTTATGTTAGTATAACATTTTTGAGTTAGCAGCTTGTTCACTATTCGTATTTTATTGGTAAGCGCACTTTTTCCCTTTTTTCACATAATCTACAATATCTACAGATCTCAGTGAGGTGAAATATTATGACTGGGAAAAGCAGAAGTCGTTTTTGAATCTTTTAATGGAATGCTAACTACAATACCACAGCACCCAGAAACGAAAAAACGAAAATCAGCATTCAAAATAACAGTTTACAAAAAAAGATCATTCACATTAGTTTTAGCTGCTGAGGTTTTAGTGTAATGCACCTGAACACAGTGGGGTCAAAATATCAGTGTGTGTGGCCCATTCATGTAGACGTGTAAACAGAGAATGGCACCAAGAAGCCATATAGTGTAGCAGGTTAGTTTATTAAAATTGAAATAACAATAAAGTGAAAGCACTCACAGGTGTGAATCAGTCAGGCTATATCACTGAATGGAACAGTCCAGGGCATGGATGGATATATGGATCGATGGGTATGCAAGAGGTCTCTCTGTAATGCAAAGCTGCTAGAGCCACTGGAACGCTGAGAGCTGCTGAGACTAAGTCCGCTATAGCCACCAACAGTGGAAGGAATCTCCACACAAACACTGCAGTGAGCTCAATGGAACTGCAAAGAATGCTGGAAACGTGTTTCGCAGACAGCACACTCCCTTTGTCAGCCTTCGGATAGCTTGGTTGTGGCCACGGACAATTTCCTTTTTCTGGATGCCCGATTCATGTAGCTGTCAAAACATGTACACTTCTTCCTCAGTGAAATCACTCCTGCCCTCCCTCCGCAATCACTGCACTCCTTACACTGACAGGTGAATGGGTGAGGAGTTTTGTATTGGGGTGGGTGAAACCCGATGAGAAAATGAGAGACCAGTTCCCCATGAGATTTGCTTTATTTTTGATTGATAGCGCACAGAACACAGTCCAAGAGCGGCTTTCGAATCTGCCCACTGCCATGCAATGTCAAAGAGTAAAGCAGACCAGATGGGGAACTAGTCTCTCAGTTCCCCCATTAGGCTCTGCCCACCCAGTGACACGGTACTTTCCAACACTGCCCATAATTGGGTAAGGACATCACCTGTATCCCCGGTTTACATTTACATACATTTACATTGAAACATAAAAAAGTGACCAAGAAAAAAAAAAAAAAAAAGAGACAGTAGTCCATTGAGTCAGCCCACGGATCCGGTAAGTGGTGGAAGGGCAACAGAGAGGGGCAAGGGGGGGAGGGGGCAGGTGGGCATTCTCTCGCCGCTGATAAAAGTGATCTTGCGTTGGAGACCACTTTTATCTTGAAGCGGACCTAGCGTAGTTAGTTGCTACCATAACGATATTCCTCTTCAAAGTAGTGAGGTAAAACAACGGCAGACGGTCCCGGAAGTGGTTAAATATTTTTTTTCTTTAACTTTTTTGTCCATGTATAGATCTGTGTTTGAAGCCATTTACTGTTGATTTTGCCAGATGACTGAGGCCAGGGATACAGCACTGTGTGGGAAGTTGTCACATGTCATACATGACAACTCCCAGCACAGGTATGGCCCACTCTGAGTACTGGTATAACTCTTGTCTGCCAGCTTCAGAGTTGGTCTTAATTACCACTAGTTTCCTAATGGAGAACTGGCGGTAATTCTTTAAGAATTTGTTGTTTCCATAGAAAACAGATTTAAGTGTTGATAGTAAGAACTACCAGAAATGTGCCACTACTGCTTGCCTGAATTAGATACAGGTAGTTCTTAAGGGCACTACTGCCAGAAAAGTGACTTTAGGCTGATTTGCATTCCACGAGTAGGTTTTTGGGTGGAGACCAGAGTACAGAAATCTAGTGTCTGGAGATATCCAAATGCCTTCTTACTAGCATTCTAGTGTTCTGAAGAAAAAAAAAATGCAGCCACTATGTTCCCTGCAAGGTTTAAACCAGAGAACTAAGCAGAAGTGGCAGTACAGAATCATAGGATGCAAATTATTGTAGGATTATAAGACTTCAGCTACAAACTGCACAAAAAGGCAAGCATTAAAAATGATGGCATCCTTTAAAATCCAATGTAATAGTGACCCCTTACATTGGTGGTTAATGCCCACTGCATGTTCAGTGTAGGTAGTAGATCAAATCCATCCAATCACTGCTGAAGGAATCCCTAGTAACCTCAGGAGGTACCATAAAAGGTACCATGTAACCCTGGTTGAGAAACACTGCTATAGGCCATTACTGTAAAGCAAAGTTCCCCCGAACCCACTGTTCTCATGCAATAGTTTAGTGACAGACTATTTATTGTTTAGACTGTGAGGCATTAATGTCTCCAATTTGTGGCTTCGTGCAGAGAAGCGCTGCCCCTTTCATTTGGTTCATCCCGCTGTCTGCAAGATGATTTCCAAATTATTGTGAGATTAGCCACTACTGCTGAACTTGCAATAGAAGAAAGAAGACTGCTGGAACATTCCTTGAAGCCGAACTCTGCAAAGATGCAATTACTGTCCTCTTTTTCAACTGACATTTTATCAGATCTCTCAGGCAAAACAATTACAAAACCTGACACAAAACGGAACCGCTAACCACTTTATGCAATATTATTTTTCTGATGTAGTCATTTTAAGAAATACATGATAAAATGCACAGGGGGAGGTTGCTGAAGCTAAAAATAGGTTCCCTGAGTTATCTTCTTGGGCTTAAAAAAAAAAAAAGAAAAAAAATTATATATATATATATACACACACACACACACACACACACACACACACACACACACACACACACACACATATATATATTATATATATAAAAAAGTATTCTTAACACATAGTTGAAGGAATATCCCTCTTAATGCAAAATACCAAACAGCGCTGGTGTTAGATATAAGGTGACTAACAACACCATATAGTACAATTAAACAGATAATCAGTCCCAGGTGATTTGAAAACAGTTTTCACATAGATGAAATGTCCAATGATGGTGATATAGGAGATAGAGATCGTGCACCATCCACCGCACTCGCAATCCACCACGTGTTGAGAAAAGAGACCCCGCAGGGGTTCAAACTCACCAGAGATTCAAACAAAGCAAACCTTTCACAGTAATCGAAGATATAGCCATGAAGACTGCTGTCATATTCGTCTCATAAGGGAATCACTTCTTATAGGATCAACCTCAGATGTAATAAATAAACACAAAAAATGCCAACATAGCGTGATTCTGTTTAATAATCATCCCACGCATCAGACACCCCCCTTAAAATTGTACGTACACAAAGTAAAATCAAAATGAGCAGAGTAAAATCACTTCACCCGGTCCTTTGCAAAGAAGCAGCGTGCTTGACCACAGTCCCCAGCTGGTAAACAGGTGGAACAACTTCCTTCTCGGATCCCTCAGTGTAGTGTAGATAACATGTCCGGTTAAAGCGTAAGGCTGTAACCCTTACTAGTTTCGTCGTTCGTGCGACTTCTGCGGAGGATAGATTATATATATATATATATATATATATATACACACACATATATATATATATATATATACACACACACACACACACAGACACACACACATATACATATACACACACACACTGTAGCAGAGCGTCCCAGAGAGAGCCTGGGAAAGTCCTGTTCGGGGTTTATACCTCTCCCAGGCTCCTCTCTTAGACCCCTTTCAGACATGCGGACCATATGTCTGCATTTTCATCCATCCGTTGCGGATGAAAACGGGACATACATTGGTCCCTATGTGATTGCGGGTGTCAGCGGATGACCATCCGCTGACACCCGTAATCACCCGCCTCCGCAAAGCTCCGCAAAAATCGGACATAGGAAAATCCTATTTTTCTTCCGTCTGGTGGATTGGATAGGGTGAACACGGACATACGGTGCGTGTTCATCCGAACCCCCCATAGGGGAGAGCGGAGGAAAGACAGGGCGGTCCCTGCACAGTGTGCGGGGACCGCCCTGTCAGCCGACGGCTCAGCGGGGATTTTACGGAGGATCCCTGCTGAGCTTGACGGACACACGGAGGCGGATCATTACTGATCCGCCCCGTGTGAAAGGGCCCTTATACGTTCAGGGATCTCTGATCTCTGATCCAGTACAGGTGTTGGCCCTCTCCCCCAGGGATTTAAGCTCACCTGAGCAGACAGCCTTTGCTCTGCCCTGGGAAACACAGACAGTGTTGGTCTGTGAGAGCAAAGAGGTTAGTAAACAAAAACGGTTAAGCAGTCTAGGTGGAAGCTGACAAGCTGTAGGCTTGTTTAGCCTGGTAGTGAGGGCTTGTAATATTGTGTAGTTAGAGCCGAGACACGGCTAGGCTTTTGTTTAATTACTTTGTTTTGTTTTTCTGCACACTGTACAGCACCTGTAAATAAGACTTTGTATATAGCACCAATAAACACCCCACTGTTTGTCACTTATATTATGGACTTTGTATCTGTGCCTGCTCATCCCAGGGAGCTTTTGTACCTGCTACCTATCCCCCAGGTTACAACACACACACACACAAATATTTTTGCAGTGTTCCTAAGTGAATAAAAACTAACCTGTTATTTAAGATTTCCTGGTATTTTAAGTTAAATTTTCTGTTGCCAAGAGATCTGAGCAGTCAAATAAAAAAGCGCCGGATATTAATAACATCCTAAAAGCCCTGGCAAGTACCGTTCAATATGAGAGCCTGTCTACCAATTAGAGACGCTCAGGCCATTACCTTGAGGGATGCTAGAAGAAATGATATGGCCGATCTGTTTGTGGAACTGGCATTTGCAGGAAACGCCTCCCTATGAAGGCCAATTCACGCAGGTGGTGTTCAGCATCAGTGCGGTTTTCAGTTTACCAAATCACAGAGGACCAGCAAGAACTATGAACTAAATGCAAAAAAGGTACTACATATCTTGGCCCTCTTGTTTTATAAGTAAATCAATGACAGGTTTAATCTTAAACGCCTTGTGTGTGGGGGTAGAGTGTGAATCAATACGCACCCTAAGGAAGTACCATTCCTTGAGAGACAATTATAGAAACCACGTTCTGTGGTCTGATGAGACAAAGATAAACTTATTTGGTTAAGATGGTGTCAAGCGTGTTTGGAGGCAACCAGGTGAGGAGTACAAAGACAAGTGTGTCTTGCCTACAGCCAAGCATGGTGGTGGGAGCGTCATGGTCTGGGGCTGCATAAGTGCTGCCGGTGTTCTGCCGATAAGTGTCCCCCCGGCGGATTATGCCCCCCCTGTACTGCGCATGCACGGCATTTGCCTCCGAAAATAGCCGAACATGTTGTGCCTGAGTGGACCTCCATGTAAGTGGCCAGTCGGCCTCGCTTCGCTCGGCCTCCTGGCTCTTTTTTAACATCCTCCATATCCACAGGGATGGTAAGGAAAGAGTCTGGATGTCACAATCGTGCGCAGGCACCGTCTAGAGCTACATGTTCAGCAATTTTTACAGGCAAGCGTCGCGCTTGTGCAGTACAGGGGGGGGGGGGCACAATCCGATGGTGGACCTTTTTCGGCAAGACACCGGCACCGGGGAGCTACAGTTCACTGAGGGAACCATGAATGCCAGCATGTACTGTGACATACTAAAGCAGAGCAGGATCCCATCCTTTTGGAGACTGCAGGATGGCTACTGCCTTGTTAAATAAGCAGAGGGTAAAGGTGATGGACTGGCCAGGGATGTGTCAGACCTAAAGCCTATTGAGCATCTGTGGGGCATCCTCAAACGGAAGGTGGAGGAGGATAAGGTCTCTAACATTCACCAGCTCTGTGATGTCGTCTTGGAGGAGTGGAAGAGAACTCCAGTGGCAACCTGTGAAGCTCTGGTGAACTCCATGCCCAAGAGGGTTAAGGCAGTGCTGGAAAATAATGGTGGCCACACAAAATATTGACACTTTGGGACCAATTTGGACACTTTAACTTAGGGTTCCACTCACTTTTGTTGCCAGCGGTATAGACATTAATTGCTGTGTGTTCAGTTATTTTGAGGGGACAGCAAATTTATACTGTTATACAAGCTGTACACTCACTACTTTACATTGTAGCAAAGTGTAATTTCTTCAGTGTTGTCATGTGAAAAGATATAATAAAATATTTACAAAAATGTGAGGGGTGTACTCACTTTTGTGAGATACTGTATACAGTACACGTATATACATTTTGCTAACATTCATGAACACCACAAAGACCGTATCAGCGGTGAGACAAGTACAAAGAATACAAAACTGCAAGCATGAAAAGTACCTTCATCCCTCCTTACCCAGTAAGGTAATTATGTTCTACTGCTAGGCTATTATATCCTATACTGTAATCATTATATAACTCCAACATATTCTGTAGCACTTTACAGGAAACACCATTACATTCACATTAGCGGTCTTTAAATTATCAACATGCCCAATAAAACCAGTAGAGAGAATGACTATGGGAATAAACATTTATCACATTATTATTGACCTACACAGTGCATCATGAGGACTATGGGTGACCAGAGGGCAGCGTGTCTGGAATGCAGCGGATTGCTGTCAGAGAAAGGCTGGGGTATGGAGTCAGCCAATACTGGCAGTATAATGAATACTGTTATGCTGGGAGAGGACAGGCCTGTCAGCTGGGCTGCTAAGCCTGCAGGCTGCTTGTATGACTCAGACCAGTTGTAGTCACAACCATCTCTAATTCTCTAGCCATGAACGGCATTTTTGTTTCAAGTATCATCGCGCTGTTCCAGGAAAATCATCAAGATTCAGTACATATGTAACTAAAACAGCAGGAACACTACAGCCCACACAACTACGTACAAGTCTTTATTTCCCCTGGAATACTTCTTGAAAAACCTTTTATAGAACAGACAAAAGCATCTCAATAAGAAGAGCTTTTCTTAGAGATAAGAACTGTGCGGTCAGACACAGAAAATACTTAGCATATGGCCCGCTTTCACATTCACAGCGAATTGGAAAACAACATTAAAACATCATGGGTTCAATGACGTCACCATCAGCATTCTAGTATTAAATACATTTAGCCACTTCTCTGAGGCTTCCATTTCTTTCTGCACATCAAGCTCCTGGCTTCCCGCCAACATCGTCCAATCTGTACTGTAGAAATCTGATAAATTAGCTAACTGGCTCTTTCTACCACTTAATTCCTAAATACAGTAGTAAGTTAAATACCAGCATGCGGCATTTAGGCAGCCTGCACATAGGGCAATTATTGCCAGGCTAGGATTTAGCATGCGCGATGGAAAACGGCTCTCAGGATAACCTTTAAAGGAGGTTGTATAGACAAAATTTTAAACCACCAAAGGCAGACAATATTAGTATAGACATATTTGTCTTAGTAGTGTCTCTAAATAGGTCTTTATTCTCACCAGGCATTGGGCTTCATTTCTGCTGCTGGCAAAAGATACAAAATTATTATTATTATTAATACTGACTCTTGGCTTCAGTACTTTGAGTCATTAACCCAAAACAAGAATGCAGATATGAATTAATGATATACTTTCTTCCTGAGCTGCATGCTTGTTCTGGGTGACTCTGAAATTTATGAAACCATAATGAATGGACCCGCTACCCCCCCCCCCCCCCAATACAAATATGTCAGAAGGGGGGGGGAGAATGGAACCTCCTCTTTCCTCTTCAAGAAATGTTTACTTTAAATATAGTTTACGCTGCTTGCCCAGAGCCAGCACAGTGTTCCCCTGCCACCCCAGTGTATGCACTCCATTTTAAAGCAGGCAGGAATGCTAGTGAGGAGGAACATTTGGCATGCTAGACATTATGAACTGGATTTTCTACGCATTTCTAGTGTGTGATCCAATTTACAAGGTTTTTGAAGGAGACGGAGGACATGAAATCAAGTATTAGTGTTTTTTTTTGTTGTTTTTTTTTTTAAGTGGACTTCGCCTTCAAATAAAAGCACATACACCCTTCCACTACTTAGAAAATATGACATTGTATAGAGATGTCTGTCATTGTCCAGATTCATATTCTAATCGAATCCGTAACGAGTGTGGAATTTTGAATTGGTATAAACCAACCACAATCAATGTACACACAGAGCGCTGCTTGGGATTGAACCCGCATAAATGACCCTATAGCGAGTTGCTTGCTATGGAAGCACTTGTAAGGGAGGAAGAGCCAGGACTGCTGGTGGGGGATCCCAGAAGAGGAGGATCGAGGCACATTACACCGTGCAGGTAAGTAAAACATGTTTGTTAAAAAAAAACAAAAAACTTTACAATGACTTTAAGTTGTACTTTAGAGTATAGAAGCCCTTACAGAGAAATGGCTGTGTTCTAATTGGTCCTGGAGAGATCCCGATCTTTCCTTATTTGTATATATTATGTTTCATTGTTTTTGGGTTGTATCTATGTGTTTATTTATGCAATATTAAAATTACAAAATGTTACCCATTTGTGCCTACAAAGTCCATCTTTTTTGAAAAAAAACACACTTGTTTTTTTTTTCTGCAATCCATGTGTTCTATTTGGGACATTTACTCCCATTTCCTGCTCTTGGATCCCAGTGAACAGCAATAAAGGAACCACTAGTCAGGGTAAGAATACTTTCATTGTGTCACTGTAGACTGACGATCTGCAGAGTTCAGCACAATATGACCAGGATACATTACCCATCTGCTCTGTCCCACTTTGCTTGCTGTGGTAAGCTCTGGCTTATTTATATCTGTGAATGGTATGGTTCTTTTATGAGTTAAGCTGGGATTTGTAAAGAATCATAAAGGTTTTCTTATTGGATCCTTTAAATCTGAACATCTACAGAATATTGCAGGAGGGGGTTTTGCAGATCTTCTGATAGGGTGCAGTTATATTTACCTATAGTTAACAGCTGATGCATCGTTAAACCCCTTGATTTTTTTTGTCTGTGGTTGTGATTTATGTAGAGATTATGAATAATCCTGATGAATGATAATCTGACCCTGGAGTTCCCCATCATCAGAAGCACTGGTGCAGATTCCTGCTTTTTC
Organism: Rana temporaria; assembly: GCF_905171775.1. Taxonomy (NCBI): domain Eukaryota; kingdom Metazoa; phylum Chordata; class Amphibia; order Anura; family Ranidae; genus Rana; species Rana temporaria. The sequence continues at coordinate 311,261,631 of NC_053493.1, forward strand.
ATATAATTGGTAGAAATGAACAAATGGGTGGACAAAGATGTATATCTTGATTACCTGCTGGAAGAAAAGACCCACAACGCTTAAAAAACAAAAAAAAAAAAAAAAAAAAGCTTTGACAGAAGAAAACCATGTTTTTACTTTACATGTTGCATTATACTGATTGCATTGTTGAATCTACAAGCACTGAAAGACCTCCAGATGAGAAGAATATATGTTACTTTTCTCAGGCATTCTATTCAGTACGCAACTCCTATGTCAATGCTAGAAGTGAGAATCATTTTCTCATATCCACCAATATCATTCTGAACTTCAGTTGTCATAAACCTGGAAACATACTGGTGGTTGCAGATTATACCAGCAGTTCTGGGTACAGACACTACACCTACAACCCTTGTCGTTCAATTCCATACTTTAGAATGCCACTGTAGAGCTTTTACTCATGGCTACCATTAAAGAATATTTATACCCAAGTAAAGAAAAATAAAAAATATTGCAGCTTACTATTCTTGGATGTAGTGGCTGCATTCATTTTTCTTTTTGCAGGTAAAAAACACATTTAACAAGTACTGAAAATACATTTCAGAAATGCTGTATTCTTGTCATTTTCTGTGAGATGGACAGGAAGCAAAAACTGTTATCTTTCTTTCATGTAAAGGAGATGAACAAAGGCAGACAGATTTGAAGTCAAGCCTTGTTGCCGACCATTTGTGAATAAGCCAGGTGAATCAACTTTGCCTATGCTAGAAGAGGATCAACTGCTTGAGATCGCAAATAACGGTGGCCTTGAAATTAGGTTTGAGACAACTTCAAATCTCCATACGTTCTGGATTAAAGTCAAAGTGGAATATCCTGAGACTACCACAAAAGCACTGAAAATCCTGCTTCCATTTTCAGCTTCCCATCTTTGTGAAGCAGTTTTTTTGCAGCTACAGCAACCAAAATAAGATTTTACGGACTAGACGAGAGAAATCCAAGATACTTTGGGTGTCACTGTCTATCAACCCCAGATGGGACCATTTAGTTGTAGGAAAACAAGCTCAGAGTTCCCACCGATTCGTCATTATGGTGAGTTGCATAATTATTTCATTACATATTACAATGTATTAATAAAATAAAGTGCAAATGTACTTGAATCATGCATAAGAACACCAGCCCCTTGTGCCAAAAAGGTTTGGGGCTGCTGCTCCAGGGTGTCTGTTTTCAGAAAATATATGTTTGGGGGGTTTGAACAAAGGCCTAAAATAATTTTGTAAGCATGCGTGCAAAAACAAAAACCCGCAGAAACAACTGGCAACAACAAGGAAAGTAAGCTATCAGCAGTGTTTTATGTTGTTTCGCAACTGATCTGAAGCCATTGACGTTAATTCCAACTTACTTCAAGGGGTGATTAAAAACAAAAAAGGACTTGTTTATGATCATCATGTGATGTTCAATGAGACAATTTATCACGAGAAGCAGTACATGATTTTCTTTGTTGTAGGGAAAAAACACAGGTTGTTATCATAATGACTGATTTCTATATCCCCATAATCTCCCGTGGTTCTGTACAAATTAACGGATGAAACAACAAGTATAGAGATATGGTGAAAAAGATCCAATTGTTAAAAAATAGACAATCGACATGATAATCAGCCTTTACTAAAAGTAAGGTCAATGTAAAGCATAAACATTATTTACCTTAATGCATTTCCCGCATTAAAGCGGTAGTTCACCCTCACTTACATCATTTTTCCATCGAGACAGGCATTGTAGCGCGAGCTACAGTATGCCTGTCCCGATTTTTTTACCCCCGTACTCACTGTGTACTTGTACATTAAAGATTTCGGCTCCCGCGGGGAATGGGCGTGCCTATGGAGAGGGAGGATGATTGACGGCCGGCCCTGGCACGTCACTCTCCCCGAAGACAGCCGGAGTAGGTCTCGGCTCTTCACGGCGCCTGCGCACAGGCTATGCGCAGGCGCCGTGAAGAGCCAAGCCTATTTCGGCTATTTCCGGAGAAGCGTGACGCGCCAGAGCCGGCCGTCAATCATCCTCCGTCTCCATAGGCACGCCCATTCCCCGAGGGGAGTCGGTATCTTCGATGTACGAGTACAAGGTGAGTACGGGGATAAAAAAATCGGGACAGGCATACTGTAGCTCGCGCTACAATGCCTGATTTTATGGTATAAGAAAAAAAAATAAAAATTTGGCGTTTATAGGGTGAACCCCCGCTTTAAGGTAAATAATGTTTCAGTATGTGATGAATGTGTCATATCTGAAGATCCCTGTGAAAGCTGGAAATCACCACTACTACAATGATGGCTGGTGACCTCTGTCCTCATGCCGAGCTGCTGCAATGTAGACACAGGAGGTCGTTTGTTCGGCATAGGTACCATTCATAGAATCCTTTCCATTTTCTCAATGAATGCCAAGCATTCTCTGATTTGGTGAGATGGAGAGATGGAGACTCACAATCTTCAAGTCCAGCCCCCTTTTCCGTCCATATTCCTATTGACCTCTTATTCCTATCTACATTTCTTTTTAAAGTTCTCACCTAATTACTCTTTAAAATGCATGTAATGCATACTCCTTTCATGCATTTAGCAAATGCCTACAACCAATTGTTCTTGGGCACTAGGTGATATTCTAGGAGTATTGGATGAACTTCATTAAGCTGTATACCAGAATATCTATGAGTACTGTATAGGATGGTCTAAATTTGCTCATCCTTGTGACTTATTTGACCACCGGGTTGTTTGGAAAGGTATATGTATTCTGTCACAAACCTTGTGTTTGTTTCCTTTGGAAAAAATAAAGAACATATATAATACAATTAACTAACCACTTGTCTACTGAGCACTTACATCCCCTTCCTGCCCAGGCAAATTTTCAGCACTGTTGCACTTTGAATGACAATTATGTGGTTATGCAACACTGTATATATAAAAACATTTTTTCCATAGTTTGTTAAAATTTTTTGAAAACCTGCAATTTTTCCCCTTCACTGATGTTTGCTGATGAGGCTGCACTGATGGGCACGAATAGGCACCAATGAGGTGACAATGATGAGGCTGCACCGATAGGTGGTACTGATTGGCAGCGCTGATGGCACTAAAAGGTTGCACTGGTGGGCACTGAATGGTGGCACTCGTGGGCACTGATTAGCAGCACTTGTGGGCACCGATGGGTAGCAAAGATCTGGACTGATGTCCCTGCAACAGAAGTCCACTACCGGCTTTTTTTCTTCTCATGCTGATCGTGTTTATTTCCTGATCAGCTGTTATTGGCTTTTTACCCTGTTCTGTGATCAGTCAAGTCTGACTGTGTGATCACGGGGCACGCAACCACGGGAGGACGTCTACTGACCACCCCCCCCCCCCCCGACACTGGAAGCACATGATGTAGCGGTCATTCGGCTATAGAGCGCACCGAAAGTGGTTAAGGACCTTAACATAACATGGAAATGTTTTGGCTGAGAAAAGACCAACTTTTTGGTCCGAGTATAGATCTAGGCTTGTCCCAAGCATGTTTAAAGCCATTTACTATTGACTGTCTTACTACTTCTGCTGGAAGTTTATTCCAAGTATCAACTACCCTTTCAGTAAAAAAGTATAAAATGAGTTTGAACTTTCTTCTAGGTAGTTTGAGGTCATGTCCCCTTGTTCTTGATTTGAGAAAAAAACTGCCCTCCTGAACCTTATTCACCCCCTTGATGTATTTAAAGGTTTCCATCATGTCTCTCCTTTCCTTCAGACTGTACATATTAATTTCCTGAAGTCTCTCTCCAGACCTTTCGCCATTTTTGTTACCCATCTCTGGACTCGTTCCACCTTATCAATATCTTATCTTATCCTTAGAAAAGATAAATCTTATCCTTATACCTTATATCCAGTTCTACATGGTAAGTAAGGATGACAAGGGCCTACCCAGAGCGTTGGAGTGAGGGAGAAGAGCATTGGTTACTGGGGGGGGGGGGGGGGAGCCTGGGATGAGGCAAGTTAAATTGCATTTTAATATAAAGAAATTGGCATTTAACCCTTGCAGTGTGGGGGCAGGTTTGAAATTTCACTGTTCAGCTTTAGCTCCTAGTTTTTACCAATTTCTAAGTGGTTATCACTCCTTCCTGGAAGTTAACCCCATGTTAGATTGCAAGCTCCTCTGCACCACAGACAGGTAAGAAAGGTTATTTGGACTGTACTCTAGTTCTGTGCAATTTGTCAGAAAAATATTAATACAAGAAATAAAATAAATTACGATACTTTGCCGCCAAATTATTCTTTGTACATGTTAGAGGACAAGACAATTCAATCAGATGATGATGATGATTGCCAGGGTTGATACGTACAATAAATAGTATATGGCTGTCTAAAAGAAAAGTACTTAAATATGTTGCGTAACAAAGAAGGAGCGAGTGGAAAAATGTAGCAAGCCCTGTACATTACCAACACCATCCTATTTAATAACAGGATACAGCCGAGTAATGAACACCTATTAAAAGCATTAACTAATCAAACCAGTCTTAACAAGTTTTTAACAACCCACTCAGATCAACCCACAGATCCACTCACAGCTGTTCCTGCCATCACACACAGCAGATCCATGTAAGAGAACATTCGGCACATGTATTAAGTGAACCTTTAATTTGCCGATCCTGCACCATTCTATTACCTCTGCACTGTGATGGGACAATATGGAGGTGTGGGAGGCTGGAGGGGTCATGTCAGCTTGGACCTAAACCAGAAAGCGTTGCAAAATGTCTGTATTGTTTGCATATGTAGAGCTCTGTCCTGTCTTCCTTCACACCAATCAGCGGGTGCCGGCAGACATCTATTGACCAGCATTTACTGACTGAATTGTGTCACAGCACAGCCAGTGCCCTGGCCACATCAGCCTGGATGTACCAGATCACTTACTAGCTATAAGGTCCAGCACAGGAGAGCCACTTTGCTGCCGTATAATTGGTGTTATGTGGTCGGCAAGTGGTTAGGTAGAGGGTGTGTATGGATTATGTTTTGGAGAATAAGGTTGTTGTTTAGTATCACTTTAACCACTTAAGGTCCTTGGCTGTTTTTCAGATTTGGCGTTTACAAGACTAAAACAGTTTTTTTTGCTAGAAAATTACTTAAAACCTCCAAACATTATACATATTTTTTTTCTAACACCCTACAGAATAAAATGGCGGTCATTGCAATACTTTTTGTCACACCGTATTTGCGCAGCGGTCTTTTTGAATAAAAAAAATAAGACAACAGTAAGGTTAGGCAAATTTTTTATATATTGTGAAAGATAATGTTACGCCGAGTAAAATGATACCCAACATGTCACGCTTCAAAATTGGGCCCGCTCGTGGAATGGCGTCAAACTTTTACCCTTAAAAATCTCCATAGGCGATGTTTAAAAATTCTATAGGTTGCCTCTTTTGAGCTACAGAGGAGGTCTAGGGCTAGAATTATTGCTCTCGCTCTAACGATACCTCACTTGTGTGGTTTGAACACCGTTTTCATATGCGGGCGCTACTAACGTATGCGTTCGCTTCTGCGCGCGAGCTCGTCGGGACGGGGCGCTTTAAAAAATGCATCACTTTTATTCCTATTACAAGGAATGTAAACATCCATTGTAATAGAAAGAAAGCATGACAGGTCCTCTTATTTAGACTTATTTAGACTATATTTAGACTTAAATGCAAAAAAAAAAAGGTTGTCATTTAATAAAATGACAACTAGAAAATATTGCTTTAAGATGCATGGGCGAAAGTGGTGTTTTGACGTCACTTCCGCCCTGCTATGCTATGGGGACGGGTGGGGGCCATCTTGCCCTCACTCGTATCCCAGCCGACCAGGGGACAGGACCCGATCGCCTCCGTCACTACCGACGGCTTACCGGAGGGTGCGGGAGAGCGGTGGGAGCCCTCTCCCGCCGTCGATAGCGGTGATCTCGCGGCGAATCCACCGCGGAGACCACCGTTGACGTTTACAGGACCGCTCACAGTAAAAATGGATATCTCGGTTGTGGCAGCAGCTGCTGCCACAACCGAGATATCCATCTTTAAAGTATCGACGTATATTAAAGACGCTTTCCCCGACTTGTTCATTCCCCGACTTAGTTGGGTAGGCGGTACACTTTGGTGGGGGTGGGTCAGCCATGCCCTGTGACCTTTGACCTCTGGGAACCCGCCTTCTGATCTTTGACCTTTGGGGGAGGTCCCTGTTCCAATTCCTGAGTCCTAGCCATATTCTTCAATGGGAAACCCTAACCCTCACCCTAAAGGAACACTAAAAGGCCAAAATGCAAAAACATGTTATACTTACCTCCACTGTGCAGCTAGTTTTGCACAGAGTGTCCCCTAATCCTGTCTTCTGGGGTCCCTCGGCGGCTGTCTCAGCTCCTCCTCACAAAAGCATTCAACCTTCATGCGAGCGAGCTCGCATGGTGGAAAGCTTTTGCGGGCGCGCTCCCGTGATCCAGCGTAGCCAATCAACGGCCAGGCTGGAAACCGAAGAGGATCACGAGGATGCGCGCTGGACTTTCAAGGGGTGAGGTAAGTAAAATGGGGGTTGGGGGGTACCGTCGGATGTTTTTTCACCTTAATACATAGGATGCATTAAGGTGAAAAAACATTTACCTTTACAACCCCTTTAAGTGGTTAAAGAGCTTTTCCACTCTATAAACAAAAAAGTAAAAGTCATCAGCTACAAATACTGTAGCTGCTGACTTTTAAAAAACGCATGCACGCACGCACACACACACCTGTCCCTGGATCCAGCGATGCCCTCACTTGACCCGGCTCTTTGTCGGTGATCGGGTCCATTCGCCGGCATCCTAACTGTGGGCTGCTTTTCCCTGTGATTAGTCCTGTAGTCTCCTGGGCCCTGTGACATGTCCCAAGAGGCTGTGGTGGGGGCAGATATAAAAGACTCCAGGCAGATAAAAAGACACACTTAAATAAAGCTTTGTATTAATTAAGAACATCCTATTACTTTTTAAATGCAAGCAATGTAAATACCTGCATTTGTATTGGTATTAGCCTACTGGAGCTCCTATGCAGCAAAGCACAAACTGGGGGGGGGGGGAAGAAACAAAAGCCAATCAGTTGTGCAGCAGTGCGATGAGTATGCCGACAGGAGAAAAGAGCAGAGTGACGGCGGTATACTCCGTCAAAGTCACTCAAATCCTTGCGCTTGCCCATTTTTTCTGGTTTTAACACATCAGCTTCAGGAACAACACATTCACTTGCTGACCAATGTATCCCACCCACTTTCAGATGCCATTATAATGCTATAATCAATGCTATTCACTTTACCTGCCAGTAGTCATAATGTTATGGCTGATTGGTATATACAGTACTGTACCCACTAGTGGATTTTCAAACATTCATATGAACATTCGTATAAAAATTCACAGTACATTGAAAGACACGATTTGAAAGTACTCCAATATATCATTTGCTTTTAACATTTAGTTTGGATGAATGGACTTTTCTGGTTAGAATATTATTCCTTTGGGGAAAAAATCCCATCCTGCTTAGTCAAATTTTATTGCCATTGCAATCTAAATACGCATGTCCATTTGACCCCAACTAACTACTAAAAAAACTGAATGAATGTGCGTTAAAGAAATTTGTGTATGGTCAGTTTATGCCAATAATAGCCGCGGTCGCACGCTCACCCCTTCCATGTACAAAACAGGGCTAATGGAGAAAACCAAGATGTGAATAAAATACTCGTGATAAAGATTCAGTTTCATTTTCACGAGTCAAGTTTTCCTCACATGGTGAGCTCAAACCGTGATACTAATGAAACATGGCACACAATAGAGAAGCCTCAATATTATGCCACACACCGCTGGCGGCAGGAAATGTCCAAGCATTTCAAATGTCATTACAGCATGTTACATAAAACGTCGCAGAGACGGCTGAAACTAAATAGAATTACTAACTGCTGACAAAATGTGCAATTATAGAATGGGGGCTTTTATTATATTGTATGTATCATTCTGATGGTTGTCCCCAATATAAAAATACATCATATATAAACTTTCCTAAATAAGAGGTAAGTGTAACTTTTATTTCATGTTCTAAAGTATCATGCTATCCTGATGGTCATGTAATGGTGTATGGATGGAGATAAATAGATAGATACACTGACCACCCAACTAGTCAAACTATTTATGTAATTTGTAATAAACTTTTAACATTATAATTGTGTGTGTATACCTCAGTGACAACCTCACATCCTTCAAAGTCCCAATACCCTATGGGATAGTGTGTTCTCCCAATTCTCATTTCTCTTTTTCTATATACTGTATTTGCTGGCGTATAAGATTACCTTTTACACTTAAAAAAACTGGCCAAAAATCAGGGGTCGTCTTATACGCCGGGTCAGCTGCTCGGATGCCAGCTGGATGTGCAGTAATACTGTATGTAGCTTTGTGTACATACAGTATATAGCGCTTAGCCAATCCCAGTGAGCGTTGTATTAAAATGAATACAGAGCCTGCTCGGATTGGAGTAACAACCTCTGCCAATCCGAGCAGGCTACATACAGTAGCCTGCTCGGATTGGCTTTGAGAGTCAAAAAGGCGTGGACTGTTGATGTTACAGCCTCTGCCAATCCAAGCAGGCTTTGTATTCATTAATAGAATACATCGCTGGCTGTGATTGGCTCCAGCAAAAAGGAAGAAGAATATGGCTCCAGAAGGAAGAAATATGAAGCGTCAGAAGCCTCGGAAGTGGGCCGTCTTATACGGTGAGTACAGGCAAAAAAAATCTTAAAAAACTGTCACATTAGGGGGTCGTCTTATACGCCCGGTCGCCTTATACACTGGCAAATACGGTCGTTTACACAGCTGAAATAAGATGTGCGTGGAATTTTTATTATCCACACTCAGTTAGTACTGTACCACTTCCTGGGAGAGGGGGTTCCACATTTTTGCTGCTCTAACAGTAAAGGGCCTGGTTTCTCAATATAAAGCGAAATTTGGTAGGTTCAGCAGGGACCAGACAAATTTTAAATCATGTGTGGCTGCTCCCGTTAAAACAGAAGTCGATCTAACAATTGACTTCTAACAAATGGGTTTGTTGGTAAATTTTTCTAGATCAGAGCCTGCAGCTTCTGATCAGAACATTCTGACAGTGGCGAGTTCCCACTGTCACAATACAATGTCTCTGCGGGGAGGATTCTTCTATCTACCATAGTAAATAAAACTTAAAGGGGAGTTCCAGCCAATTTGTATGTTTATTAAAAGTCAGCAGCTACAAAAAGTGTAGCTGCTGGCTTTTAATAAACAGACACTTACCTGCTCCAGCGACGCGCCGGCCGGGGCTCCGCTCCTCTCCCCCTCTCCCCCCCTCCCCGGCCGGCGTCTTCATTCTCAGTGTGGGCACCCGGCCGTGACAGCTTTCGGCTTCACGGCCGGGCACCCACTGTGCATGCGCGAGCGGCGCGGCCCGGCGCTGCGCCGTGTAATTGGCCAGGAGATCGCCTAGGACCTGTGACGTGTCCTAGGCGATCGCCTACAGCAGCCCCTTCCTGTAGGCGATTAAGCTTAGTCGCCTACAGGAAGGAGGAAGTGGGACAGGAAGTCCCACTCTTCCTGAAGCCCCCACTCCCCCCCCAAAAAAATTACATGCCAAATGTGGCATGTAAGGGGGAGAGGAGTGGGTTAAGAGGAAGTTCAAATTTGGGTGGAACTCCTCTTTAAAGTGATAATAAAGGCTATAGTTCTTTATTAAAAAAAAGAGGTTATACTTGCCTGCTCTGTGCAACGATATCGCGCAGAGCGGTCCTATACCTTTTCTCTGGTAGTCAACAGCCAGTGCTCTCCTCTCCTCCTCTATGTGTATGCTCCCTTCGCCATGTGGGCGTGTTACCGAGCCAGGCTGCGTGCATCTACAGACACACATAGTGTGGCTTGGTCACACCCCCTTCTCCTTCCTCACAGGATTTGACTGACAGCAGCATGACCAATCGCTCCCACTGCTGCCTGCGTCTCCCGTGGGAACAGGAAGTCAATGGATCAGTGCTGCAGACAAGCCAGCATTGGATTGTGAGAGAAGCCAAGGAGGGAAATACAGGGGGGCTAAAGAGATAGGGTTTTTTTTTTTACCATAATACTCAGAATAAAAAAAAGGTAAAAAAACAAATGTATAGACTTTAGAAAACTTTCATCCAACCTCTAAATAATTGAGATTGTTATTATGAAAAGTCTGTATAATAAGGAAAGAATAAATGGGGTGAAATATGTTTAACCAATAATTTTTTGTATATTTTATTAAAGGCTCAGTCCTCTCAAGAAGGTCATGTTGGTTTTAGAAATAAACCACCTGCCGGCTTCTTATATTTTACGGTGAGATTTATACCACCGATTTCCACCTTCTGTGACCATTAAGAGTCCACTTGAAAGTGTTGTTCCACTTTCTCTGTCAGGACTCCCTTGCTTTGCACAGTGTATGTCTAACACTAAGAACACACAGCAGAGACAGAGGGAGGCCATTATGTACTGATCAAATATTATGGTGTTCAAAGAGGTCCAAAACCTGTTAGTGCTGTCTAGCAGGGTTGTTTCCATCACAAAACTGGCTATGAGATTTACAAAGTCTTTGGCAGGTAAAGTAGTTTAGATATGCATTCCATGTATTTAACCGTTTGTCTAGAGCAGGGGTAGGCAACCTCGGCCCTTTAGCTTTAAACTAAAATAATAGATTTCCCCCTCTGCTTCCAACTTAAAAACAGATCCTGCATCAGAAGCATTCTTCCAGCATCTCTATTGTATTGTATCCAAGGGCATTCCCATTGTAGCCAAAAGGAGCCAGGCAGATTTTGCCTTATTTTCAAAATGTTGTTCTACATGTTACTAAAAGTGCACAAGACCAGTTAATCAGTCACATAAATCAATATTCATTATAAATATTTCAAATTTTAGTATTTGCAGCCAGCAGATGGCAAGCTGTAAGCAAAAGTACCAGAAAGAGGCTCAGATAACAACTCTGGCTGTAAAACAGACCTAAAAAGCAGTGAGATCACATTACACATACTGCACAGAACCTGACAGAAGAGAGATACATCACTCTTATTGCTTAGAACAGGTAAACCTGAACTACAGGCTCCATTAAAAATTCACAGCTTAGGTAGCAAGAGAAAAAAAATGTACATAAACTAAAACATCAGCTTATTTACTGTATAATCAGTATACCATCCCTTTAAATATGATGCGGATGTACTTTCCAGCTCAAACAAAAAATTAATCTTACAAATACATCTGTTTTTCAAAATGTCTTTCCCCTATATATTTAGGCAACACAGGTATATGTTCTTATAGGAGACGCATGGCATACCTCCAAAGTGTACAGGAATCTCGATCTTTGGGCCTATGACATAATGCCCTTCTTCCAAACTGTGAGCCGTGATCGTTGTCCATTGCCGGCATGAGTGTATCAAGAGATAATCATTCTCCCGAAGGCCTTCAATGTTCTCTCCTAAAAAATAAAAATACAACAGTTATACTAATTATTAAGTTATTGACATTTTTAAATTGTGACATTACAGCTAACTATTAGTGCCCATTCACACCTAGGCGTATATACGCCTGTAGCGCGACGCCGCAGCAGCCCCTGATACGCTGGAGGGGTGAGTTTACATTGTCGGCTATGGAGATGGTTCACATCTCCACGCCGAACGCCGAAACGCCTGAAGCCCAAAACAAGTCCCGGACCTTTTTTTCAGGCGGCTTTTGGCGTTCGGCCATAGCTGACAATGTTGTCACCCCTCCTGTGTATGTTACCGCGGCGTATTTTACTGCGTTTTGTCGTGGCAAATCGCGGGACAAAACGCCGCAATTTGTTGCGGCAAAATAGGCCGCGGTAACATACGTCTAGGTGTGAATGCAGCCTAACTGCTGTGAGCATATCTGGTACATGGAACAATGATTTTAGTAAAAAATAAACTGCTAAATGCTTTTTCTCATCAGCAGTACTGTATATAGCAGTCTTGTGACTTGTATTACTGTCTGCCTAAGCTTGTAGGAGTTTTCATTCTCCCCTGACCCTCTTTCTGGACAGTGCTGATTGGCCCTGTGCTGATCACATGCACTCTCCCAAGAACTGAGCATGTGCAGCCTGACTCCTAATGCTCTGTCCCATCGAGAGATGGGTTGGAGTCAGTTAAAGAAGAGGAGGATCTGTGCAGACAGATCACACAGCTGATATACACAAAGCAGAGGATTAACCTCTTATTTCCAGAGTGAAAATAACAAGCATGCTTTACTGCATATACACACTGATGTCACTGTTGTGAGTTTAGTAACACTTTAAAGTGGTTGAAAACCATTACTTATACCCAGTAAATTGACTGGCCTCAAGTGATACACAGAGATTAAACAAGTCTTCCTACATAAGTTGTACCTGTGCAACTACATCCATCTTTCCCCTACAGCCATTCAAAGTGCAGAATTTACATCAGCTCAGAAAAGCAGGGGTTGGAGAACTGAAGTTATATCAGTTAGGAGAGCTCAGAGAGGCGATTGGAGGGAAGGGACACACCCCCTTCACAAAGCACACAGGAACAAAGCTGAAGCTGTCAATCACAGGTTGTTTTAACCCGTCATCATTTTTCTCCTGGTGTCAGGAAAACTCATCAGAAGAGACTCATACAGATAGCTGAGGAACGAGGCAGCGAGTACACACTATACAGGAATATGCTTTGTTCATATATTACGCCTAAGGTTTACAACTATTTTAAGTAGGGTACACATGGATTGAAACTGTGTGTAGCCCTCTGTTTGCCAGAAGCTAATCATCAGATTGGCTTCTTTCGTGCTGGAAAACCTGCATTCAATCATCCACTGCAGCCAATGGCAGCAGCACTGACCAATGTATCCCGCTATCAGAATACAATAATGGGTGGGGGAGATCCCTGAACCCACATTGCTTATGTGAATGCAGAAATCTTTTTTTTTTTTTTTCAGCCTGCTGGTTGGAAAAAAAACACCTCACATTGTGTATCCAGCTTTACTGATTTTATTATAAGATAGATAAGTTGAGGAGTCATGGCTGAAACAAGACCAAGTAGTCTATTGAGTCCATTTTCTCTTTAATGAGACTTCTGGTGATTTAGCCATTTGGCAAACATGTGCTTAGAACAAATGCTATGTTGAATTTCAAATGCCATGCGTTCCTGGGTACAACGCCAACACAATGGGATTTAAAGTGGCACTAAACTCAATTTTTTTTTTTTAACCTGAAACGTTCTATGGCTTCGTTTTTTTAAAGTCTCTTACCACAGGTTTTAAAGGCTTCTTTCTGGTCTTGTGAATGATTCCTATTCTCTACTAGTGTAGAGCGTGCAGTGACGTTATTTCTGGTCACATGCTTCCCTATATGTGTACTACAATTCCCATATCTGAATGTATCTGTGTGTGAATGTGTAGTCCATCTCGAGGACAAGCAGGAAAGGGTTGCTACGTCCACATACACACAGGGCTGGACTGGGACAGAAATTTGGCCCTGGACTTCATCCAGACTGGCCCACTTTGACAGGTCTCTCCCATGGTGGCCGGATAACTCCCGCACCCCGCCGGCCACCCAAGCCCCCTCTCCCACTTCACTACCCACTAGCCGTTCTACTTTATTAGAGTAGAACGGCTGGTACTGATACTCTTATAGGCAGTACCAGTGGGGAAGCTACACATTATTTCACCCAGGCCATAAATCTCATGAAATTACACTTAAATGTTTTATGCAGAATTAAGTTATAAAAATAAATATTAACAACTTTATCCGTGCCCAAAAATGCAGCCTGTCCATGTCTACCAATGCAGCATGTGACCCCAGTGCAGCAAAATGTCCCCAATGCAGCCAGAGTTCCCCCCACAATTGCAGCCTACCTGTGTTGGGTAGGAGAGGAGCCGGAGCCGCCACCGCCTAGTTGTTCAAACCGCGGGGAACATAACAGCCTTCAATTCAATAGCTGTGTTCCCCGCCGCGCGCGTCATATACAGCCCCTCCCCCCTTGTCCGGGAAACTTTGATAGACAGATCACCCATTCAATCCTGGAATGGGTGATCTGGGCGACTCTCCTCGCCCCCCCTGCTCCCAAGCAGCCCACACTCGCCAGCCCTCAAAATTTAGTCGCAAAATGCGAGCAGGCGAGTGTAAATCTTGAGGGCTGCTGTATATTTTTATTTATATTTAAATATTTAGTATTAGGCCTCATGCACACTGGACGTTTGATGTTTTTACAGCAGCCGTTTTTGGCGTTTTTTTCTACCGTCATTAAACGCTTCAACATGCTATCCTATGTGTCCATGCACACATAGGCTTTTATCAGCAGTTTAGGGCAGTGGCGTTTTTGAGCAGTAAAAAAAAAAAAAAAAAACTGCTCCAATGCTGATTAACGCTCAAAAATGCGGCTCACCAGTGTTTTGGGGCATTTTTGGTCACGGTTCTTTTTAGCTCAATTCGAGTGGTCTCGTATGAAAAATCTCATGAGTACAAAATGTGAGAATGGAGATGCATCTGAGTGTCAATCCGACACCGATTAGAAAGGATCAAAACCAACTACTGCTAAAAAGAACCATGACCACACTGCTCCCTGTTTGTGACTCCTGAAGACGGCTAAACACCAGAAACGCGTCGGGTACTAGGGAACTAGCTTTTTAGGAGAGTCTTGAGGTCATTGGTTTATATGTGCTGTTTTGTACCGTATATGTTGTATATTTGTCATACACATGCACACTTTGTTTATGATGCATTTTTCTACATACATTTGTAATCATGTATACTAGTATTTTCCATTAAAACATATTTTACATACATCCGTGTCTGGCCCATTAAAGTTCCACTCCAGGGGGAGTAATTTTTATTTTTCTTTATAGTATATATTAGTATTATTATTAGGATTATTATTCTAGTAGTAGTATTTAATACACATATTATTTTAGACTGGTCTGCCAATACACCTTAAACCAAACACCATTTTTTTTCAATAAATCAAATCACAACCCAAAGATGGCTCCCATATCTGCATTGTGTTGCGCTTACATGCACTGAGTTGCCACTTCAAAAATGGCAGCCTAATAAGCACACTAATGCATAAACAATGTATTTTCATTATACAGTTTTCAATTATTTTATTTTAAATAAACTATTATGTGAGGAATCCTGTTCCGTTTTTCCTTTATAAATGGCAGGAACTTGGTGGGTAGCAGTGTGAAGGACGCAAGAACTGCACAAACCCCCCCCCCCCCCCCCAGGCCAATCTGATGCCCCCAAAAAAGGCTGCCACATCACCGCTTTACTCACTGAAAGTACTTGTGCTGGCCGGGAATGCCCAGAGAAGCACAATTCGGCCCCCTGCTTGTGATTGGAGAAATCATAAATCCCGCCTCTTGTGTCCAATCACTGTGCTGTGATTCGTTACAGCCCACGCTGATTTTTGGGAAGGGAGGGTGTCCCTGAATGGTAGCTTGAAAATGTGGTCACCCTACAGCAAACTGCACTCCAGTCCAAAGAAAGGTGTTGGACAACATTACTTTCTGTTGTGTTAATCTCCTTCCTGGCCCTCCCCAACACTTAGTGGTTCCTCCCACCAACTTCCATGCCACTACTGTTTCCTGCATGAGCAGAACCAATAAATGCCACGGGGGACCAAGAGATTAATACTCCCAGAAGTGATGAATTAAGATTTCAGCTTACAGTTTCTCTGGACTACAGTTTGTGACATAAATGTCAGGGAAGGCCATCTTCACTTTCTTTTTTACAGGTAAATCTCCTTTGGGCACTTTAAGGTTTGATGGCAGGTTCACTTTGCACCTATAATATGCTAAATAAAGTGAACAATGGTCCTACAATAACAGAATGATCTGCGTTATACATGAGCAACTACATCTGTAAGGCCCCTTTCACATTGAGGCGTTTTTCATGCGGTATAGCGCTGCTATATCGCATGAAAAAATCATGCCCTGCAGGCTTTCACACTGAAGCGGTGCACTAGCAGGACCGCTCCAAAGGTCCTGCTAGCCGCATCTTTGGAGCGGTATAGGAGCGGGGTGTTTACCACTCCTATACCGCGCCTTCCCATTGAAATCAATGGGAAACCGCGGTAATACCGCTCTGCAGAGGCGCATTGTGGGCGGTATTAACCCTTTTTCGCCCGCTAGCGGGGGTTAAAACTACACCACTAGCGCCCGAATATTGAGGTAAATATGATGGTATAGCGGCGCTAAAAATAGCGCCGCTATACCGTCACCGTACCTCCACTGCCCAATGTGAAAGGGGCCTAACTGTGGTATGTGCAACCAGAGAAAAAAGAACGTCAATATTAGGAGACAACACCTGTGCTTTCAAGATCACTGATCATCACCGCTGACTGTGGGACAAAAATATGGCAGGACACCAACTATTCAGATATGATGATGCCATGCAGGTTCAAGTGACAAAATAATAAGCAGCTCTGGATTTTATATGTAGTAAAGCATCCGCAACATTGTGTTCTCTGATCGCTGTGTGTGTAAAGCAATGGTCAATAAACATGATGAAATACAGTCAAAGCTTCAGACAGGGATCAGCCATTAACCAATAGTTTACATATGAACCAGACGCTGGGGCACACAGCAATGGCCTCTAATTTATTAACTACAGTAGAATTCTTGAAGTTATCATTCTCTCTCATGTACAATTTGGCTGACTGTACAACCGATAGATCTAAACACTCATCATTGGTTTGATCAGCTTCAAGCTGTATTTTTAGCACCGTCAAACTGGATAACTGTAAAAGAAAATCCTTGCAAAGCCTGACATACTTATACTACTGTATATGTATATGTCTGAAGGAAGAAGAAGACTACCCATAATAAGCTCAGTTTACAAATGTTATTGGGAGGAAAAAAAAAAAAAAAACAGGCAGTAGAGCTGTGTTTTTACTGCCCATTAGGGTTGTCCCGATACCACTTTTTTAGGACCGAGTACAAGTACCGATACTTTTTTTATGTACTCGCCGATACCGAATACCGATACTTTTTTTTAAATGTGTCCCCAAATGCAGCCATGTCCCCAAACATATTGCAGCCATGTCCCCAAACATATGCAGCCATGTCCCCAAGCATATGCAGCCATGTCCCCAAACATATTGCAGCCATGTCCCCAAACATATTGCAGCCATGTCCCCAAACATATTGCAGCCATGTCCCCAAACATATTGCAGCCATGTCCCCAAACATATTGCAGCCATGTCCCCAAACATATTGCAGCCATGTCCCCAAACATATTGCAGCCATGTCCCCAAACATATTGCAGCCATGTCCCCAAACATATTGCAGCCATGTCCCCAAACATATTGCAGCCATGTCCCCAAACATATTGCAGCCATGTCCCCAAACATATTGCAGCCATGTCCCCAAACATATTGCAGCCATGTCCCCAAACATATTGCAGCCATGTCCCCCACATATCCAGCCATGTCCCCCCACATGCAGCCATGTCCCCCGTACCTAAATGATGCCGCCGCCGCGTTAATCACCACGCGGGGAACATTACAGTCAGCTTTCATTTGAATAAGCTGTTTTCCCTGCCACGCTGTGTATAGAGACAATCCCCCTTGCTCGCGATTGAACAGATCCGTCCAATCCCGAGCAAGGAGGAGTGTCTATGCACGGCGGGGAAAACAGCTATTCAAACAAAAGCTGACTGTAATGTTCCCCGCGCGGTGATTAACGCGGCGGCAGCTTTGTGATATACGACGGCGTGGGGGGGGGGGGAGTATTCTATTTAGGCATCTGGGGTATTTGCGGGAGTACAAGTACTCCCGCAAATACTCTGTATCGGTCCCAATACTGGTATCGGTATCGGGACAACCCTACTGCCCATTAATCACCAACCAAGGCTGCCAAGCAGGGCCGATCTGCCCTTTAGGCTCACTATGCAAGCCGATTAGGTCCCCACAAAGCTGTGGAGGGCCCCCCAAATTACTAGAGGCCCCGTCTGGTGAGAAGTCATTTTCGGCCCCTCACCCCTCTTCTCAACTCGCTGGCTGCATGGGAGAAGAGGTAAGAAGTCAGCACCCCCCGCGTCTCACTTTAATGTAAGATGTCATTTTACCAACAGCAGAACACACCCTCCCCCCGCTTCTCAACTATAATCTTTAATGTGACATGTCACTGTTGGCAGCGCCCACCCCCCCTCCACCCCGCTTCTCAACTTTAATGTGACATGTCATTTTGCTTAGGGACCCAGGGAGGTCAGGATCGGCACTGCTGCTAAGGCAACAGTACAGGGCATATACATGGTGCAGCTGCAAGGTACTGCAATAGTTACCCCTTCTGTTTCATTTAGTGGGTAGTACTAAATACGAACCATTCAAGTGAGAGGGGTAGCGCCACAAATGTGTGCAATGTATAGGACATACAGTGCATTCAGAAAGTATTCACAGCGTTTCACTTTTTCCACATTTTGTTATGTTACAGCCTTATTCCAAAATGGATTACAGTCATTATTTTCCTCAAAAATTCTACAAACAATACCCCATAATGACAATGTGAAAGAAGTTTGTTTGAAATCTTTGAAAATGTTTATAAAAAGAAAAAAAAAAAATATCACAAGTACATTAGTATTCACAGCCTTTGCCATGACACTCAAAATTGAGCTCAGGTGTTTCCTGTTTCCACTGATCATCCTTGAGATGTTTCTACAACTTGATTGGAGTCCACCTGTGGTAAATTCAGTTGATTGGACATGATTTGGAAAGTAACACACCTGTCTATATAAGGGTCCACAGTTAACAGTGAATGTCAGAGCACAAACCAAGCCATGAAGTCCAAGGAATTGTCTGTAAACCTCCAAAACAGGATAGGATTGTATGGCGGCACAGATCTGGGGAAAACTTTCTGCAGCATTGAAGGTCTCAATGAGCACAGTGGCCTCTACCATCCGTAAATAGAATACGTTTGGAACCACCAGAACCTTCCCTAGACCGGGCTGCCAGGCCAAACTGAGCAATCAGGGAGAAGGGTCTTAATCAGAGAGGTGACCAAGAACCTGATGGTCACTCCAGCAGAGCTCCAGTGTTTCTCTCTAGAGAGAGAACCTTTCAGAACAACCATCTCTGCAGCACTCCACCAATTAGGCCTGTATAGTAGAGTGGCAAGACTGAAGACCCCCCTCAATAAAAAGGCACATGGCAGCCGCCTGGAGTTTGACAAAAGGCACCTGAAGGACTTTCGGATAATGAGAAACAAAATTCTCTGATCTGATGAAACAAAGATAGAACTCTTTGGCCTGAATGGCAAGCGTCATGTCTGGAGGAAACCAGGCACCGCTTATCACCTGGCCAATACCAGCCCTACAGTGAAGCATGGTTGGCGGCAGCATCATGTCGTAAAGATGTTTTTCAGTGGCAGGAACTGGGAGACTAGTCAGGATCGAGGGAAAGGTGAATGCAGCAATGTACAGAGACATCCTTGATGAAAACCTTCAACATAGCGCTCTGGACCTCAGACTGGGGCAAAGGTTCATCTTCCAACTGAACAGCGACCCCGAGCACAAAGCCAAAACAACAACATGAGTGGCTATGGGACAACTCTGCGAATGTCTGAGTGACCCAGCCAGAGCCCAGACTTGAACTCAATTGAACATCTCTGGATAGATCTGAAAATGTCTGTGTACCGACGATCCCCATCCAACGTGACGGAGCTTGAGATGGTCCTGCAAAGAATGAAAGAACGTGACAAAAAATAGGTGTGCCAAGCTTGTAGCATCATACTCAAATAGACTTGAGGCTGTAATTTGTGCCATAGGTGCTTCAACAAAATATTTAGCAAAGGCTGTGAATACTTATGTACATGTGTTTTTTTTCCTATTTATTTAAAAAAAATTTGAAAAGATTTCAAACTTCTTTCAAGTTGTCATTATGGGAAATTGTTTGTAGAATTTTGAGGAAAATAATGAATTTAATCAATTTTGGAATAAGGCCGTAACATAACAAATAGTGGAAAAAGTGAAGCGCTGTGAATAGTAGGAGTGGGACTTCCTGTCCCACTTCCTCCTTCCGCCCAGGGACCGCTTAGGCGACTTGTCATATCGCCTTAGGCGGCCCCTCCGGCGATACATGACAGGTCCCAGGCGATCGCCTGTCCACCCTGGGTAGTGCAACGCCGATACGCGCATGCACAGTGAGTGCCCGGCCGTGAAGCCGAAAGCTGTCACGGTCGGGTGCCCACAGTTAGAATGGAGGTGCTGGCGGAGAAAGGGGGAGACGAGCGAAGCTCCAGGCGGCCGCGTAGCTGGACAGTGGAACAGGTGAGTGTATGTTTTTTAAAAGCCAGCAGCTACACTTTTTGTAGCTGCTGACTTAAAAAACATAAAAAAGGCTGGAACTCCCCTTTAAGTACCCTCTAAAAAGCAATCTCCTGCAGATCGCGACAAAGGTTTATATGAGCCCTATGTGTTTTTAATGGAGTATTCGTTCTGTATGAACAGAAAACAATTGCTGCAATAAACGGCTCAGTGAATTATGTATAGGAACAATAATTTTAAAGTGTTAAGAAAAAAAATATATATATATCAAAAACACAAACATATATACAAGCAAGAAAAAGTAATGAAGCAGCCCCAACATACACACACACACACACACACACACGTATGCAAATCGAACAAGATAATCCTCTAAGCCTCGTACACATGACCGGTTCTCTCGGCAAGAAACAGGCAAGAAAACTGCTGGCAGATCTTTTTGCCGAGAAAACCGTTCGGGTGTACGGTTTTTCGTCGCGAAAACTGACGGAAATCTTGACAAGAAAAATAGAGAACATGCTCTTTATTTTCTCGTCTGGAGCATGTGTATGCTTACCAGCCTCCATGAAAACCCGCACATGCTCGGTGAGACTTTGACGCATGCGCTGTAGCTTCCAAGGCATAGGCAGGGTGAAGAAAGATGGCGGTGACGGCATCGAATGTGATGAGCGCATGCTCGTCGTAGTCGATGACGTCACCGTGTTCTTGCCATTCTACAGAACGGCGGTTCTTTAGAATGGCGAGTCTGTACACAGGGCTTGGCAAGAAAAATCTTGCCAGGAATTCCGTCGAGAAAACCGACGGTTTTTATTCAACGGGATTCTCGCCCGTGCATACAGGGCTTATAGACAACAAAAAAAAAAAAAAGAAGGGGGGGGGGGCAGAGTTTTAATATCACAAAAGGGGACTTGAGTATAGTTTAGCTTTTTATGAAAAAAATAAATAAAATGGAGATCATTTCAGCTGCCTATTTTATTATTTTAAAGCATGGGGGTTAATTTACTAAAACTGGAGTGCAGCTCTGCATAAAAACCAATCAGCTTCTAACTTCAGCTTGTTCAGGTTTCTATGTCAAAGCTAACTTGGAAGAATTATTTTTCCTTTCCTTCCCTCCGCTTTCTCCTTGTGATCTGGCCAATAACACGCCTCCTGTATTAGAGAGCCCCACTTTGGATGAAGGAGCAACAAACACCCCTTTGGACAACAGCACTGTTAATCTTCTGGAGGGGATGGGAGTGTTAGATGTACTAGCAGATTTAGATGCACTAACAAATTGAAGCCACAATCCAGAGCACACTTTATATGCAGTTACAGCCATAGCTTTTTATTTTTGGGGGGGGAGGGGGGGTTACATGAATAAATAAAAGCTTTCAGTCCAACTTCAGGGGCGACGTTAAAGACATCTTTGCGGGTTCCTGCACAGATGTCTATTAAAATCACCCCCCAAGTCGCCAAAAGTAGTGCAGGAACTACTTTTGGAAATTGGTGTGGTCCGCAAAGTCGGCGTTGCACCGATTGGGACACTCTTATTGCCGGCAATAGGCTCCGATTTGACCTTTCAAATCACATGTCAAATTGCCCTGATGTGAACTTAGGCTTAGGAGCAGTTGGGCGTGTTTTTTTTCCCAGCAGCCCCTGAACTCTCCTCTATATTATTCTTTCTGTTCACGTACACCGAGTAGTTTGCAGTCGTTTAGAGGCAGTTGTGTTTAGTGGCATTTTTTTTTAAGCAAAAAGAAAATTGTGTTCGGAATGGAAGTTTATTGGGATTTGAAATGCTTGTAAAATTTTGTTTACAGGCGTTTTCAATGGAGATAAATTTCTGACCATTTACAATGCAAAAAAACTCTTCTCAAACATGAACGTGGCTAAATGTGGCATGTAAACGTGGCACAACGGACTTCATTAACCGTCGGTTACTAGCTGTCAAATTCCAGTGTTCAGGAGAGGTATTTAAATGTCCCGTGTACATAAAGCCGAAGGTCTCATTCACACGAGGCGGATCCGTCAGCGGCGTCCGCCAGCTCAGCGGGAGATCTCTCCGTTGATCTCCGCTAAGCCGGCGGATGACAGGTCCCTCTCTGCTCACTGAGCGGAGAGGGACTTGTCAAGCACCGCTGCTTGTCTATGGAGAGATCAGACAAAAATGGCATGTCTGTTTTCATCAGATCTCACCCGATCCGATAGGACAGATGGCGATGTATCGCCATTCGTCGGATTTCAGGTCCGCCGTGTGAAAGGGGCCGTAGAAAGAAGCCAAAAAAGCCCACTAAGATCTGATGTAGCACATAACTACAATGATTATTGTAGTACAAATTGCTGCACTCACTTCTAGCAATACTCTTGTATATAATTCCTCTTTCCTAGATTTTGCCCACCATGCAGAAAAGTCCAGCCAAATTTATCAATTAAGTCTCCGATTTCTCTATCTATTAAGAGTCTGAATCAATAGTTTGCCTTTGTGGGTGACCTTGAGTGCTGGAAGAAAGGACCATAACCACTAAAGATTTTCCTCTTGGATCATGTTTCCAATCTGACTACTGGCACAACGTATGGCTAGAAACAAGTTAAGATGTGAACAAAACATATATTAAATATTACCTTTATAACCCCACTAGTTTACCGTCTACCTAAGGCTCACATTTACAGATTATTGGGCATAGTACAGGTGGAATGAATGCACTTAATTTTTGCATTTGATGTAATCTCATAGATTTTGTTGACTAGCACATGCTGCACCATTTGTGAAAATTACACTCACCATCTCTGTTTAGAATCTGGAGTCAATTCATTCTTTAAACAATACAAAAGATTATATATAGAAATTTGGTAATGGTGACATATGTCATACGGATTATTGTTAAAATTCTCTTGTCGCATGAATCCGTATCACCATTACCATTACATTCCAGGAGTCAAAGGTGATTGTACACCACATTTTCGTCTACTGGCAATAACGAAATTCAATTGCGTTTTTGTTAACGAACGAAGAAATTAACAAAAAATGTGAGGCAGGAATGTTTACCCTCGTGAACCAACTTCCGATTTCCATGGAGCTCCGCCTGCTTACGCTCCCAGCAAGCAAGCGACTAAGCAGCCAGCATTACAGGCGTCCGAGCCTTCAGACTGTCCAGAGCAGCACTGTGTATTACAGGCCTCCCGAGTTCTCTTAACGAGAGTCCCACTCCCGAGTCCCGACGACGACCACCGTCCAGAGCAGAGAGCACCCACTGTAAGTGTGACGGTGTACATTACAATTACAGGCCTGAGGCCTCCCCTCAGGCCACCGTTTGTCCAGAGCAGTGATCATTACATGCCTCCTCCAACACCCGGCATCCACGGCACTGTGCATTACAGGCCATCCCTCGGACCTGCCTGAGACCACCGTCTAGCACACTGTGCAGCATTACAGGCTGCTTCAGACTAGAGCTGCACGATTAATCTCAATTAGGCCCCCCGCGATCTCCAGGCCGGATGACCCGCGATTTTCGGGTGCGGCCATAGTCCCCGGCTTCGGCCTAGCTCCGGAGCGGTGGCCATCTTGGTACACCTGGCGGCGACTGTCTCATCAGGAAATGACGTTTCATTGCCGCCATCTTGCTTCACCCCACACTCCTGCACAGTAATGTTAGTTAGAAGGGGGCAAGCGGACATCTTGTTACACCCAACAGAGTTTTAAATTTCACAGTTATTTTCAACACAAAACGGAGCTTATATGCTTAAATACAGAATTTGTAAATCTGACAGACTGTTTACATGTTAAATTTTAAAAGCAGCAGCAAACCTTACATGCTTGCTAATGTGACAGAACACCTCTGATTTTCACATTTAGTTAAATGTGAAAATCAGGTGTTCTGTCACATTAGCAAGCATGTAAGGTCAGTAGGTTTGCTGCGGCTTTTAAAATGTTACATGTAAACAGTCCATCAGATTTACATATACTGTATTTAAGCACATAAGCTCCATTTTGTGTTGAAAATAACTTTAAATATTTATTTTTTTTGAGAATCGTGATCTTCACTTTATGCAAAAGAATCGCGATTCTCATTTTTCCCAGAATCGTGCAGCTCTACTTCAGACCACCATCCAAAGCACTGTGCAGCATTACAGGCTTCCTCAGACCACTGTCTAGAGCAGTGTTTCTCAACTCCAGTCCTCAAGGCGCCCCAACAGGTCATGTTTTCAGGCTTTCCATTATTTTGTACAGGTGATTTGATCACTTTCACTGTCTTGGTAATTACCATAGCCATTTCATCTGAGGGAAATCCTGAAAACATGACCTGTTGGGGCGCCTCGAGGACTGGAGTTGAGAAACACTGGTCTAGAGCACTGTGCAGCATTACAGTGAATGGCAAAAGCTCATATCATTGCATGACCTACTGCTGCTGCCTTTTGCAGAACATACTAAAACCCTCCAGAGTGATACCATGTCAATGTCCCTATCTGTCCCTGCCCTCTTTGATTGGTTTAAAGTCCTCAAGGTGGCTGAGTAGAACGCTAGCTACCAAGACCTTGCCACAATTGCACAGAACATGAAAGGGAATGTAAACCAGCATTTAGCTTCATTCTTAGATCCAACTGATGTGTTCTTGCCACTTGCAGCAGCTGCTTGTTTTGTCAACCCTACTGTCTGAAACCCTTGTTGATGTGGTGGATAAGAATATTCAGGAACTGCTTAAAAAAAAAAAAAAGGCAGAGGAGTATGCCGTAAGAAGATACAAATTTCCCCACACAAACAGAGGGTATTTAGTGTCACAGGTGACCAGAGGCCGGCAGAATTGAGCAACAGTTTTAATTGTCAATTTAAATTTATAGGAAAAATGCACAGGCTACAACAACAAATGCCATTAGTAGGACATTTTAGTCGACAAACTTTACTGGAGATTTAGTCGACAAAATCAATTGCAAAAAATTTAAATGGGACTAAAACCAAAATGCCATTTTAGTCAAAAGACTAAAGACTAAGTCGGAATTTGATGTCAAAAGGTGTGGTGTGTATTTGTATTCAGCCCCCTTTACTCTGATAACCCTAACTAAAATCTAGTGATCCAATTGTCTTCAGAAGTCACCCAATAAGTAAACTGTGTGCAATTTAATCCCAGTATAAATACAGCTTTTCTGTGAAGCCCTCAGAGGTTTGTTAGAGAACCTTAGTGAACAAACTGCATCATGAAGGCCAATGAACACACCAGACAGGTCAGGGATAAAGTTGTGGAGACGTTTAAAGCAGGGTTAAGCTATTAAAAAAGATCCCAAGCTTTGAGCATCTTAGGGAGCACTGTTCAATCCATGATCCGAAAATGGAAAGAATATGGCACAACTGCAAACCTACCTAGACATGGCCGCCCACCTAAACTGACAGGCCAGGCAAGGAAAGTGTTAAATCAGAGAAGCAGCCAAGAGGCCCATGGTAAGTCTGGAGGAGCTGCAGAGATCCACAGCTCAGATGGGAGAATCTGTCCACAGGACAACTATTAGTCGTGCACTCCACAAATCTGGCCTTTATGGAAGAGTGGCAAGAAAGCCATTGTTGAAAGAAAGCCATAAGATTTTACGTTTGTAGTTTGCAAGAAGCCATGTGGAGGACACCGCAAATATGTGGAAGAAGGTGCTCTGGTCAGATGAGACCAAAATGTAACTTTTAGACCGAAAAGGAAAATCCTATGCGTGACAGAAAACGAATACTGCACATTACCCTGAACACACCATCCCCACTGTGAAACATGGTGGCAAAAGCACATGCTGTGGGGATGCTTTTATTCAGCAGGGATAGGGAAGCTGGTCAGAGTTGATGGTAAGATGCATAGAGCCAAATACAGGGTAATCTTAGAAGAAAACCTATTAGAGTCTGCAAAATACTTGAGAATGGCCCAGTCAAAGTCCAGAACTAAATCCAATTGAGAATCTGAGCAAGACTTGAAAATTTCTGTCCACAGAAGCTCTCTATCCAATCTCACAACAAAGAATGGGCATAAATTTCACTTTCTAGATGTGCAAAGCTGGTAGAGACATATCCAAAAAGTTATGACTAGGAAGCTAAACACAAATGCATGCGACACTTTTCAGATGCCTATTTGTAAAAAATAAATACAATTTAAATCTTTTATCATTTACCTACAACTTCACAATATTGTGCCACTTTGTGTTGGTCTATTAGATAAAACCCCTCCCCAAGAAAAAAAAATATATACGTTTTTGGTTGTAACATGACAAAATGTGGAAAATGTCAGGGGTATGAATACTTTTTCAAAGCACTGTATATCCCAGGGGAGGGAGCAACCTAGTGACCACATTAAGAACTATTCTAACACCCCCTTACATGACTTTAGTTGACTGCCATTGCTATTATTTAACTATCCGATGGTCCTGTGCAAAGGAAATAGACTAGAACTTTGTATATGTTATTTAGAAAAATCAACAAAGTAAGAATACGAGTTTATAGTGTAGAGCAGTGGTCTCCATTCTGTGGCCCTTCGCTTGGCTTTATCTGACCCTTGGGGCACTATTCCTCTAACCGACAATGATGGGGTACCATTCCCACTACTAACATCATCAATAGGGCAATATTCTTCTAACTGACTAATAGCAACAATAGGGCACTAGTCCTATCAATCCAACCAATGATGGGGCTCCGATGTCGGGATATAGGAGTACGATGAAGTAAAGCGAAGGAGAAGAAAAGGATATAAAACAAAGTGGTGGCATTTGGAAATTAGAAAATTGTATAGAAGGCGCAGACCGTAGAGATCTTTGCAGATTGAAGTCAGGGGTTTACACTGAATTTGTGAACGTATTTGGTAGTTGGTGCTGAGAATGACAGAGGAGCAGTATTTGAGGAGTGGGAATAGAAGCAGAGGAGTCAAGCAGAAGATTAAAGATGAACTGGAGCAGTGCCAGTCTGTATGTTGGTAGACCGCAAAGGGGAGTGTTACAATAGTTCAGCCAAGGATATGAAGAGAGCATGTACTAGAATTTTAGCTGTATAATGCCTGAAGGGAGGAATGTAAAATGAAGATGCAGATGACTGGAGAGGACTATTGAGTGAATGTGAAGTTTTACCAAGAGAACAAAAAGGTAATAAGCTCAGGAGGTAGGTTATTGTTAAAATTTGTTATTTCGGGTAGTGGAGTAGGTTAAGATGGAGAAAGAATTACCTTAGTATATTTTGCGCATTATCTTTGCTCTGAGCCTGAATACCTTGAACAATAAAAGAACAAAATCGGGATGCCCTTTGAAATAATACTGAAACTTTTATTTTCTATCCCACTCCAGAAAAACAAACTGACAACAAAAGACAGACAGGCATGCCTATTTTCCATCAGTTATATTTCTAAAATATATTCTACATGCAAGAAACTGTATATTCAAGATGCAAATGTATGCATTAAAACGAATGGTCTCCAAACTGCAGCCCTTTGCTTGCCTTTATCTGGCCCTTGTGGAATTATTCCTGCCACCAACACCAACAATGGGACATAACTCCTTTTACTGACACCAGCAATTGGGCATAATTCCTTCCACTGACACCAACAATTAGGCATAATCCTTCCACTGACACCAGCAATGAGGCATTATACATCCCAATGACTCCAACTATTTCTCCCCAAAGATTGGGCATTATTTACTCCAACTGGGCAAAGTCCGGCCCTCCTAAAGTCTGAAGGACAGTAAACTGGCCCTTTTTTTTAGAAAGTTTGGAGACCCTTGCATTAAACAAACAGAGATATAGACTCCTATACTACGTATAACTTTTCATGGGCAAAGATGGACGATCAACTTGGCTGTACTGGATAGCACTGTAAAGCTTGTCCGTAGCCTCTCTTCTTGGTAAAGGAACTAGGTGATAATTCAGTACTATGTCTTGTACACACGATCGGGTTCCTCGGCAGTCAAAAGACCGCCGGGAAAACCGAGAACCGGCTCGGTCACTTTTCCCCCCCCGTGTACACCAGCCTGAGAGCTTTGGTCGGGAAAACCGGCCGTGTATATTGCTCGACAGCAGTGTTTCCCCATAGGAAAACTGCAGGGAAAAAAACCACTGCGATTCGCGACGGGAAAAAAATAATATATATTTTAATTTGTTTCCCCGCAATTTTTTCTGTCAGGAAAACTGCTAGGGAGCAGATATGGTAGTGTGTCTTTCGCGCTACTCAAGAGTAAATAAAAAGTGAAGGCTGGAAGCTAATTGGATGATAGGGATCACACACACGGCCGGTTTTCCCGACCAAAAGAAAACATGACAGTGTTCCCGTCGGGAAAACCGATCGTGCGTACGAGGCATTAGGCTTATACAAGAACACGTTGGGGTTGATTTACTAGAACTGGAGTGTGCAAAATCTGGTGCACTTGTGCATGGTAGCCAATCAGATTCTAACTTCAGCTTGTTCAATTAAGCCTTGACAATAAAACCTGGAAGCTGACGGGTTTCTGTGCAGAGCTGCACCAGATTTTGCACTCCAGTTTTAGTAAATCAACCCCATTGTAATACAAACTTAAGGAACAAAATGTAGACCACAACCACGAATCACAAGCTTTTTCTTGCTTGCTATAGGTTACTTGCACTTTGGATACCACTGGTCTTGGCACTTAATGATTAACAGGGCACATTTGGCTGACAAACACTTAGTGCCGTGATAGCAAAGATTTAATTTTGTTAATATTTTTTGCCGCCATTACAAAAATGAAGATGACCAGCTCTGGTATGGTTTTGTACTAAATAATACGAACACTGAGTCACCTAATTACCCATCTAGATGCGGACTGTGCCACACAGTAAAGCACCGTTGAGTGAATATGGGCCATACGTTTCTTTTCAGTTACAGCTAAATGGAATCAAACCCAGGTACCCTTAGAAACAGTAGTTGGAACAAGTAAGCAAGCTAGGTAACAACCTACACACAAATCAAACATACTACAACAAAAGGAAACCAATTGCAACATACAATCTTTGGATAAAAAGTGTTATTATAGGTAAAGCAACATTTGAAACCCATTTTGAGGTTAGGGTTCTTTTGTGCTTTAAATGACTGTAACTATATTGCTGGAAAAGCGATTATGTTGTTTAAATGGTAGGTCTGCTCCACCCCGTGCAATTTTTTATGATATATTGTAAGTTGCCAAGGGAACAACACAGCTGTATGCAGAACCCCACGCACAGTCATTATACAGAGGTTTCACTCCCACGACCTTAAAGTGAAACCAACACTAAAATGGTTCTTACCGCACTTAAAGCGACTCTAAACGCAACACACAAAAATGTATTGTAATGCAGCTTAGCAATTATTAAATGTGATGGCTGCATTGGTTTTCTTTTTTTTTTAGGCATTTTTATCTGGCAAAAAAACTATTATGTTATTTTTCACTTTCCTTAAAACAGACCAAACTGTTCAGATAACCAAGCTGTTAGAAGGATGAGAAAAAAACGATTTAACATTAACAGGGGTGCTTCCAATGGTTAGGCTTTTTTTTTTTTTTTTTAATCATGCCAAATCTTTATCCCGAAAGGACAAGAAATTGTTGCTATAACTACTTAAAAAGTAGTTACAAGCCAGATCACTGGGTGAAAGTAAAGGGGGAAAAAGCCTAGAAACAGAAAACAGCTGTTACATATAAGGGTTGGCAAGCTACAATATATTACATTTTTGGTTAAATAACACTTTAAAGAGGTTGTAAACCTCCGAAAAAAATTCAAGACAAAAAAGGCATAATGAGCTAGTATGCACTGCATACGAACCTAAAAAAAAAAAAAAAAGTTGTTGCAGCGGTCCTCGCACACCGCTGTCACGGCCGACATCTTTTCCGGAGCTTCGTCCGGGTTTATGGGCTCCGGTGCTGCGATTGGCCGGAGCCACGATGACGTCACTCCCACGCATACGTGCAGGCTCGGAAGGAACGGCACCCGTGGGCCGTGTCTTCAGAGCACATGCACCAGTGATGTCACTGGCTGAATGCACTGGAAATATCTCCTAAACTGTACATGTTGAGGAGATATTTTCAATACTTATAAGTAAGCCTTATTATAGGCTTACCTATAGGTGAAAGTTTGCAGCAGAAGTGGGAAAAGACAAAGGGTGACATTTATAGGATGTCTTCATCTAAGCTGACAGGTGGCAACTGCATAGTGTACTTTGATTTGTTTTTTTTAAATCTGTGTAGGTTTTTTTTTCTGAAATGCAGATTGAACAAAGTGCAAATTTGAGTAATTTGTACAAATTTTGCAAAGGAAATAATTTGGTATTATGTAATAAACCTCAGAAATCACAGTTCCGAACACCTTGATTTGACTGGTAAGACTTTGGAAAAGTCCCCCTAGTCTTCAAGCTTCTCACAGTGTGACATGATTGTAGGACAAATAGCAACTCTGGAAGACCTCACGAAGCTAGCAAAAAAAAAAAAAAAAAAGGAGGAGGAGGAGCTACCTTGTCATCAAAACATATTGAGGGATTAATGTAGGAACATTGAACGTGAGTAGTTGGTTCTATTCACCACTCACTAAAGAATAATCATAGTTAGGAGTGTAAGTGGTAATGGTAAGTACACATTAAGTACACATTAAGAGAGAATCCAGTGAGAAGACAATTGGGTTTAGAGCATCAAGGCTGCGTTATTCAGGCAATTGGAAGCTAGAATGTGTTAGTTTAGGTTCACGGGGAAGGCAAGTAGAGTAATAGTGGTCCATCGGCCAGAGGGCGGAAGACAGACCTGACCATATCCCCCCCCGTCGCTCCAGTCCATAATCCCACACTAACACCCCCCCTCCCATCTCTCGAGCCTGCCACCGCACAACATAGCCCCCCCTGCACTTACCCCATGCAGGTCACAGCTGAGGCAGCTTCCCCCCCTCTGTCTCCTCCATGCCCCGGCCGTCGCTTCTCCTCTCGGCCAATTGGGTCTTCGGTCTCCTGGCCAATGGGGTCTCAGGACTCCATTCCCGATTGGTCAGGAGGAGAAACAGGAAGACATTTGTGAATATTCATTCGCTAATGACACACAACAGGGTGGGCTCAGGGCACAGTGCTCTGC
Organism: Rana temporaria; assembly: GCF_905171775.1. Classification (NCBI taxonomy): domain Eukaryota; kingdom Metazoa; phylum Chordata; class Amphibia; order Anura; family Ranidae; genus Rana; species Rana temporaria. The sequence goes on from NC_053493.1 coordinate 311,292,913, forward strand.
ACCTCAAGCCCACCCTTTTTTAAGCCAATTAGAGCCTCCGGCTCTCATCACATGCTTCAAAAAAATTAAATAAAGAAAACCCTATTGGAATCCATGCGTCCAGTGCCCTGAACAAAATTCTAACTGATTGTTCTTGCTCAGGAAAAATCATACAGATCATAATGAAACCTGTTTAATATTAAACGCAATTCCATTTAAATAGCAATTGGACAAAATTTTAAGGCCTTTCAAATGAAATTGGTCGACTCAATCATGACAAGAACGAATGCTGTAACGAAAATTTAAACTAAATTCTATGCATGAAGATAAAAAGCCTTCTGTGTGCAGTAGCCCCCCTCAATACTTACCTAAGCCCCATCTTTGTTTACGAGTGTCTCAAGCGTCCTGTACTCTCCTTCCCAATTGGCTGAGACACAGCAGTGGCACCATTGGCTCCCACTGCTGTCAATCCAAGTCAGTCAAGAGGGAGAAGGGGCAGGGCCGAACCGCAGCTCCGTGTCTGAATAAATACACGGAGTTGTAGATCAGCTCGGTGCCCCCCTAGCAAGCTGCTTGCTGTGGGGACACTCAACAGGAGGGATGTTCCAGGAGCACAGAAGAGGGACCCGAGAAGAGGAGGACCTGGGCTGCCCTGTGCAAAACCACTACACAGAGTCCGGAAGTATAACATGTTTTTTATTTTATATATATTAGAAAAAAAAAAACGTGTCTTAAAAGAACAGAGGCTTTAGGGTTTGTTTGGACATACTGGCATGAACCAACTGCCCTAAGGGCAACATTTCTTTTGAGCATTGTAGAGTTTCCACAAGCTTGGCTGTAATAGGCTTTTGAGTTTTTTTTCAACGCAGAGTTGGACAAGTGGAGAGTAAAGCTGGCCATACATTACACAATTTTCTTACCTTCAACTATGTAGTACAGGGGGCTGCCTAATTGTATACAAATTTAACGTGTTTGGGTTTGACCTCATATTATATGGGTTTGGTAAATCCAAAGGGAAATTGTACAAGAAAATTATAAGACTAAGACCGGGTATGCCCAATGCTGGTTAAAAAGGAAAATAAGAAAAGGCTTTTCAACTTGGTTGATTGTTTCTTCTTACTGCCAACAGTAGACAGTGCCATCTGGTACCAATAACATTGATTGTCATGCATTCTGGCTAAAAATCAGGGCAGGGAGGGGTATAAAATGTTCCCACACAAACATACAGAGGGGGTGATTAACAAATACTGTATGAGAGAAAAATACTAGATGGGGAAGGTATCCCAATCACATTTTATCTTTCAAGTGGAACAAGGAATCTGGGTGCTATAAGTAAGTGCTTCAGGTTTGTTTTTTTAAGCTGAACTCAAGGAAATATATTTTTTGCATACGCACATTGGTCCAGATTGGTTTGATGTAAGTATGTAAAGTCCCAGAGCAAGCGTTTTACTGGTCCGGCCGCTCTGCTTTGCTGGCTGCGGTAGGGGGCAGTGTGGTGGTGGTGCACAATTCAGCGCGTCACACCTCTTCCTTTTTCATATAAAGTCTATGCTAACAAAACTTACACTTCATTCACTGCAATGTAGGGCAGTGTGATGCGATTCGCTGCCTTACATTGCAGTGCAATTTGGCACGGTGTGCTGCAATAAAAATGCAGCATGTATGCATTTTACCACAGCACTAAGCTGCAATATAGTGTGAATGGGGCACAGAGGAAACAATTGTTTCCTGTGTGTCCCTGGGGTGACAGACGTTTTACAATGCTGTAAAACATCTCTCACCTCATATAAAATGTGAATTAGCCTTAAAGCGGAGGTTCACCCTAAAAAAACAACTTTCTACCATGCCATCCAGCATACTAGCGTCAGCTACAGTATGCCTTTATTTTAATTTTTTTGTGCTGTACTCACACTTTAATCCATTAGTTTTGTTTCAGACTCCCGCGGGGAGTAGGCGTTCCTATGAAGAGGGGAACATGATTGACGGCCGCTTCCCAAAAATAGCCGGAGTAGGACTCGGCTCTTCACGGCGCTATACGGCGCCTGCGCACAGACTAGGAGCTGACTGCGCAGGCGCCGTGAAGAGCCAAGTCCTATTTTGGCTATTTTAGGGAAGCGTGACGCGCCATAGCCGGCCGCCAATCATGTTCCCCTCTTCATAGGAACGCCTACTCCCCGCGGGAGTCTGAAACTTAACTAATGGATTAAACTGTGAGTACAGCGAAATTTTCTTAAAATAAAAGGCATACTGTAGCTGACGCTAGTATGCTGGATGGCATGGTAGACAAAAAAAAAACATTTTTTTTAGGGTGAACCCCCGCTTAAATGTCCTTTTTAAAATCAGGATTAAATGTTAATTGTAGAGTAACTGATTTTCTGTCTACAATTCATTGCTAATTAAGCCCTGGCAAAAAAAAAAAAGAACGAAATGGAAATAATCAAGTATTGTGCTGTAGGTCAGCGTGCAGCGTGCTATAATGAGAAGGAAATAGAGTTTTGAGTGGGGAAGAGTAGAACCTCTGTACCTCTCTGAGGATTTTATTGTAGTATCTCAATTGGGGAGGCTCAATATCACTTTGTTATGATGACTTGTCACCTGGACAAACAGCGAGGGCAAATCTGAAATGATATGCTTGGCACCAGAACAAGGAGTGGAGGGAAAAAACTTACAAGGGTGAAGTCTGTTCTGGTGGCAGATGTCAAAAGTGAGATTTCCACTCACTTCCTGTTGTGTCTAAAAAAAAGGGGGGGGGCTACCACGATTCTCAATTAAAAAGGTTTGTGTTGAGTTTAAATCTCTTTCCAGTGAAAATAATTATTAGACTACAATAGCCAGTAAGAGATTTTTTACTTCTGGTACAAGAAACATTTCAAAGTACAACGGAACATGTCATCCAAGGCTGCTATCATGAGTGGAACAAAAGCTTTTGATGCTTGCGACAGGAAATCAGCCAAGTGAATCAGCAGTCACCAATTAAATCACCACTTACAGAGAGCTATATTATAATAAGCCACTGTATTTAGCTAAATGTTTCTACTGCCTGAGCTTAAAACTATAACCATGGAATGTTCCTATGACCGGTATTTTTGTAGAATATAGCAATACCATCCATGACAAATAAAACGGATGACTATTTACATATCCTTGTACAAGGAAGAAAAGTAATGCAACAGACGACATTCAAGTTATAGTAGAACTCTAGTTTACACTTAAAAAAGTTAAATTGCCCTGTGTGTTAAAAAAAAGGGGGGGGGGTGCTCCGTTATATCTCCAGCATTGCACATAAAGAAAGTGCTTCACCAAGGAAGACCACCAACTGTCTTTAAGGTTGGCCAATGCTGTCTTACCTCTCACGAGAGTACATGCTGTCATGGATCTGCACTGGTGGAGGGTACATCATTAGGACAACCTGGGCTAAGGTGATGCAGCATTCTGGACCAGTCAACCATCGGAGGAAGAGGGGAAGGAGCACAGGTAACAGCATGAAAGATTGCTGGAAAAACTTTTATAAACTGGATAAAAAGTACCGTATTAACTTATATTAGAAAAAAAGTACTGTATTTTCTAGCGTATAAGACGACCTTTTGTACGTAAAAAAAAAAAAAAAGTCGGGGGTCTTATACGCCGAATGCAGAGTCAATAAGACTGTGGGCGTCCATTGTTCAAAAGCTGCACCGCCTCCTCGTGCTGTTCCGTGATAGGTGGAAAACTCAGTTTTACCAGCAGAGCCTCTGTTCAGTGTTCCGCCTATCATGGAGGTCCTCTCATTCTCGGCCTCGGACGAGAGGACCTCGGTGATAGGCGGAACACAGAGTGTTCCGCCTATCACGGAACAGCACGAGGAGGCGGCGCGGCTTTTGAACAATGGATGCCCGAAGTCTGACTGACTCTGCATACAGGGATAAGGTCTGGAGATCTGGAATTTGGCGTGAGGTATGCAATGGGCACAGTGAGGCGTGTCAGAAGGGAGTCATCTTATACGGTGAGTATATCCCAAAACCAAACTTTTATCTGGAAAAGTAGGGGGTCGTCTTATATGCCGACAAATACGGTAGGTGGCCATTTGTAGAAAAATGCAAAGCAAATTCAAAATGCAATTCGGAAAATGCTAATTCAAAGAACTTACTAAACAGACATACAGTTGGGTTCACTTTAAAAAGATGTGAACATTTGGGTGACAACATTAATCAGTGATTAGACAGTAGGTGTATTCTGCTCTTTCGATCCACTGAAAAACAATCCATCATTAGACAATTAGAGCCAGTGTGTATTTACAAATGACAGTTTTCCATGCAATTTATATTTACTGCACATTCTCTTCAGAGAACTCATTTCATTTTGGTAATTGCTAATAAATTAAAGAGCATTTCATTTGGCTTGTTCTCCATTATTTGACAGCCCTATGCAATTTTAAATGAAGAAATTAATGTTACAAAGTGCCACTGTTATACCAACATGGAAACGATCAGTTTTGAATGAAGCCTTTGTAGAAGAACCTGAAATGGCATGTTGCTATACTGACAGATTTCCTTTAAAATGCAGGAAGAATGGTGTAATATACAAGCTCCTTAAGACTTCATTTCCATGGATGTTTTTACAGCCACTTTCTTTAGCCTTTTTTACAGCTTAAAAACGCCTGTCCATGTTTATTTTTATTTTTTTTTTCAATGTTTTTTTCTTCTTTGAGCTGGAGCTCAAAAACGCAGCAGTAGCGTTTTTGCGCATTTTTGAGCATTTAACGTCTGGCGTTTTACAGCTCTACTCTGGAGCTTCAGAACGCACTGGTCCTGTTTTTTTTTTTTGCAGCTTAAAAAACGGCTCAGCCATCTACAGCTCAAAAACGTCACTGTGGGCATGAGGCCATAGACTAACATGGAGAGCTGTTTTTAAGCTGCAAAAAACGCTCAGAAAAGTGGCTGTAAAAACATCCATGGAAATAAAGCCTTACAGTCAAATGTGCTCAACCGTTTTGTGTAAGCCTGACTCCACATACTTTTTTAGCTATGGACCGAGTAGGGAAAAGTTAGAGCTACTGTCATGTTAAAGAAGACCATCACTCAGAACATCTTCCTCTCATATGCCACCCACCCACAGTAAATACATTTTTATTTGTTATCTTCCTGGATCTTTGCCTAAGCAATGGTGATGTTATTGGCCTCTTGCTGCCTCCTGGTATGTCTACGTCACATATCACACAAGGCAGTGTACTGACCAGGATTACTCACAAAGCTTTATGTATGGCACAATCTGCTTTGGCAACCAATAATCAAGTTTCTGGTAAATTAAGCATCTTTAGAACAAGCCTTTACTGACCTTTGTAGCTGCAGGCACTGTGGAGCAGTTAGGGCCCATTCACAACAGAAACTACACATAATTGCACAGTTTTGACTGCATGTTTACATGCATTTGAAGCACGTTTGACGTGCGTTGTGTTGGGTTTGCAGTGCATTTTTCAATACGTTTTTGGGCTTGGCTTTCTTGGCTTAATGAGGCATGGTGCAGCGCATTTGAAGCAGCTATGCCCATAGGATTACCTTGATTTTGGGCGGTCTATGCAGTTGGAGTGCAGTTCAAAATGCAGCCAACTGCATTTTGTGTGAAAGGGTCCTTAATCATCAAACTTCACAGTAGAAGCCCCAAAAAAGATGCTTCTTCGAGCAGCTCAACTTGCGTTGCTGCCCACCCCGTCAGAAATTCAACAGTGCCTGCAGCTATGGAGGAAGCAGAGCAGTATGCTTAAAGCTCCATTGTCTGATAAAAACATCAGACTTGGGAGCTAATTTACTAAAACTGGAGAGTACAAAATCGGGTGCAGCTCTGCATTGAAACCAATCAGTTTTTAAGTTCAGCTTGTTCAATTAAAGCGGGGGTTCACCCGTACATAACACTTTTTCCCCTTAGATGGATGCTCGTTTTGTCTAGGGGAATCGGCTAGTTGTTTTAAAATATGAGCCGTACTTACCGTTTACGAGATGCATCTTCTCCGCCGCTTCGGGACTGGGCGTTCCTATTTTGATTGACAGTCTTCCGACAGGCTTCCGACGGTCGCATCCATCACGTCACGATTTTCCGAAAGAAGCCGAACGTCGGTGCGCAGGCGCAGTATAGAGCCGCACCGACGTTCGGTTTCTTTCGGCTACTAGTGACGCGATGGATGCGACCGTCGGAAGCCTCTCGGAAGACTGTCAATCAAGAAGGAACGCCCGCTCCCGAAGACCCATACCCGGAAACGACAGAGAAGATGCATCTCGAAAACGGTAAGTACAGCTCATATTTTAAAACAACTAGCCGATTCCCCTAGACAAAACGAGCATCCATCTAAGGGGAAAAATTGTTTTATGGGTGAACTCCCGCTTTAAGCTTTGACAAATAAAAACCTGGAAGCGGATTGGTTTCTATGCAGAGCTGCACAGATTTTGCACTTTCCAGTTTTAGTAAATCAACCCCTTGGTGTCTGATAAATCACTGCTGTGATAACCCATTGAATTCTATACACAACGGACGTCTTTCAGTGCAGAAAACATGCAGTCTTGGGGTTTATTTTCCTGAAAACACATTGAGCAAACACATTGAACAAATGAACACATTTATTTTCCTGAAAACACATTGAGTTGAGGCCAAAGAGCTTGATTTTGGTCTCATCATCTGACCAGAACACTCACCCAGTTCTCTTCGGAGTCATTCGGTTGTTTATTAGCAAACTTCAGATAGGCCTGTACATGTGCTTTATTGAGCAAGGGGACCTTGCGGGATTTCATTCCTTCACGGCGTAGTGCGTTACCAATTGTTTTCTTGAGGACTATGGTCCCAGCTGCCTTAAGATCACTGACAAGATTCTCCTGTGTAGTTCTGGGCTAATTTCTCACCGTTCTCATGATCATTGAAGCTCCACAAGGTGAGACCTTGCATGGCGATGGACAGTTATTTTGAGTTTCTTCCATTTGGAATAATCGCACCAACTGCTGTCACCCTCTCATCAAGCTGCTTGGCAATGGTCTTGTAGCCCATTCCAGCCTTGTGAATGTCTACAATCTTGTCCCCGACATCCTTGGGCAGCTCTTTGGTCTTGGCCATGGTAGAGAGATTGGAATCTGATTGATTGCTTCTGTGGACAGGTGTCTTTTATACAGGTAACAAGCTGAAATTGGGAGCACTGGGCTGGGTTCACACTAAACACCGATGCGGCTGACGGCAAGGGTCCGGTGTGTCCCCGTTCTCTCTTTCAGGGACAAATCCCAAATTTTTGTCTGAATTTGGACCTGAAACAGAGCCAAAGACGCACAGGACCCCTGTGCAATGCACTGCGCAGCCGCTCCGGAGATGTGTCAACCGACTCCATAGAGAGCCGGTCACAATCTCCTGTCATGCGAATTTGATGCAGGGAAAACCCGCATCCAATTTGCACTAGCATGAACCCAGCCTTTAGAGAGTGTGGCTAATCTCAGTTTATTATCTGTATAGAAGACAACTGGGAGACAGAAATCTTGCTGATTGATAGGGGATCAAATACTTATTTCACTCATTAAAATGCAAATCAATTTCTAACTTTTTTTAAATGTGTTCTTCTGGATATTTGTGTTGGTATTCTGTCTCTCACTGTTAAAGGGGTGGTTCCCCCTAAGAAAAAATTCTAACAATACATTCGGAAGACTGCTTACACTGCGGGTAGGCTGGCTTTTTTTTTCTGTTTTTTTTTGTACATACCTCGATATCGTCGTTTCATCCCTCGGCTTCTGGGTACGAGTCTTGCTGGACCTAGTTGATTGACGTTCCTCCGACCGGCGCATACTGCGCGTCACGACTTTCCGACAGAAGCCGAACGTCATTGCGCAGGCGCCATATAGAGTCGGCTCTATACGGCGCCTGCGCAGCGACGTTCGGCTTCTTTCGGAAAGTCGTGACGTCAAGTAAGCGTCGGTCGGAGGAACGTCAATCAACTAGGAATGCCCAGCCCCACAAGACTCATACCCGGAAGCCGAGGGATGAAACGGCGATATCGAGGTATGTACAAAAAAAAAAAAAAAGCCAGCCTACCCGCAGTGTAAGCAGTCTTCCGAATGTATTGTTAGAATTTTTTTTTAGGGGGAACCACCCCTTTAAAATAAACCTACCCTTAAAATTATAGACTGATTATTTCTTTGTCAGTGAGCAAACATACAAAATCAGCAGGGGATCAAATACTTATTTTCCCCTCACTGTACTTTGTACCCAATATATCCCGCCAACTTTCAGATGCCATTGTAACAAGATAATTAATGTTAGTTACATAACCTCTCAGTGGTCAAAGTTATGGCTGATCAGTGTAATATATATATCTATCTATCACCCCCAACCACCAATGCAATTGAACCATGCTGACATGGGTATGAAGCTCCCCTTAGGAGCAATTTGAAGGGTAAAGGTATTACATTATAATATAAATCTGAGAACAGGCTTGAAAGAGACATGCTGCTTTCTAGTTGAACCAAAGCATGTCGCATATCTCTTGGACACAGATTCCCTTAAAGGGGTTGTAAAGGTTCGTCTTTTATTTTCTAAATAGGTTCCTTTAAGCTAGTGCATTATTGGTACACTTACCTTTTCCTTTGATTTCCCTTTTAAATGTTTTTTTTCTTTGTTTGAATTTCTCACTTCCTGTTTCCCCTCAGTAAGCTTTCCACCATCATTTGAGCGGTGGAAAGTCATTTAGAACAGCTTACTGAACACCTTACTGAGGAAGAACAGGAAGTGAGAAATTAAGACAAAGAAAAAAAACATTTAGAAGGGAAATTGAAGGAAAGGATTAGTGAACCAGCAATGCACTAGCTTAAAGGAACCTATTTAGAAAATAAAAAACAAACCTTTACAACCCATTTAAAGTAAAATGCCTTCTTTCCAAACACTTATGGCTTGTGGCTGTATAAAAAGATACCTTAAATGTAGTAGTATAGAGCCTCGCCATAGTAGGACATCCTTGAGCTGGGAGTAATTGAATACCTTCTAAACAATAGTAGTGTAGGTTACACTTCTACTCTGACATTGAAGCTGAAATTTTACTTCAAGAAAACATGAGACAATTGTCAATGACATTTAGCAGTTTCCCCAGCAAGAACAACAATAAACATCTCTGTTACCACTACTATGAAAGAGAAACAATATGGAGGAATGAGGATTTTACCAATGTGTTTTTGCTTATTTTAAAAGGGATAAAACACTTTGAGTACACAGCAGGAATTTGGCCATGCCTGGTGCACACATTGAGTTCTAAAAGGAGATGGTCATTATTCTCGGAGGTGTCACCCAGGGAGTATAATAGGTTTATTATTTTTTTACATTTATTATAAGTACTGCACCGTCAATTTACCCAGCGCTTCTACATACACACATAGGCCCAGATTCTCAAAGACTTACGACGGCGTATCTCCAGATACGCCGTCGTAAGTCCGAATGGCCGCCGTCGTATCTATGTGCCTGATTCATAGAATCAGTTACGCATAAATTCTGCCAAGATACGAGCGGCGCAAGTCTCCTACGCCGTCGTATCTTGGGTGCATATTTACGCTGTCCGCTAGGTGGCGCTTCTGTTTATTTCCGCGTCGAATATGTAAATGAGCAAGATACGCCGATTCACGAACGTACGTACGCCCATCGCAATTAGTTACGCCGTTTATGTAAGACATACGGCGGCGTAAAGATAAAGCTGGTCTCTAGGTTGCGCAGCCCATGCAAGGTATGGACGTCGGAACAAGCGTATCTTTTTACGTCATTTACATAAGTCGTACGTGAATGGGGCTGTGCGTAGGTTACGTTCACGTCACAGGCATTGAGCCGGCGTATCTTTGGGCGTAAATACGACGCGATACTGAGAATGCGCGCGAAGGCGCCGTTTGTTCGGCCATGCATCTACATGAGGTCACGCTTAATTTAAATACAACACGCCCACGACCTGCCTACTTTGAATTACGCGCGCTTACGCCGGCTGATTTACGCTACTCCGCCGTAACTTAGGATGCTTTGTGAATACAGCACTTGTTTCCCTAAGTTGCGGCGGCGTAGCGTAAAAAAGATACGCTACGCCCACACGTTATGCCGCCCTACGTGAATCTAGGCCATAATGTATACTCACATCTGTCCCTGCCCTCAAGGAGCTTACGATCTAAGGTGCCTAACAGTTTCCCAGGACAAGGTCATCCAGTGCCCAGGGCGAACATGTCAAACTGTGCCCCCCCAAGATGTATGAGCATTACGTGTCAGCAAAATCCCCAAAGCATAAATTACCCCTCCTCCCAGTACAAATCTGCCCCCCTGCTAAAATCCCCTCTCCTAGCACAACTCCTCTACCCCAAACACCCCCCCCCCCCAGCACGAATCTTCTTCCTCCCAACACACCCCCCCCCCCCCCAAATCACTCTTAGCATTTCCCCCCCCCCAAATTTCCCCATCTACAATGATACTCCCTGACACTCCGCCAAATGACCCCTTCCAACACAAATCCCCTACCCCCCAATCTCCTTGTAGTGCCCCCCCACCTCACATGATACCACAGTGCCCAGGGCAGCCGTCTCTCCTGCCCACCCCTTGTCCCGACCCTGGTCCCTAACTCACAAGCATACATACAGGACCAGAAAAAAACTAACTCATGCACGGAGACCGTAATAAGGTGCACAATGTTTCTTCAGGTGCAGCCCTCCACAGTTTGTGAAATCTCAAATTAACAGCAAAAAATACACAAGGGGGCGCAACTCCTCGTGTATGACCACCATACAATTTATTAAATTCCATATAGAAAATGGATTCTCACAATCATAAAAGATCAACAGGCTTATAACTCCTATGCTTCAGCCTTGGGCAGTAGGCCCCATCACAAAATCATCAGATGGAAGAGCTTATTTTGTGATTGGACCTACTTCCCAAGGCTAAAGTATATGAGTTTTAAGCCTGTTGATCTTTTAGGTTTATGAGCATTCATTTTCTTTTTAAAATGTAATTAATTGTATGGTGGCAATGCACGAGGAGTTGCTCTCTCTTGTGTGTCCTTTGCAATACATACAGGGTCACTGATAAGGCAGTACAGTCAGCCCTCTTGTATCGGGTCAGAGACCCACCAGTTTAAAAGGGGGGGCTCTTCACCTGCCAAGCAGGAGGTATGGCTGTACTGCCTTGTGACTCTTGTGGATTCCCCTGCAGCCCTGGCAACTTTGTCCCTTTAAATGCTCTGCAGGGGGATCAGTTCTTAATACTGAGCCACGGATTTACCACTATCCCTGGTGGGGGGGGCTGGTAGGCAGGCTGTATTGGGCCCAGCGATTTCTAAACAACAAACCTGCATACATACACATACTAGGGCCAATTTAGACAACCACTGTGATGTTGGCAGTAGAATGGGCATTGGAAAAATTCATTTTTGTGCCAGCTTTGAGCTTAAATATCAGATTTGGGCAAGAAGTAAAGTTACATGTAGAGCCAAATGCAAAGGTTTCATAACGAAGTCTGCACTTAAATACAAATTTAAAGCTGAATTGCAGGCATGCTATGGTTTTATGTTTTAGAATCTGGACATCACTGTAACACCGCTACTCCAGTGATCTTTGCTTGTTTCCAGGTTCCATGCTGAGCGGTCGGGCCGGATGCATTGCGAATACAGGAGGTTGGCCATTCAGCACGGACGCCATTAAGAGAATGCTTTACATTTTCTGAATAAATGCAAACCATTCTCCAATTACAAAAGGTGTATTTGCAAATAATAAATCAAATTTGTATTTAACGAGAACAAATTCCCTATTCTACAAAGATATTCTAAAATGGCCTGAACAGATTTGTTTGTACCTCTAGAACAAAGCCAGAATTATATTTCAAACTAATGGTTTTCTGTAATATCACATCTTCAAATCTTGTAATCAGTCAGCCTATTCAAATGGACATAAGTAGTCACTGTGTGGTTTGGTATTATCCGGTGCACCACACTAAACTTAGAGACCAGAGAAAAAGGAGAGAGAGTTGTCCGAGAAGATCAGAAAGAAAATTATAGACCAGCACGTCAAAAGGAAAACGCTATAAAAACGATCTCCAAACAGCTTGATGATCCCCTGCAGTTGCAAATATTACTAAAAAGTTTATGGTTCAGGGGAGTGTAGCCAACCGCCCTGGACATGGCTGCAAGGGGAAAACCGACCTCAGATTGAACAGGACAGTACAAATGGTAGACAAAGAACCAAGGAAAATTTTCAGAGATATACGCTGAGCTCCAAGGTCAAGGTACATCAGTGTCTGATGACTCCAGCCATATGATCAGACATGGATGGATGTACATTCTGACAGATGTGAAATAGAGACAACCGTTATTGAAGGATTATACCAAGCTTGTATGAACTAAAAAAAAAAAGCCTGTAAAAATCAGCAAGTACTAGACATAAATTGCTTTTATAAATAAAAAAAAAAAGAAGCAAAATATGCGCACTAAAGAAATGCAATATGGCTTGTAGGAAGTGTGATAAGGTGTTCCTTATAGTGACCCTATACCGATTCCATAAAAAGGATCCTAAGCGACCAAGACCAGTAAATGGATATATAATAATAGCATTTTCCTGGAACAGCTCTCTACACCCACTATGAAAAATCAATGCTTGTCAGTGGGCAATAGTTATATCTATAGTCCTCCACGTGGCCCACAAAACTAGAATTCTATTTATATCATTGTGATCGTATGGGGAACAGGAGGATATTAATTCAAGTACCAATTTAAATAAAGCAAAGTACCTGGATTACAAGTAAACTGGTGTCCTGCAGTATAATGTAGAAGAAAAAATTATTTCATAGGGTGCCCACACATCTACGCATGCGGTTTTACGCATTTACATGTGTAGGTGTATTGCCAGTAACCAAACTCCAAATGCGCATACATGGAGTAAACAAAAAAAAAAACAGGGACCCATTGATGCTTATTTGAGGGTTGATGTGCCAAAACACACAACGTGCGTGTAGATTTAAATAGAACTTCAATTAATTACAGACCGAATCACCTGGGTGGAAGCAGCCATTCACCAAAGCAATGCATTCATGAATTTACTGCCTTGAAGATATTGGGTGTCTCTTCCTAATAAACACAGATATGTTATACTTCACAATACAGTTTTCTGAAAGAGGACCATAATTATGGCTCAGGTGTCGGGAAAAAAAAAAAATTACTGCTGGATCACATTGAACAGTTTGACTGTCTTTCTACAATCAATTCAATAGTTAAAGTGATACTAAACACACACAAAAAACTGTTTAATTGACACTATCCCTTCTATTTATGTATGTGGATGATGGCACTGTAATTTAAAAAAAAAAAGCACATCGAAAGTACCTTTTTCCTAATCAATATACAGCCGTCACATGACCCAGCTCTTTCCCAGCCTGCCTGCAGGAAAACATATGCGGGAGGAGCTTATAGTCCTCTTCTGCTGGTCACATGTTCAATAATAATAAAAAAAAAAAAACATATATATGTATACAGTGCCTTGCGAAAGTATTCGGCCCCCTTGAACTTTGCGACCTTTTGCCACATTTCAGGGTTCAAACATAAATATATAAAACTGTATTTTTTTTTAAGAATCAAAAACAAATGGGACACAATCATGAAGTGGAACGAAATTTATTGGATATTTCAAACTTAAAAAAAAAAAAAAAAAAAAACGGAAAAATTGGGCGTGCAAAATGATTCAGCCCCCTTAAGTTAAATACTTTGTAGCGCCACCTTTTGCTGCGATTACAGCTGTAAGTTGCTTGGGGTATGTCTCTATCAGTTTTGCACATCGAGAGACTGAAATTTTTGCCCATTCCTCCTTGCAAAACCGCTCGAGCTCAGTGAGGTTGGATGGAGAGCGTTTGTGAACAGCAGTTTTCAGTTTTTTCCACAGATTCTCGATTGGATTCAGGTCTGGACTTTGACTTGGCCATTCTAACACCTGGATATGTTTATTTGTGAACCATTCCATTGTAGATTTTGCTTTATGTTTTGGATCATTGTCTTGTTGGAAGACAAATCTCCGTCCCAGTCTCAGGTCTTTTGCAGACTCCATCAGGTTTTCTTCCCATTTGCAGTGGTCTGATACTCCCATTTCAATATTAATCGCTTGCACAGTGCTCCTTGGGATGTTTAAAGCTTGGGAAATCTTTTTGTTTCCAAATCCGGCTTTAAACTTCTCCACAACAGTATCTCGGACCTGCCTAGTGTGTTCCTTGTTCTTCATGATGCTCTCTGCACTTTAAATGGACCTCTGAGACTATCACAGTGCAGGTGCATTTATACGGAGACTTGATTAAACACAGGTGGATTCTATTTATCATCATTAGTCATTTAGGTCAACATTGGATCATTCAGAGATCCTCACTGAACTTCTGGAGAGAGTTTGCTGCACTGAAAGTTAAGGGGCTGAATAATTTTGCACGCCCAATTTTTCCGGTTTTTATTTTTTTTTAAAGTTTGAAATATCCAATAAATTTCGTTCCACTTCATGATTGTGTCCCACTTGTTGTTGATTCTTCAAAAAAAATTACAGTTTTATATCTTTATGTTTGAAGCCTGAAATGTGGCAAAAGGTCGCAAAGTTCAAGGGGGCCGAATACTTTCGCAAGGCACTGTATATATTATATTTAATAAACTGTTTTAAATTGTTATACAACTATGTATTTGAAATCAAATTTTTATTATTTTGTGGAAATAACATGGTGTGGGTGGATTTCTGCCAGTCACAGGCTGTGTCACGCCCCTCCAGCCTGTGTCTCCATTAAAGAAGTACAGCCAAAGCTTGTTTGGCTGTACTTCTCCTGTGGATCACAGGTGTGTAGTTCGTTCACTCCTGTGACCCGTTTGCAGCTACAGTAGGCTGAAGCCAAAATCACAGTCCAGTCACAGAGCCACATCACAGAGTTGGTCCTGGACAGGCACATAGCTCAGCCTCTCAGGGAGTCGCTGAGAGCCGGAGCCAGCCGCCCCCTTTACATTTTAGCGCTACAGTGGGTGCGAGGGGTGGGGGGCAGAGCAGACAGCAGCAGTGAATGGCAATCACCAGCTCTCTGCTCACGGAGCACTGAGAATTGATCGCTCAATGGTGTTTAAATGCTTGGTTCTCAGTCTTAGAGCCAGCGGGGGACAGATGCTGCATCCACCTAGGCAAGTATGATTCCAAAAAAAAAAAAAACTCATACTTCTCTCTTAATCTCTCCCCCCCCCCCACCCACCCCATTGTGTTTAGCTGGCTAGTGGGCACCGAGGAAGGAGGGAGTAGGCTGTCATTTACTACTACTATGTATATGCCCACATGTGTGACTCTATAGCTCAGATGTGATAGGAAGGAAATGTTCAGCAAAGAAACTCACTGAAAACTGAGCATGTGCAGAGTTGCCACCGCAGCAGCAAGATCCCTAACTGAATTGGGGACAGAAGGCGAAAATAGAAAACTGCAGGATCAACAAGGTTTTTTGCAGAATACAGAAAACGAATCATATAGTGACTGAGTGTGAACAGTAATACATCATTTATTGATTGTGGTTTTATGATGTTGTTAGTAAAACTTAAAAATGTATTGAAATATTGCACGCCACTCACTGATATTTATAAACTTAGTAACAGAAAGGTATTTTAAAACCTAGAATCGAACATGAAAGACCTCCTTTATGACTTTGACCTGGAGCAAAACCTACAGAAGATCTCCTCCACAAAAAAAAACATTTTACCATAGAATTCTCTTACAGCAAGGTACAGTGTTATTTATATTAGATTTGGTAGAAGGCTGACCTACAATAGCCTGTTTTTGATAAGGAATATTGCACCAATCACACTAGTAGTACAGATGGCCAATGCTGAGAGTATTTATAAAAAAAAAAAAAAAAAAAAAAAAGGGATAGGGCCAGATCCAGAGAGAGAGAGAGTACGCCGGCATATCTACTGATACTCCGGCGTACTTTCAAATTTCCTGCGTCGTATCTTTAGTTTGAATCCTCAAACCAAGATACGACGGCATCTGGGTTCGATCCGACAGGCGTATGGCTTCGTACACCTTCGGATCGCAGATGCAGTACTTCGGCGTCCGCTGGGTGGAGTTTGCGTCGTTTTCCGCGTCGGGTATGCAAATGAGCTTTTTCCGACGATCCACAAACGTACGCGCGGCCGTCGCATTCTCTTACGTTGTCTCTAGTCGGCTTTTTCCGGCGTACAGTTAAAGCTGCTATTTTGCAGGGTATAGATAGACTTGCCATGTTAAGTATGGCCGTCGTTCCCACGTTAAAATTTGAATTTTATTTTTTGCGTAAGTCGTCCGTGAATAGGGATGGACGCAAGTCACGTCTAAGTTCAAAAAATTACGTCATTTCGCGCAAAGCACGGCGGGAAATTTCGAAATGGAGCATGCGCAGTTCAATCGGCGCGGGGACGCGCTTCATTTAAAATGAATCACACCCTCTAATCGCCGATATGAATTCCGCCGCCAGAAATGCACTACGCCGCCGTAACTTTCGGCGCGCAATCTTTCAGGATTCTAACCAAAGCCGGAAAAGTTACGGCGGCGTAGCGTATCTCTGATACGCTGCGCCAATCCATTTCTATGTGGATCTGGCTCATAGTCTTTATTTTAACAGGGAAGTGAGATAATGACTTCAGTCTTGGCTACTGTTGTAGTCAAGTCTAATAATGGTCATTGCTGTCACAATGGAACCTACAGACACGACAGCTTAGCTACAAATTGACAGAACATGCAGTAACATAAGAGAATTTTTCAGCCAACAGGAACCCAAATTACAAAAGACGTTTTTGCAAGGATTTTAGGAAAAACCTGCACAAATGGAATACCACTGCCATGATTTCATGAAAAAGTTATAGACGTTTGAATTATTTGACACTTCTGAAAACCAAGGCTTTTGGAGGAGTCAGAAATAAGGGCAACATGCGCCGAGTTGTAAAATAATAGTAATGGTAGAAAGAAAATTGTCAGATTCATCCAGGAAATCTGACAGATAAATCAATATTGGCAAAACAAAATCCTGATGTTGCACACGTCTCAGATGTAATTGGTCACTGAGGTCATTTAAAAATTAAAGGTTAACAGAGTTAAATTGTTACATGATGAGGTAATCTAAGGAAACATAATTGCTTACATATTTCGGAGCACAAACTCCCACTTGCCTGCGTCACTTTATAAATCACTTTGAAATATTCTGTATGCTTCCTCGGATATGCTACACTCTTTGCATCCGTGTTTAGTTAATACGAGTGCAGAGGCGTTGGGGAGACAAAGTCAGTCTTATGGCGTCGCAGATCGTTTTTTTATTTTCTTCCAGTAAGCATACATAAGCAAGAGAGAAATTTAACCGGTACAGTTCCAAGTAGGATCTTATTCTACGAATATTAACAAGAATGCACATAGGACTGTGAAGGTCAATCACTGAACAACCAAAGCCAACTCACCATACAGAAGTTGCATGAGCTGCCATGATGGTAGTCCCATCACTGCCCATTTGTGTATGGCGTATATGATTTTTAAGTAGGATCATTAGAAGTAAAGCAAATACTTAAAAAAAAAAAAAAAGTATGATGTACTGGGCCACATATTTAGATGCGAGAAAGTAAAAGGTTAGTTCACCTTTAAAAAAAAAAATTAATACCATATGCAGTCCATGTACCCCTTTAGGACTAGTGCCCCCTAATGGTACAAGAGCGAACTCCATCTGAGCCCCGCATCTTGTCGCCACAGATGACCTCAGCAGTCAAAACACTCTTTCCCCAGTTGGGAGGGTGGATGCAATCCAATGACGTCATAGCACCTGGAAGGATGGTTTCAGCAGGGACTACGCCGAGCTGCCCGATAGATACTGGGGGCCGGCCAATGGTTGTGTCTGAGCCATCTGGAAGGGTGCTTCTGGTGAGAATGGGTGGCTGCGCTTGGTCTGGTCTTTTTGCCGAGTTCTAGTCCGGCTTTCTGGCTGGCTGGTGTAAGTGCTATCCCGGTCGGTGATCCGGTAGGAGTAATGTGATGGGTCGGGGTAGGACCATGCAAATCAGCCGGGTTGACAGAGGGTCTGGATGGGCTAGTATTGGCGGAGGCTGCTAACTGGAGTGGCAGTTCTCCCTAAGAAGACCTCTCTAGCTGGCAGGGGTGGAGGGCTGCACTGGCCGGTCGGGGGGTTGGATTTGGAACGAAAAGCCTATGGTGCATGTGCCCCTGGAGTGGCAGTCCAGGGGTATCTGAGAATCACTGTGAGTGAGGGTCACTTTGATTTAAAGATACCACGGTCACTGCACCAGATACACACTTTTTTTAGCACCTGCCTCCTGGGCCGGGCCTTTTGGCTAGGACCGGAGGAATTTTTTATTCCTGGCCGGAGGGCCTGGTCATTGTATACCACAATGACCACTTCTTCACTCTCCTCTCCACTATCCCTTTCCCCCACTTTATTTAATTTATTAGCCTATGTTTGTCACTTTTTTGTCTTTTTTTGTTTGTTTCTTTTGCTGTCGGAATTTCCGATTGTGTATATCCAGCATGCATCACATGAAGTCAAAAATCCTCGTCTAAATATTTACTGCAGTTTAGCGATTGTAAGTATTGAAATCGCTGAACCAGTATGACAGGCAGGCAACCAGCAATGGCAGCCTACATAGTTCCTGCAGTACAGGTTTCCTTAAACACAAACAGTAGCAGCTGACAGAATAAACTGCCATTATCTATCTAACACTTCCTGCAAAAACACTCATCTCAGCAACACCTCAACCAGTTTTTCCACAAGCTTTTTACCCAAAAGGAACTCTTGAAATAAGTTTTAGGCCTATGGGAATGCCTGCTAAAACCAATTCATTCAGTGGGGAAATATCTCTTATGTTGGTGACCATTGAAAAGAATGCCCTCCTTACACTAGTGTTCAGAATGTCACCTTCAGGCTGTGTTCACTGCATCCAATTCGCAGTAGCAGGAGATTTAGACCGGCTCTTTCTCCGCTGTGGCTCTGCTGTGAATTTGCACAGAAGCCCTGTGCGTCTTTTGGTCAGTTTCAAGTCTGAATTCAGCCCAAAATTCGGGCTGAAATTGGACATGAAACGGTGAACCAGGACGCACTGGACCCCTGCTGTGAGCCGCAAGCACATCGGTGTAAACCAAGCCTAATGGCCCGTACACACGATCCGAAAATCGGACAAAAAAATAATGCTTTTGACGCAATCGTACGATAATTGGATTGTTAGTACAGAGCTTTCGAGAGACGTTCACGACAGTTCATCCGATAATATTCAATTGGACATGCACAAAAAATTCCTTGTACCAGTTAGGACGATTTTTGTTTAGTGAGCACAGTTGTTGTCCGAAAATACAATACAAACACATTACATCACTTCCGATTTTTTTTTCTGTACTACGAGAATTTGTGACTTCTGTAACCTATTCAAATTCTACTTGCGACTAGCAAGCGGAAAAAGTCAGATGATTTTCAAATTGTGTGTACGGGGCATTACAGGATTAAAAAGATCATGGCTGTCCAGCAGCTGACTCTGCCACATGGGATTGAATCTTTACAGACAAAATCAATTTGGAGGTCATTCAGCCACAGACAAATAAATAAAAAAGGAAGTAAACCCTAGCAACCTCTGGAGGAACTCTGGGACTCTAAGTAACTTTATGTAGAAAGGTTGACCTAGACCAGTGATGGTGAACCTTGGCATCCCAGATGTTTTGGAACTGCATTTTCCATGATGCTCAACTACACTGCAGAGTGCACGAGCATCATGGGAAATGTAGTTCCAAAACATCTGGGGTGCCAAGGTTCGCCATCACTGACCTAGATCTTCCTGCAGTTTTTCTCCAATGTTGTCCTCTGGACATCAGCCACCCTGGCCGATCCCATGTTACAATTAGTGTTGCTCACGAATATTCGTATTGCGAATATTCGGCTCGAATATGGCATATTCGAGTATTCGCGATATATTTCGAATTTCGCGGTGAATATTCGCTATTCCGAATATTCACATTTTTTCAATTTTATTTTTTAAAACAGATCACATCCCATCGACGTCTAAAAGCATTGCTGGTATGATTAGAGACCCTGGGCCGAGTAGCTAAGCTGAGGCGATCCTTTTATGTTGCCGAATATAAAAAAAAAAAAAAAAAATTGCGAAATTTCGCTAATGCGATTGCGAATTTTCGATAACTGTGGTAGGAGAACTCTGATTGTCTCTGATGCAAAGGGGGGGGGGGGGCTTTGTGTATGTTTCTGTTATGAATATTTGTATGTTTGATATTATTTTTTTTTGTAAGAAGGAAAAAAATTGCGCATACCTTAAAAAAAAGGGAGAATACAGCAGCAACTCAAAAATGTTATACAACATAAATTAATACAAGACAGAAAATGGAGTCGCTCTACAAGAATAAAAAATATGTCTAGTGACAAGACATGTGGGCAAATTATAAAATAAGCAAGCGCAAATAACTTGTGAAATACACAGTGAAACAAATATATAAAGAAATATAGTCCCAATAATAGAAAAATAATCTTTCATAAAAATGTCTTTGATATGTGAAGTGAAAAAAAGTCCAAAGCATGCAGCATGAACGTGTTCAATCTTCAAGGTGTTTGATTGACAAACGGCTGTGACAGATGGATAGAGTAAAGAATCACCACCAATGCAAAACACTTTTTATTTTCTATTGTAAAATATCACGAATATTCTGAGCCAATCAGAGTGCTCCTTCCGCATTTGCCGAATATTCGCAATTATTTTGTATTGTAAAATATCACGAATATTCTGATCCAATCAGAGTGCTCCTTCCGCATTTGCCGAATATTCGCAATTATTTTGTATTGTAAAATATCACGAAAATTCTGAGCCAATCAGAGTGCTCCTTCCGAAATTTCGCCATCAATATCGCATTCGCATTTTGCGAAATTTCGATACAATATCACGAATATTCTGAGCCAATCAGAGTGCAAAATATCACGAATATTCTGAGCCAGAGTGCTCCTTCCGCTGTTGTCGAAATTTCGCAATTATTTTCGCATTCGCAATAGCGAAATTTCGCAAAAATTTCATTTCGATAAAATATCACGAATATTCGAATTTAGCGAATATTTCTTGAATATTCGGCTATATATTCGTGATATATCGCGAAATCGAATATGGCGTATTCTGCTCAACACTAGTTACAATGTCTCATGTACGAACTATCAGTAGGACCCAACTATGATAGGAGTGCAGGCCATAACTATGTTCATGACTTTGAGAAGGTGGCAGTTCACTGATGCATATGAGGAGGCCTCAGATGGTCATGAGGGCAGCTTTCCCAGTCATCGCTATGTGCTGGTTGCTTTTTTTACTACTCTTTATTGGCCTTGGAACCTCTCCTCTCCCACACCGTCTTGTCCTAACGCTGGCTTCAAATTAAAAAGTCTGTGGCAATAAAGTCCTCAGTGGGGATGCGAGTACTTGTGATCATCTTGCAACAATGCACCAATTATAAAAGCGTAGTGCTACTTGTCTACACTTTCCACTTAAAGGAGTTGTAAAGGAAAATGTTTTTTCACCTTAATGCAATCTATGCATTAAGGTGAAAAAACATCTAATGCTGCCCCCCCCCCCCCCAGCCCCCGTTATACTTACCTGACCCCTCGAAATTCCCGCGCAGTCCCGATATCCTCTCCACCGCTCAGCCTGGCCGCTGATTGGCTAGAGCGGATGTATTGAGAGCAGCGCAGCCATTGGCTGGCGCTGATGTCAATCACATCCAGTGACGCCGCGCGCCAAGGGGCCGAATGATACAGTAAGCGGCTATGGCTGCTCGCTGTGTCACGGGAGCGCGCCCGCAATTACTGACCACCATGCGAGCTCTCGCATGACTGTGGTGACTAATAGCAGGGAGGACCAGAGACAGCCGCCGAGGGACCCCAGAAGACATGGATCGGGGGCACTCTGTGCAAAACCAACTGCACAGTGGAGGTAAGTATAACATGTTTTTTATTTAGTGACCCTTTAAGGATTTGTTTATGACTAGCTTTAGGGCTTTATTCAAATGGTGAGGAAAGTGACACTAGGCTACAGACATCGCACTTCCTGGTTTCTATAAGGTGAGGAACAAATGGTTATCATTCTGTATTATAGAACATGTATCACTGATAATAGGGTCGCTACTGACATTTCTGACCATTTAGATCAGGGGTGGCCAACCTTTTGAAAAGCGAGGGCCATTTAAGCAACTTGGTAACTGGTCGCGGGCCACAATGAGCGGAGCGGGTGGATGGCATTTCGTGGTCGCTCTACATATGCAGAGCGGACACCGACACAGTCAACTATTCTCCTGCACTTAGCAATAGACTTCTATTATATTCTGCAGGTTTGGTGCACTTTGAGAAAGCTCACCAAACAGATGTAATAACAGAGGTCTATGGCTCAGTGCAGGTAACCTGCAGGTAAACTACTTTGTACCTGCAGATCAGTTTGAAAGCAGTCCAGTAACCACTTGAGAACAGATATGCCCATATATTCACTGTGATTTTAGTAATAAACTGACCTTTAAAAGCAGTATTCTGCTTTATTCCATATTAGAGCAGGAGGTCGCGGGCCACATCAGAGGGCTCCGCGGGCCAAATGTGGCCCCCGGGCCACTGGTTGGGCACCCCTGATTTAGATGTTATCACTGCCATCTACAGGTCTCTGAGGAAGAGGGAAAAAAAAAAAACACAACAACAAAAAAGAACAGAAAAAAAGGGGAATATATATATATATATATATATATATATATATATATATATATATATAAAAATGTACACGCCAACTATCCTAGTTTAACCACTTCAACACTGGGCACTTTTACCCCCTTCCTGCCCAAGCCATTTTTCGGCTTTCAGCACTGTCACAATTTGAATGACAATTGCGCGGTCCTGCAACACTTTACCCAAATGAAATTTTAATAATTTGTTTCCCCACAAATAGAGCTTTCTTTTGGTGGTATTTGATCACCTCTGCGGTTTTTATTTTTTTCGCTATAAACAAAAGAATAGCAACAATTTTGAAAAAAAAAAAAGCAATATTTTTTACTTTTTGCTATAATAAATATCCCTATATATATATAAAAAAAATCCTCAGTTTTGGCCGATACGTATTCTTATACATATTTTTGGTAAAAAAAAAAAAAAAAAATCGCAATAAGCGTATATCGATTGGTTTGCGCAGGTTATAGCGGCTACAAAATAGGGGATAGATTTATGTCATTTTTTACTAGTAAAGGGTCTGGTATGGATTCATACTCAAGTCGCCTCCCAAAGTCGTGCTGAAAGTCGTGTTGCCCCTGTGTGAACCGACTCTCAGAGATGGTATTTTTTTTTAACATTTTGCTAAAACTTAGTTGAAAATTAGTATTGCTTGGACCTTGATGAAGGGGACATACCTCTTAGGCCCCGTACACACGACCGAGTTTCTCGGCAGAATTCAGCCAGAAACTCGATCGGAGCTGAATTCTGCCGAGAAACCCGGCGTGTGTACACTTTCGGCCGAGGAAGCCAACAAGTTCCTCGTCGAGCCAAATAGAGAACATGTTCTCTATTTCCTCGTTGTTCAATGAGGAAAGTTGGCTCGCCGAGATCCTCGGCGGCTTCACACAGAACTCGACGAGCAAAACGATGAGTGGGAATGAACACTAATTATGTTGCTACTTTAGGCTTGGTTCACACTAGTGCGAGCCATGTGGCCCTCGTTTGCTCAGGCACGGCAGCCCATTAATTTGAAGGGGCTGCTGTGCAAACCGCAGAAAAAAAAGGGCATGCATCTTTTTTTTTAAACGCAGGGAAA
Source organism: Rana temporaria (assembly GCF_905171775.1). Classification (NCBI taxonomy): domain Eukaryota; kingdom Metazoa; phylum Chordata; class Amphibia; order Anura; family Ranidae; genus Rana; species Rana temporaria. The sequence continues at coordinate 311,316,677 of NC_053493.1, forward strand.
GCGCACATTCTTTTTGACCATGTGGTTTCTCTGCGTGTCCCGCATCTGCAACAGGAATGTCAGGTTTTAGCACTACCTGTGGCTCCAGTGGGGAGATTTTCCCTCACTTTATGTTCTGGGGGGGACAAGGTTTCACCAGACAGAAAATTAGGGAAAATCCACAACAGAGAAAACAGCCAACAATAAAAAGCTAACAGGAGCGTATTTTACTTTTCTCTGTGGTGCGGTTGGACTTTAATTTTCCTCCTGTCTGTGCAAAATGTTGTCCGCATGAATAGTAACAACATGATTGCAGAGCAATTGGGGTGCAGCCCTGTTTATTTAAATTGTAGGTATAATTTTTGCCGTTGCATCTGAACGACCCCTTATGCCTGCTTTGTTAGCTTAGGGTGGGGGGCGTCAAACTGCAGCTCAACTGCCTATTTTTACACCCCTCCCCCCCATCACATGTGTAAATGAGCCCTAAGGCCCCTTTCACACTTGTGCGACCAAAGTAGTGCAGGGACTACTTTGAAGTCGTACTAATATGAATGGTTGTCATTGGAAATCATGGGAAACGACTTGTCATGCTACTTTGCCACCACAAATCGTGAGACAAGTCGTATAAGTGTGAAAGGGGCCTAATAGGTCCGAGACATGGTACTTACTCAAGTAAACACACATACATTCAGGGCCAGGTCACAAAGGAAACTTTGTAGCAGAGATTAGTAGCAACAACAAATCTCTCTCTCCAGCTACAAAGTAACACAAGCCTATACCAGAGTTATGTAACAAGTGCAGTTTAGAGATAAATCCTACAACAGTGCAGTTCTGAGTGATTATACCTTATTATTATCAAGATAATTAAAAAGAACCAGTCAATTATGTTACTGTATTAATATTACATGAATACAAGGTCAGAGTAATCATTCTCCAGTAGTATTTATTTACATAAAATGTACAGGGCTCAATGCAATTAAACGTAAATAGCGCACCAAAACAGCAATTGTTATTTTTGTGGTAAAAACACATATACTGATAGTGAATTCACTTTAATATTGCATGCGATGTTTGGATTAAATAAATTACGTGTTCCAAATATCGCATGCGATATTGTTTAGTGAATTGAGCCCATTGTGAGGTACATGCAGGAAATAAGAGGTGGGAAATTGCAGCCTTATATACATAAAACATAAAGACAACCACCAGGTTTAGGGCCAATTCAGTGAACTACCTCACAATGCATGTGGTACTTTTTTCAGTGCACAGCATCATAACGCAGTATTGTGAACTGCGCACGCAAGGGACAAAGCATTATGCATGGTCATGAGGTGGAACTGCGCTGGAATGGCTGCACCTGGTGTGAATCTACCCTCATGTCATGGGAGGGCCTTGGGCACCTCAGGTTCGATGAGCCCCTCATACACAAAAACGAATACATGGCAAATCACCAAATTTAGACATAAAAGTCCACTTGAGCCACCAAAATGTATTTCAAAGTGGTACAATATTTTCTTTCATTCATTTTGTATTTCTTTAGTGTCTTTTTCTTCCTGGAGACTCAAAGGGCTTAGGACCTGTTCACACATGCCTGCATACTAAAGCAGAGCGGTTTAGTGTGCAGGCTTCTATCCGTCTTGACACATGACATGGGCTGGTGTAATGTGCGTTTTAATGCATCACGCTGTTCCTCATTTATTTCCATTTTTTGGGCAGCTTTATTTGCAGTGCACAAAGTGACACTTCATTCATGCCACTGCACCGCAGCAGAGCGCTACATTGGTGTGCGATGACATGCAGCACCATCCAGTGAGGTGCAATAAAATGAAGCATATCTGTAGTGCATTTTATTGCACCTCACCGCCAGTGAGAACAGGGTACAAAGAAAACAGTTGTTTTCCATGTGCCCTAGTGGTGGCTAGCATTTCCCAGTGTGGAAAAATGGCAGTCACTGCACTGTGTGTGTGTGTGTACACGGAGGCGAGGCAGCCATCTTGGGCACACGCAATACCACAGTAGAATATTTCACTGATGATTGCAGGCTACAGATTTCTTCCTCAGATACACTGTAATAAAAAAATAACGAATTCTTTCTTTACACTTTGTATAGAGGGGAGCTCCTTCTGGCAGAGGGCTAGGGGCAATTGTCCTCTTTGCCCTTTATAAATCTGGCACTGACACCTGCATATAAATCCCATACTACATATCTATAAAATAAAGTCTATAGTCCCCATATGTAGAGTTTATGTCACTGTGTAATAAAGGTAACCTTTAAGACTGGGGAAGTGCCCTTTAATGTTTAAATATGTACACTACTGTCTCATTCAGGAAAGATTTACCACAAACATAAAATGTGTTACAGGGAAACTGCAGTCTGAGTAGGAATATTAAGGGGAACCTTCACTGACAGAAATGTTTTACTCTGGTATAATTTATCAGTTCTAAAATATATTTTGGTGGCTCAAGTGAAACACACAGGGGGGTTTATTTACTAAAAGGCAAATCCACTTTGCACTACAAGTGCACATGGAAGTGCAGTCACTGTAGATCTGAGGGGGACATGCAAGGAAAATAAAAAAAAAACAGCATTTTTGCTTGTACATGATTGGATGATAAAATCAGCAGAGCTTCCCCTCAGGTCTAAATCGACTGCACCTCCAAGTGTACTTGTAGTGAAAAGTGGATTTGCCTTTAGTAAATAAACCCCATAGAGTGCTTACACCCTTAGCCTAGGTTCACACTGCTGCGAATTCAAAATCGCGGTAAAATGCGCGATTTTACCGCGATTTTGCGGCTGCGATTTTGCCGCGATTTCGGCCGCAATTTAATGTAAATCGCGGACCGAAATCGCAAAAAGTAGTACAGGAACTACTTTTTGAAATCGCAGATGCGGCGTCGCACTGATTAGGACAGTGCCATTGCCGCCGATTTGAGATGCGATTTGACATGTCAAATAGCATCTCAAATCGTTCTCAAATCGTTCCAAATCGTACCCAGTGTGAACCAGGGCTTAGTAAAAGTCTCCTACAACTGCCTGTGTGTGCTGCGTCGTCCATTTTTAAAGTGTGCGACTTAAAGCAAACTAATGTCATAGTAGTTATTATTATGAATATTATTATTATACAGGATTTATAAAGCACCAACAGTTGGCACAGCACTTAACAAAATGAAGGCAGACAGTACAGCTACAATACAATACAATACAATTTGGTACAAGAGGAATCAGAGGGCCCTGTTTGTTAGATCTTAGTTACTGATTAGTTGGTGCGGAAATTGAAAGAAAGAAAAAAAAAAAAGGAAATTCTGCGCAGAGGTAGGTCTAGCCTATTGGATTTATGCTAGGTTCCCACCTATGTGTTCGGTGCAGTCTGTGTTTGCACAAGTACTTGAATAGAATGCTATACCTGCGGGAAACCTTTTTAAAACCGCAGCTGCAGGGAAATCGCATGGTGTTTTTGCACCATGCGATATCCCTGCAACCACATATGCACTGTGTGTTTAGATGCATGGCGGTGCCATTAAGAATAAATGGCAGCCCCGCGTGTCTGTAAAAGAGCAGGTGGCGGATAGTTGCTGGTGCAGGAACAGGTGTGATTCCCGCAACCACCCAACACAAGGGTGAACCTAGCCTTAGACAGCAGTGTTCTAAAAAGGATACAGTTTGAATTTAATAAGGAACTTTTTTGTTAAAGCGGTGGTTCCCCTAAAAATAAACTTTTGACATTGCATTTGCTATAATAATTACAGTTAGAATCGGCTGGTTTTATGTAAAAAATACCTCCGTACGTAGCGTTTGGTATATTCGTTCCCACCGCCACTTCCGGGTACGATGCTGGCGGTGGGCGTTCCTAATTGATGGACAGGCATCCGACCGACGCATCCATCGCGTCACGAGATGCCGAAAGAAGCCGAACGTCGGTGCGGCTCTATACGGCGCATGCGCACCGACGTTCAGCTTCTTTCGGCATCTCGTGACGCGATGGATGCGTCGGTCGGATGCCTGTCCATCAATAAGGAACGCCCACCGCCAGCATCGTACCCGAAAGTGGCGGTGGGAACGAATATACCAAACGCTACGTACGGAGGTCTCCTGTCTAAATTGTCCCTAGTATGTTTGAATTAGGAACTTTGCAAGCTCCCTGAGAGCAGGGACTGATGTGAATGTATAATAAATAGTGTTGCTCACGAATATTCGTACTGCGAATATTCGGCTCGAATATGGCATATTCGAGTATTCGCGATATATTTCGAATTTCGCGGTGAATATTCGCAATTCCGAATATTCGCATTTTTTCAATTTTATTTTTAAAACAGATCACATCCTATCGACGTCTAAAAGCATTGCTGGTATGATTAGAGACCCTGGGCCGAGTAGCTAAGCTGAGGCGATCCTTTTATGTTGCCGAATTGAAAAAAAAAAAATTGCGAATTTTCGCTAATGCGAATATGATTGCGAATTTTCGATAACTGTGGTAGGAGAACTCTGATTGTCTCTGATGCAAAAGGGGGGGGGCTTTGTGTATGTTTCTGTTATGAATATTTGTATGTTTGATAAAAATTGCGCATACCTTAAAAAAAGGGGAGAATACAGCAGCAACTCAAAAATGTTATACAACATAAATTAATACAAGACAGAAAATGGAGTCGCTCTACAAGAATAAAAAATATGTCTAGTGACAAGACATGTGGGCAAATTATAAAATAAGCAAGCGCAAATAACTTGTGAAATACACAGTGAAACAAATATATAAAGAAATATAGTCCCAATAATAGAAAAATAATCTTTCATAAAAATGTCTTTGATATGTGAAGTGAAAAAAAGTCCAAAGCATGCAGCATGAACGTGTTCAATCTTCAAGGTGTTTGATTGACAAACGGCTGTGACAGATGGATAGAGTAAAGAATCACCACCAATGCAAAACACTTTTTATTTTCTATTGTAAAATATCAAGAATATTCTGAGCCAATCAGAGTGCTCCTTCCGCATTTGCCGAATATTCGCAATTATTTTGTATTGTAAAATATCAAGAATATTCTGAGCCAATCAGAGTGCTCCTTCCGCATTTGCCGAATATTCGCAATTATTTTGTATTGTAAAATATCACGAATATTCTGAGCCAATCAGAGTGCTCCTACAGCATTTGTCGAAATTGAGCAGTAAATATCGCATTCGCATTTTGCGAAATTTCGAAAAAATATCAAGAATATTCTGAGCCAGAGTGCTCCTACCGCAGTTATCGAAAATTCGCAATTATTTTCGCATTCGCAATAGCGAAAATTCGCAATAATTTCATTTTGATAAAATATCACGAATATTCGAATTTAGCGAATATATCTCGAATATTCGACTATATATATTCGAGATATATCGCGAAATCGAATATGGCGTATTCTGCTCAACACTAATAATAAATGGAACATGCTGTAAATACTGTCTGTGATAGATATATATATATATATATATATATATATATATATATATATATATATATATATATATATTCACACACACACTGTGTAAATATATATTTATACACATACATATACACACAAATATATGTATGTATTTAGTTATTACACACATATAAATATGTATTTGTTTATATTGTGATGGGCTGCATATAGCTGTAGGTTGGTATATGTCAACACCCCGACATTGGATGCAGACAATATGTGTCCCTGGACAGTGTCTCTGCTAATTTTCTGGCGTTAGCAGTTTGTAGGTGACCACAGCAGTGCTGCATCCAGAGGTGACATTTAGCTGAGCACAGTAACTACCTGCCTATTGTAACATGAAAATGCATGTTAGACGCCTTGTTAGTGCGCTGCTACCGAGATCAGTGGGACCAAAAATGTGCATTGATGCGGCAAAACAAACGCACCTATCTAATTTTTCTCAATGCATGGCATTGTGGTGCACAGGAGTGATAGTCTAGTAATGTGCATTAAATTACAGCACACTGGCCACCCCATTCACCTGTCTGATGAGCCCCCTCCCATTCACCTGTCTGATGAGCCCCCTCCCATTCACCTGTCTGATGAGCCCCCTCCCATTCACCTGTCTGATGAGCCCCCTCCCATTCACCTGTCTGACGAGCCCCCCCACATTCACCTGTCTGACGAGCCCCCCCACATTCACCTGTCTGACGAGCCCCCCCATTCACCTGTCTGATGACCCCCCTCCCATTCACCAGTCTGATGACCCCCCTCCCATTCACCTGTCTGACGACCCCCCCCCATTCACCTGTCTGACGATCCCCCCATTCACCTGTCTGACAAGCCCCCCATTCACCTGTCTGATGACCCCCCTCCCATTCACCTGTCTGACAAGCCCCCCATTCACCTGTCTGATGACCCCCCTCCCATTCACCTGTCTGACGACCCCCCCCATTCACCTGTCTGACGACCCCCCCATTCACCTGTCTGACGACCCCCCCATTCACCTGTCTGATTACCCCCCACACTCCTATCACCATCTGTACTACTTTCTTCTAAGTTAGTCTCCAGCAGAAGAGATTGTGTATAGAAGTATCAGGTGATGGTGTGTATAGGGAGGGGAGGGGGTCAGAGATCTGTCACCAAGTCATGTGACCCTTGCTGGCTCCTGTACTCTGGGGGGGGGGGGGGGTGGTGACCTGTCACTGATCGGGTCATCTCGTACTACAACATGGAGCAAAACCCTTCTGTTGTTGTTGGTTGGTTGGGGGTGTCCTGTCTGTGCTGACCCTGCAGTGTGACCCCGCACAGATGTGATGAGGACACATACAGAGGCTCCTATGATGACAGGTCGCACAGTATGACGTCACCGGTGTCCCCATACACACAGCACGGTGAAGGTGTCCCCATGTTCCAGGCACTTACCGCAGTCCAGCCGGACCAGTTGCGGCAGGCGGTAGGAGCTGACGATGAGATCCAGGGGGAAGGAGGCCGAGCTCCACTTCACATCCTTCACAGGAGGGTCCATCTTCTTCCCCCTTCCCCGGTCGGGGGGGGACAGTACGATCGGGGGCTCCAGGAGGAGAGAGGGGGGGGTGCTCAGCTCATACTCCCTCTGGCTGGCTGCAGATGGTTGTGCCCGGCTCTGTCTCCGCTCCGGAGTGCAGGAAGACTCACCATACCAGCGACTGATCAGCGAGCTGTACGGAGGAAGGAGCCGCCTGTCACCCCGGAGATCCGCCTCCTCCCAACACATCCACACCGACAGGAGGACACTTCCTACACCGGGAATGACGGCGCCCCGGACCCACACTGATCCCTGCTGGCCGCTGCCGGTACTGCACCTCCCCTCCGCTACACAATAACAATTAGTCATGCAACATTGTACCCAAATGACATTTGGATCATTTTTTCCCAAACAAATAGAGCTTTCTTTTGGTGGTATTTAACCTCTTTGCTTAGTTAGTTATAACATTTTGCAAACAGGTATTTTTTCTCTTTCGCAGATGGGCACTGGTAGGTGGCAATGATTGGTGGCGCTGATATTTTTTTTCCTCTCCTCTGCCCTTGAAAGCATTCAGAATATCAAGATCAGTGTTTTTCAACACTTTCAACTTTCAAAAAATGCCACTGTTGAGATCCAGATGAACTGGAAGTGATGCCATGTCGTCGCTTCTTGGTTACCATAGTGGAGACCCTATCAAAGCCAATGCTGGCTTTGTATGGGTCTCTGACTAGCTGGCGGACATGCCAGCTGGTAGCTCAGGTCTTCTGGTGGGATGGGAAAGGCGAGCGAGCCTTGGTGGGATTGGGGGGGGAGGGATCTCCTCCCGCTGCTTTAATAGCAATCAAGCGGCTAGTTAGCTGCTTCAATTGCTATTACAAAAGAGCCGACCGCCGGCTCTAAAAAACGCCATCACCCGATACAACCACTTCAACTCCAATGACATACTAAGTACGGGATTAGGCGGGAATTGTTCAACCCTTTTTTTGGGGGGGACAAATTAGGCTTTCATTTGGTGGAAAATGGTAACAGATATCTCCTGATTTTTTTGTTTATTTTTTAAACTGGCCCAAAATTCTCAATATGTTTTTTATTTAGCAACATATTCCATGCTTTTGCCACAACTTGCTGCCAAAAAGCAATACCCCATATGTGTATGTTATTTGTTGGCTGTACCTGTAGAAACATGGGTGCCCATTTTGCTTGTTTTGTTAACCTACCTAATCCCTGATTCACACTAGAATGCTTTTTATAATCCCACCTAAAATACACTAACACCGACCTTTGACCCTTACCTTGACCTTTGACCCTAACCTAACTGAAACCCTAATCTAGCTTTTTTTTTTATTTCACACACAATATCCTTTGTTTACACTGTTCTCCTCCAGCAAGGAGAAAAAAAGGCAATGTATTTTTTTCTCCATTCAAGAGGTGAAAAAAAAAACATAGGGGCGGTTATATAGTAACTGATCATTATGCTAGCCAATCAGAGGCTCTTGGTGAGAACTCAGTCTCTGTGCTGGAAGTTCAAACACAGTGGCACATATACAGTATGCACCCCACAGAAGATGACGCACTTCCGTGAAGCCACATATATGCGTATGTTCATCAGGAAGGTGTTCATCAGCACAAGGAATGGTACTTACATTCAATGATAAGTGCCTCCCATGCTGCTGTCTGGTCTGTTAGTTGAAATCCAAAGTTTATTGGAAGATGAAGATGAATGAAAAGTTTACCTCCTCCATGCCTAAGTCCAGGGTTTGTTTCTCACAGAATAGGAGCAGGAACTCCCCTGGCACCTCCAAGCACTGACCCTTGGTCCCACCCTCTACCTACCTCCCATTGAAGCCCCTTTTAGAGAATACAGAGACAAGTATAGTTTTATAATGCCAAGAAATTTGGATGGAATTTTGTAATAATAATAAGAAAGGCAACAAAATAGTGCCAGCAGCAATGGACACCCCCCAAAAATACTCCCCCATCAACAATGGCACCCCACAATAAAATACCACCTTAGCAACAATAGACCCCCACAATAAAATTCCACCCCAGCAACAATGAACCCCCACAATAAAATACCACCTTAGCAACAACAGACCCCCACAATAAAATATCACCCCAGAGACAATGGACCCCACACTAAAATACCACCTCAGCAACAATGGACCCCCACAATAAAATTCCACCCCAGCAACAATGAACCCCCACAATAAAATACCACCTTAGCAACAACAGACCCCCACGATAAAATATCACCCCAGCGACAATGGACCCCCACTAAAATACCACCTCAGCAACAATGGACCCCCACAATAAAAATACCCCCCCCCCCCATCAACATTGAACCCCCACAATAAAATACCCCATCAACAATGGACCCTCACAATAAAATACCACCCCAGCAACAATGAACCCCCACAATTAAAAACCCCCCATCAACAATGAACCCCCACATTAAAATACCACCCCAGCAACAATGAACCCTCACAATAAAATACCACCTTAGCAACAATAGACCCCCACACTAAAATACCGCCCCAGCAACAATAGACCACTACAATAAAATACCATCCCAGCAACAATAGACCCCCACAATAAAATTCCACCCCAGCGACAATAGACCCCCACAATAAAATAACACCCCAGCAACAATAGACCACTACATTAAAATACCATCCCAGCAACAATAAACCCCCACAATAAAATACCACCCCAGCAAACAATAGACCCCCACAATAAAATAACACCCCAACAACAATAGACCATGACAATAAAATACCATCCCAGCAACAATGGACCCCCACAATAAAATACCATCCCAGCAACAATAGACCCCCACAATAAAATGCCACCCCAGCAAACAATAGGTGTAAACGAGGCTGGTCGCCGTTCTGACAGAGAAGAACACAGTGATCTTCTGTTTCTGCTAAGCAGGAACACGAATCTCTGTGTTCCCCCAGTCAGTCCATCCCTCACACGGTTAGCAAGTACCTCCTAGGGACACACTTAACCCTTTGATCACTGATGTTTACCCCTTCCCTGCCAGTGTCATTAGTACAATTACAGTGCATATTTTTAGCACTGATTACTGTAACAATGTCACTGGTTCCCAAAAAAGTGTAAAAAATTTCAGTCCGGTGTCCGATCTGTCCGCTGCAATGTCACAGTCCCGCTAAAAATTGCTGATCACTTTATTACTAGTAATAAAAATAATAAATAAAATATCAATATATATACGCTTATTGTTTTTTGTTTTTTTTACCAAAAATATGTAGCATAAATTGATGAAGAAGTTAGTTTTTTTATTGGTTATGTATTATAACAGAAAATAAAAAAATATATATTTTTTTCAAAATTGTTGCTAATAAAAACCACAGAGGTGATCAAATACCACCAAAAGAAAACTCTATTTGTGGTGCCGTATTATATAAAAATGTCCAGGACTTAGAAATCCCCTTGGCATTCACACATCTTCTTCCCAGCTGACAGGACGTGCTATGCGGCTTTTGATTGGTTGGCGCCGCCCATGTGATGGCGCAGACCAATTAAAATGCTTCAAAATGTCCCTCCTGATGAGGTTCAGCTCCGGGTATTTTTAAGCTCGGACTCCTGAGGCGGCTATACTGAGGGCTCAGAATGGGAGATTGCTGTGATCCAGGTTCCGGGGGGGTCCTGTGTAAGTTCACTTTATAGATTTTTCTGCAAAGGTGAACTTACCTTTTAAGGGTGTAAAACCTTTCCGGGGCTGTAGTGACAGGTAGGTTGTTCCAAACATCTTGGAGAATTAATCACGGATGCTCTGTGGATATAGGCAGCCTCAAATCTTATCTCTATATCTAATCACAGACAGATTTGATGATGTTGAGATCAGGGCTCTGTGGGGGCCAAACCATCACTTCCAGGACTTCTTGTCCTTCTTTAGAATGAAGAGAGTTCTAATGACATTGGATGCATGTTTGGGGTAGTTGTCCTGCTGCAGAATAAATTTGTGGCCGATCACATGCCTCCCTGATGGTATGGAGTGATGGGTAAGTATCTGCCTGTATTTCTCAGCATTGAGGACACCATTGATCCTGACCAAGTCTCCAAATCTAGTTACAGAAATGCAGCCCCAAACTTGCAAGAAATCCCCACCATTCTTCAATGTTGTCTGCAGACGCTCATTATTGTACCGCTCTCCAGCCCATCGGAGAACAAACTGCTACAACCAAATATTTCAAAACTCATGAAAGTAAGGTACATAAGCTTGAACAGGAATTCATTTTTTTCATGAACAATTTTACTGTTGGAAAATGCTTACATCATTATTATTATTTATATAGCGCCAATAGTTTGTGCATCGCTTTACAACTTGAGGGTAGACAGTACAAATACAATACACTTTGAAGTGGTTGTAAACCCTTAAAAAAAACTGCAAGACAAAGGCATAATGAGCTAGTATGCATAGCATACTAGCTCATTATGTATTACTTAGCTTAGATAGAAGCCCCCACAGCCGTCCTCGACCCCCCTCCCGGCCGCGGACATCTCTCCCGGAGCTTACTTTCGGGTATCGTGGCTCCGGTGCTGTGACTAGCTGGAGCCGCGATGACGTCACTCCCGCAAATGGGCGCGGAAGCCGCCGGTAACGGCACAACTAACTGAAGCAGCGGCATGACGTGCCATTGCTTAAGTGCGCATGTACTGATCACTTCGGCACATGCAGACACAGGGAGATATCTCCTAAACCATGCAGCTACAGGTAAGCTTTAATATAGCCATAAAGTTCGAAAAATGGGTTTACAGCCACTTTAACCACTTGACCACTGGGCACTTAAACCCCCTTCCTAACCAGACCAATTTTCAGCTTTCATACAACATTGTGCCCATCTGAAATTTTTGTCCTTTTTTTCCCACAAATAGAGCTTTCTTTTGGTGGTATTTGATCACCTCTGGGTTTTTTTATTTTTTGCGCTATAAAAGAAAAAACACTGAAAATTCTGTAAAAAAAAAAAAATCTTGTTTCTGTCATATTAGCAGGTATTGCGGGGTATTGCGGAGTATTGGGGGTATTGCAGAGTATTGGGGGGTTATTGCAGAGTATGGGGGGGTTATCGCAGAGTATGGGGGGGTTATCGCAGAGTATGGGGGGTTATTGCAGAGTATGGGGGGGTTATTGCAGCGTATGGGTGGGTTATTGCAGAGTATGGGGGGGTTATTGCAGAGTATGGGGGGGGGGTTATCGCAAAATATGGGGGGGTTATTGCAGAGTATTGGTGTTATTGCAGAGTATTGCACAGGGAGGGATGGCTGAGCAGGGATGGATGGCTGGATCTGTGACTGCATTTGTCACAGATCCAGCCACAGCAGCTGCTGCTGCCACCCGCCAGGGGGCGCACGAGAGGAGGATTCTGGGAGGAAGTCCCAGGGACTTCCTCCCAGAACAACTCCACCGTGCTGTAGACGTGTTTTGTCTATAGCGCGGTGGTAAAGAGGTTAATACAGTAGTAATCGGAGCGCTTTGCTCCTTAGAGCTTACAATCTAGGAGGGCGGGTCAAGAGATACAAAAGATAAATACTTTGGGGGATGAGCTGATGAGCTGATGGAGAAAATAAATGTGCAGTTAGGTGAGGGTCAGATAGGCTTCTCTGAAGAGATGAGTTTTCAGGGATCGTCTCAAAGTGGACAAAGTAGAAGAAAGTTGGACAGACTGGTGTATTATTGCAATGTTTGTTTACAGATACAATAGCATATCACAATGACTACACAATCCATATATTGTACACTTTTTCCCTTATGCTATGAATAACACCAGTTAAAAGAAAAAATATATATATATATATATATATATCTTTTTCAGTTTCTATCCCAGATTGCTTTGAACTTATTCTCAGTTACTTTAAATCACTGCGCCATCTAGTGGTTAAAGTAATAATACATATTTTATTAACAGACAAAAAGGGGGCAAATAAGGTAAGTTCATTGTTGAAGTTAAATTATATTGACCCTGCCGTGTCTAGAGATTTTTGAAGCCTAGATACTCAAACTAAGTTTAGCAGCATTGGTATAAAATGGTATACAGGATATGGAATTAATGTGTGGTCAGCAGAGGGGCCCATTCAATAAACATAGAAAAGTGACGGCAGAAAAATACGTTAAAAATAAGTCTGCCCGTTTTTATTTTTTTTGGTTGATGTGTCCTTGTCACTTTCTATCAGCTGAAAAGAAAGCATAAAGACATGTATTATCTACAAGTCCCACCAATCCACCTGGTAATGGGGACAAACAAAGGCAAACATGTTTGAAGTCCATACTCGAATGCCTGGTACACATTTTTTTTTTCAGCAGGAAAACGGCTGAAATTTGTGTTGCATACACACGGTCATACTAATCTTGTCTGAAATTCCGAACGTCAAGAACGCGGTGACGTACAACACGTACGATGAGCCAAGATCAATGAAGTTCAATAGGCAGTTCGGCTCTTCTGCTTGATTCTGAGCATTCACGTTTTTTTTGCACATCGTAATTGCATACAAACGAACGCGATTCACGACAGGAATTTTTCCTGTCACGAAAATTGAGATCTTTTTTTAATCTTTTCTTGGCCAGAATTCTGACAGAGAAAGTGCGATGGAGCGGTCAGAATTCGCGACAAAAAGCTCACATAGCAATTTTCTCTTCGGGAATCGCGATCGTGTGTACAATGCATAACATTAGAGTCATGCCCATCTGGTAAACAGTTATTAGTCTCACTTTGCTGGTGTTGGATCACAATTGAAGAGGTCTTTTGAAGATTCATTTTTCCTTTTCTGCATCAATTTTTATACAGACTTTTATGTCAGACATTACATTTTTTATTAATTTCAATAGGTCACTAATTCTTTGGTTTGATGTATTTAGTGCAGCAGATTTTGTATATCTGTTTATTTCCATGTCAAATATCTCATAGTGTGCTTGCTGCGTTTAGTAATTACCGGTAATTACGTTTCTTTTTGTTCCACAAGCACAAAAATCACTTTTTGCTTTTAAATATTGTAATTGCTGTGTGTAAGAAGAGGTCATACAGCAGGGATATGTCAGCAATGAAAGGTTATACTGAGTTGGTTAATTTGTGAAAAATGACAACAGCGCAGGTACTGTAACAGATCAAACAGCAAACAGTAAAATCTGAGTGATTAAAGTAGAGGTTCACCCAAAAAGTAAATTTTTAACATTAGATTGAGGCTCATTTTGTGAAGGGAAATCGGGTGTTTTTTTTTAAATCGAACCTGTACTTACTGTTTTAGAGAGAGATCTTCTCCGCCGCTTCCGGGTATGGGCTGCGGGACTGGGCGTTCCTATTTGATTGACAGTCTTCCGAAAGGCTTCCGACGGTCGCATACATCGTGTCACGATTTTCCGAAAGTAGCCGAACGTCGGTGCGCAGGCGCCGTATAGAGCCGCACCGATGTTCGGCTTCTTTCGGCTACTTGTGACGCGATGTATGCGACCATCAGAAGCCTGTCGGAAGACTGTCAATCAAATAGGAATGCCCAGTCCCGAAGACCATACCCGGAAGCGGCGGAGAAGATCTATCTCTAAAACGGTAAGTACTGCTTAGATTAAAAAAAAAAAACACCCGATTACCTTTGACAAAATGAGCCTCAATCTAATGTTAAAATCTTTTTTTCGGGTGAACTCCCTCTTTAACTAAGATAACTAGCAGGTTGTAAATAATTAACACATACTAGTCCACCTCTTTTTTTAACTTACATATAACCTAAGAGTGTGAAGAAGACCTATAGGTGGTTACCACATCAACACCACGGCAACAGTCAGTAGTCAGTAGTCCACATGTACTAAACCTTCTGCTGGCCAGCTTGTTGGAGCCCAGAACTTTGTGTTTTTGTTAACTAGGTTCCCAAAAGTTGGTATTACACTATTAGTGGTTACACTGGAGCTGTGATTAGTGTTTAGACAGGTGAAGGTCCCCCTTTGTAGGTGGCCCTGTGACATCATTACAGATGGAGTGAAGTCTGTAAGGGAAATTGTCCCCTTAGGGACACCATGCGTTTCTCAGAGTAGTCAGCTGTCTAAATGGACACTGCAACCTCTTGAGAGCTCTGGCAGCCATCTCGGTGTCTGACCTTATCAAACAGGGTACCCACGCCATTCAGATATGCCTGGAGCAAGTGGTGGTTCAGGGACAGAGACCCTGCAGGTGACGGAAAGTGCATAGTGAAGGGAAAGGTGAGTACCGTAAGCTCAGGGACAGCACTTGTCTGGTCTCTGGAGGAAATATATCACTATTCAGACAAGTAACATGAGGTGCTTCCTAGCGGTATTATAGTGCCATTCTGTTATGCCACAAGCCACCATCCCTCCAGTGGAAGTCATCCTCCAATAATACAGGCCCAACCCTGGTGACAGTGTATAAATAACAACTGCTATATTGTCCTATATCAGTTACAAATAACTGCTTTCGATAATTTCTGGTGACCTGTATGCAATATACAATATATATTATAACATCAATAATTGTGTGCCTGTGCCTGACTGGGTACCCTGGACCTAGGCCCTGCTTTCAAGTGCAATGCAGTTCTGTTATATATAATATCTCTAATAGGGATGAGCTTCGAGTTTGAGTCAAACATTATGGGCCGTTAGCGCCAAATTCGAGTGTCACGGCCCATAATTAACTGCGGCATCGCAGTACATTGCTGGCTGATGATTGGCCAAGCATGCACTATGAACTGCATGCTTGGCCAATCACAGCGCCGTAAGCAAAGTGAGCCATAATTGGCCAAAGCCAGGGTGGCTTTGGACAATTACGTCTCAGGAGGTTTAGTACACCCCCCACACTATATAAGGCCGCCTGCGTGGCGGCCTTGTGTAGTGTGTTGCGGCGGTGGTGAAAGACAGACAGAGAGAGAGAGAGAGAGACAGTGTCATTTCAATTGAGTTAGATAGAGCAGGCAGGGGAGTCAGTTAGCTGCAGTTACAGTGTGTAGAGGATATATATGCATCCCAGGTGTTGTATATATATTTATACACTGTATTCAGTTTAGCTAGATCCGTTCCTGTATTCTCTTCATATTATACTGACAGGCAGGCAATTGTGCTAGCTGCAGTATTTTCACTTGGTGTACTGTGTTCTTTGTACAGTGTGCACCTCAAGCTTACCTGAATACAATTGCTGGTGTTCTCATACTAATACTACAAGCAGGGAGCTCCAAGTATTGTCAGTTAGTGTACTGTGTCCTTTGCAAAAATGTACCAGTTCAAAATTACAAACAGATTCTACTTAACAACAAACCTACAGTCCCTGTCTTGTTTGCACCGCCTGTATACTGCTGTTCAGAGTATATAGGGCCTGGGAGCCCCACGCCTTTCCTTTTTTTAATTTGGGTGCAGTGTTACCCTTAATATCCATACAAGACCCAAAGGGGCTGGTAAATGGCCTGGGGGGGGGGGGGGGGGACCCATGCCATTTTTCTCAATGATTTTCATCCATATTGCCGGGACCAGACATTACATTAAAGCCGCAAGCAGTTTTAAATGACTTTTTTTCCTATATAAATGTCATTTTGTGCAGGGACAGTTCTAAACACGGGAAACACGTGCCACTTCACAGGCATACTAAAGAAACCCAGTACGTACGATATTTAAAGGAATATTTCACTTTTTTTCACTTTAAGCATCATTAAAATCACTGCTCCCGAAAAAACTGCAGTTTTAAAAACTTTTTGGTGCCAGTTTGATATCTGTTCCGTGGTGATGGTGTCTACTCTCAAGTTAACCATTTGATGCATGGACTTAACAATTGCTTATCATTTAGTGACCATTGCTGCATTTTTTTGGACCTGTTTGCACTTATTTTTTGATGTTGTTATCATATAAGCACTTGCACTTTAAATCACTATTGTATTGTTGACCTTATAGTTAACATATTAATTCACGCTAGAATTTGGAATTTATTTATCACCTACTATTAGCGCCCCCTTATTACTATACACCCCCCACATTGCTAAAGTTGTTTTCGCACCACTTTAGGGGAGCAGCTTCCTTAATATATTTTACATTACCATAGCACAGAGTTCTCTATTTACTCAAACAAATCCGGCGTGTTCGCAAAGCCCACGTGCAGAGCCCATCAGGAAGTTGGCACTGCGCTGCGCTAATCACAGGCCGTGAGACATTGTCCCGATGCGTGGTCGATTGGGAAATGTAGAGATCGGGAAATGTCTCACTGCCTGTGATTAGTGCAGCGCAGTGCCGACTTCCTGATGGGCCCTGCACGTGGGCTGTGCGAACACGCCGGAGCTCATTCTTACCCATTAGGGTAAGAAGTTTGAATTAAAGGGATCTGCACCTGACTATGGATAAAAGGGACACTCTGCCACAGCAATACATGCAGCTAGTCAGTTATGCTGTGGTGCTCATGTCATGTGCCACAAAGAGAAATCATTTACCTTGCCAGACAGGGCTTCATCATCATTAAACCACCACCAACCTGACCTTAGCAGGTCATCGTGGCATCTCCAAGTATACAGTCCTCCCCTATCCACTCCTCCTATAACCCCCTGTTGTTAAAGGGTCAGTCCATCCAAAACTGTTATCTTCATCTTTGCTAGATCTCTGGGAATTAAACCACCCTACAATGTATTATTGCTCTCACAAACTGTATAAGGGAGATCTCAGTTTATGAGTGCCTGAATCTGCACATCATATCACTGGGGACTCCTAATTCCCCTCTTAAATGTTTAAAATAAATATAAATATTATATAAACAGTATATATATATATATATATATATATATATATATATATATATATATATATATATATATATATATATATATACAGTATCTCAGATGCAGGTTAAGGACCTCTCCCCTTTTTGCGATTCGGCACTGCGTCGCTTTAACTGACAATTGCGCGGTCGTGCGACGTGGCTCCCAAACAAAATTGGTGTCCTTTTTTTCCTACAAATAGAGCTTTTTTTTGGTGGTATTTGATCACCTCTACGGTTTTTATTGTTTGCGCTATAAACAAAAATAGAGCGTCAATTTTGAAAAAAATTCAATATTTTTTACTTTTTGCTATAATAAATATAGTTACATAGTTAGTTAGTTACATAGTTAGTCAGGTTGAAAAAAGACACAAGTCCATCCAGTTCAACCACAAAAAAATAAACAAACAAAATAAAAAACACAATACAATCCCATACACCCAACTCCATACCCACAGTTGATCCAGAGGAAGGCAAAAAAAACCAGCAGAGCATGATCCAATTTGCTACAGCAGGGGAAAAAATTCCCTCCTGATCCCCCGAGAGGCAATCGGATTTACCCTGGATCAACTTTACCTACAAATCTTAGTACTCAGTTATTTTATGTACATTTAGGAAAGAATCCAGGCCTTTCTTAAAGCAATCTACTGAGCTGGCCAGAACCACCTCTGGAGGGAGTCTGTTCCACATTTTCACAGCTCTTACTGTGAAAAAACCTTTCCGTATTTGGAGGTGAAATCTCTTTTCCTCTAGACGTAAAGAGTGCCCCCTTGTCCTTAGTGTTGACCGTAAAGTGAATAACTCAACACCAAGTACACTGTATGGACCTCTTATATATTTGTACATGTTGATCATATCCCCCCTAATTCTCCTCTTCTCAAGAGTGAATAGATTTAGTTCTTCTAATCTTTCCTCATAGCTGAGCTCCTCCATTCCTCTTATCAGTTTGGTTGCCCTTCTCTGCACTTTCTCCAGTTCTCCGATATCCTTTTTGAGAACTGGTGCCCAAAACTGAACTGCATATTCCAGATGAGGTCTTACTAATGATTTGTACAGGGGCAAAATTATATCTCTGTCTCTGGAGTCCATACCTCTCTTAATACAAGAAAGGACTTTGCTCGCTTTGGAAACCGCAGCTTTTTATATATATATAAAACGTTATATATATAAAAAACGTTTTTTCATTCAGTTTAGGCCAATATGTATTCTTCTACATATTTTTGGTAAAATAAATCGCAATAAGCGTTTATTCATTGGTTTGCGCAAAGTTTATAGCGTTTACAAAATAGGGGATAGTTTTATTGCATTTTTTATTAATACATTTTTTTGTCATTTTCACAGCAAAAAGTGCTATAAAAATGCACTGTTTACTGTGAAAATGACAATTGCAGTTTAGGAGTTAACCACTAGGGGGCACTGTAGGGGTTAAGTGTGACCTCATGTGTGTTTCTAACTGTAGGGGGCGGGGCTGGACGTGTGACGTCATTGATCGTCTTTCCCTATATCAGGGAACAGACAATCAATGACACTGCCACAGTGAAGAACAGGGAAGGTGTGTTTACACACACCTCTCCCCGTTCTTCAGCTCTGGTGACCGATCGTGGGACACCAGCGGTGATTGGGTCCGCTGGTCCCGCGGGCACGGTCACGGAGCTTAGGACCGGGTCGCAAGCGCGCAGCTGGCGGCGCGCTCGCAACCCCACGGCTGGGCTTAAAGAGACACTTACAGGTACGTGATTGTGCCCAGCCGTGCCATTCTGCCAACGTATATCGGCGTGAAGGGGTCCTTAAGTGGTTAAACACACATGAACTTTAATGGCATCCCAGTCTTAGTCTGTAGGGTTCAAAATTGAGTTGGCCCACCCTTTTCAGCTTTGACAGCTTCAACCCTTCTGGGACGGCTGTCCCCAAGATTCTTCCAGAAGTGCATTTATGAGGTCAGGTGCTGATGTTGGATGGGAAGGCCTGGCTCGCAGTCTCCACTCTAATTCATCCCAAAGGTGTTCTTTCAGGTTGAAGTCAGGACTCTGTGCAGGCCAGTCAAGTTCCTCTACCCCAAACTCGCTCATCCATGTCTTTATGGACCTTGCTTTGTGCACTGGTCCAAATCATTTGGTGGGGGGTGGTTTTTTTAGGGGTTGGGCTTGGCCTCTTAGTTCCAGTGAAGCATACCAAGACATTTTGAACCATTTCATGCTCCCAACTTTGTGGGAACAGTTTGGGGATGGCCCCTTCCTGTCCCAACATGACTGCGCACCAGTGCACAAAGCAAGGTCCATAAAGACATGGATGAGAGAGTTTTGGTTGGAGAAACTTGAGAAAGAAGGCAGGACCTCTGAAACATATTGTACACCCCCCCATTTCTACATTCTGTTGTCTGCATGTTCGTTAGAGGACGACCGTAGACGCAGCCATTGTTCCATCTTTCCGGCAGGTCCGGCTCCATGTGTCTCCTTGTGTCTGACAGCTGCTGCCGGTCTGCAGACTCAAAGGCATATTTACTAAAGGCAA
The DNA here is from genome assembly GCF_905171775.1 of Rana temporaria. NCBI lineage: Eukaryota > Metazoa > Chordata > Amphibia > Anura > Ranidae > Rana > Rana temporaria. The sequence continues at coordinate 311,336,858 of NC_053493.1, forward strand.
ATCCACTTTTCACTACAAGTGGACTGAAAGTACACTTGGAAGTGCAGTCGTTTTAGATCTGAGGAGAAGATCTGAAATGAGGGGAAGCTCTGCTGATTTTATCATCCAATCATGTGCAAGCTAAAATGCTATTTTTTTTATTTTCCTTGCATGTCCCCCTCAGATCTACAGTGACTGCACTTAGCAGCACTTCCTTTAACTGAAAGTGGTTGTAACCCCTCACATATACCCAGTGAAGTGAACAGACTCCGATGATACACAGAGATTAACCACTTCCATACAGGGCACTTATACACCTTCCCGCCCAGACCAATTTTTAGCTTTCAGCGCTGTTGCACTTTGAATGACAATTGCGCGGTCATGCTACACTGTACCCAAACTAAATTTTTATCATTTTGTACCCACAAATAGAGCTTTCTTTTGGTGGTATTTGATCACCTCTGGGATATTTATTTTCTGCAAAAAATAAATAAAAAAATTACCGAAAATTTCAAAAAAAAATGTATTTTTTTGTTTCTGTTATAAAACATTGTAAATAAGTACATTTTCTCCTTCACTGATGGGCACTGATGGTACTGCACTGACGGGCACTGATAAGGCGGCACTGATGGGCACCGATGAGGTGGCACTGATGTGGTGGCATTGATGGGCACTAATATGCGGTACTGATGGGCGGCACGGATGGGCACTGATAGGCGGCTAGGATAGGCGGAATGGATGGGCTTGGATAGGCGGCACGGATGGGCACAGATAAGTGGCACAGATGGGCACAGATAGGCGGCATGGACGGGCACGGATAGGCGGCACGGACGGGCACGAATAGGCGGCACGGACGGGCACGGATAGGCGGCATGGATGGGCACTGATAGGCGGCATGGATGGGCAGTGATAGGCGGCATGGATGGGCACTGATAGGTGGCACGGATGGGCATAGATGGGCACTATTGTATGTGTTGTACTAATGGATGCCAATCAGTGCCAAACAATGCCTGCCAATCAGTGATGCCCATTGTGGGCAATGATTGCCATCCATTGCGGCACTGATTGGCATCCATTTTTTGTGTCCTCCTCATCCCTGGTGGTCTAGGGTGGCATCCTTTTTTATTTATTTTTTATCCCTGGTGGTCTATATGGCCATCCCTGGTGATCCAGTGGGCATCCTCGGGGGGGGGGGCTGTGCTGATAATCGATCAGCACAAACCCCCCCTGTCACAGGAGCATCCGATCGGCTCTCCTCTACTCGCGTCTGACAGACCCGAGTGAGGAAAATCCGATTACCGGCTTTTCCTATTTACATCGTGATCAGTCGTGATTGGACACGGCTGATCACGTGGTAAAGAGTCTCCGTGAGAGACGCTTTACCTTGATCGGTGTTGCGGGGTGTCAGACTGACACCCTGCAACAACGATCGCCGAGAATCCTGAGGCAAATACGGTACTTAAAAAAGCCAGGGCAGTTCAAGGAGAAGGGAATCGACTACATAATCTAATGCCGCGTACACACTTTATGTGATGAAAAAAAGCAACGTTTTAAATCATGAAATAAAACAACGTTTTTGAAACTTCATTTTCAAAAACGACGTTGCCTACACACCATCGTTTTTTTCAAAATGCTCTAGCAAAGCGTGGTTTCGTTCAGCACTCTTTTCCATTGAAGCTCGCTTCATAACTTGCTTCATAACTTGCTTCTGAGCATGCGTGGGTTTAAAAACGTTGTTTTAAACGTCGTTTTGCCCGCACACTATCACTTTAATTTCACAAGACATAAAACAACGTTTTCCCACACACACGGTCATTTTAATTGACGTTTTTTAAAACGTCGTTTTTTTTCCATCACATAAAGTGATGGTGTGTCTATGCGACATAACAATCGTATACATTTTGTTATGATAAATAACACTATAACAATGAACTAATATTTCTCAGTACTATAACTATATAGTACTATACTATAACTCAGTATTTTTAAATCTGACAATTTGAATGTGGAATTTTAAAAACAGCGGCAAGCCTGCTAATCTCACAGGTTTGCTAATCTGACAGAACACTTCTGTCACACTTGAAAATTCAACTTCAAAACAGTCAGATGGATTTTCAAAATACTGAATTTCACTATATAAGCTAATTTACTGTTTAAAATAAGTATGAAATGCAAGACTCCGGTGGGTGTAACAAGATGTCCGCTTGCCACCTTCTCACTGTATCTTTACTGTGGCTGAGTGTGGGGAGTAGCAAGATGGCTGCGACAGGACGTCACTTCTGTTACAAAATCTGAAGTGTCGCCTAGTCTGCCGAAACACCCGCAAGCACACAAAGGGTGACATAGGTCAGGTGTCCAGGATGTAGAGGTGCTTGGGGAACACCGACACATACTGGATCTAAGCTTCTACAGCTTCTAGAAAGATGGGGCATAGTGTTTGTAACGGCTACCCAGCTAGTGAGAGGGTATCAGCCGTTGGAGACGTCCTTTTCCCTGGCAAGTTGCTGTATGCAAGTAAAGCCGGTATCATCCCATCCACAAGATCCAGAGAGAGAGACAGACTCCGCTGTGAAAGGAGCAGATTAATGGTCCCATAGAGTCCCCTTTTAAGAACGAGACGCGGCTGCGTGTTGAAGGGTCAAAATAGACTACCTTTAATGGTACATGCTGCTGGTTTATATATGGTTACAAGCTGGTACAGGAACAATGACAATCTCCGCCCCTCCTCACACAGTGGGGGCTTCAATACAGATACTTTGAAATAATGACATCCCCTTAAGCTAATTACTTAATCAGTGTCCAGACACTTCGGCTCCCGGGCTATGCTTAACATGACCTGCCCAGACACATTCCTTCATCAATAGAATTCAATTAACCTTTAGAACAATACACATTCACAGATAGTCCCATCAGCATACACCTGGCAGGAGACTGCTTAACTGGTAATACACAACAGAGAGTCAATTAGCATTTAGCAGTGAAAGAGTTCCTTCTACAATTAACCCATTGAGCTCAAAATATAATGTGGTAAATCCAATTGTAACAAGTCATGCAGTTCTTTGTATGCCTCACTGCATGATTATTCTAGATGTCCAGGCAGAATACATAGGTCCGTTACAGTGTTATATGTACTTTGTACACTAGGGGACAGGAGCATCAAATAATAATGACCCGATGAATAATCTTAAGAAAAATCTTGGAATAAATGCACACATTTTAGTTTGCATAGTTTACTTTTATTAAAGTTTTACTATTATTTCATGTTCTGATTAAAGTAAGCACTAAGAAAACAAAAACATATGTTCACACACACATTAAATGGAATGTTACAATAAATATAATTATAATACTGTGCAATTAGACATAATGAAATGTGCTTGACTCAGCAGCATGAAATAAGAGACCTCTTTGATGACCTCCACAATGTTACCTTCACCCACAAGACACACATGAAGTGCTTTTCCTTGGTTCTTCTAAATTCACCAAATTTGGATTGATCAACATGGACGATCTCTAAAAAAGAAACCAAACAAGGAGTATGATTTCCTTGGTGAGGCAATCATTACAGTACTATTTAAGAAGGGCTGTATATGGAAGAGTTTGCAAATTTGTTTATGACATTTAGTTTTTGTGAAAACTGTATCAAACACCCAAGCACCTTGAAAAAAAAAGCAAAATATAAAGAAGGTACAATGAAACGTATGGTTCTACTGATTATAAGGACCCATTCAAATTTTGCTGTTCTTGTGCATGGCCATTTCAACAGGAAAATGTGTATTGGGATTAGTACGTTTGACGTCAGCTTCTTATAAAGGATTATATACATAATATGCTGGTGTAACTTCTCAAATACTGACATAAGAAGGCACCTATGCGTGTGTTTTTTCTGTTTTTGAAGTTCTTTTATAAGAAGTTTAAATATTCAAGTGTTGCTCTGTATAACTAAGCTGGTTGTCATGCCTTTGGCCTACAAGGAAATACGGTAATATATTCTGGACTTGTAATTCAAATATTGTCCACTAGATGTCACTCTTAACAAAGGACTGTTGATGGACAGTGTTCTATGGTAATATACATTTCCTGTCGTGTTACTGAAAACTTCCTATCACAACTCTTTCATCTTTTTCCACTGGACAGTCCACATGGAGTCAGCTAAGCCTGCACCACATGTTTCCTAGGTCCTGATCCTCCTAAGGCAGCATCGCTGGTATGATAAAGACTGTTTATCTATATGCCTAGTAGACATTTGTTTGTGTTCATATAATTCTTATATGTTAATTTATCTGTTTATCTCTAGTTTCACCATTATTCATACGTATCTTATATGGCCACCACCTGTTCATCGTAATAAAGATCCAAAGTTACAGACAGTCTGGTTATTTAGGATGCAAGGTTTAAGCTGTATGTTGAGCTACATACGCGCCAAGGGCAAACACTGGTAATGGCTATTTTAGGCATGCATGTAACGCTCCTATACTTCAATGTATTTTGTAGAAAGTAGTAAAGACACTCTCATTGCTGTGATTAAAAGTCAAGGAGAACATATCCAAATCTCAGTGGCACTTCTCATCCTTTATTGAAAGGCAAGACAAAGAAAGTCCCCTGGAAGCAGTATTGAATATGATATGCCAGTTCAGGGCCAGTGGCTTTGATCATAACAAAAGCAAGCGTTGTCTAAAATCCAGATTGTAAGTAAAACAAGGGAACTGACATATTCTTCACAGAAGCCTGGAAAGGTAAGAGCGGGTCCCTAGGAAATGGGTGGAAGCTGCTGCTGATGCCAGTCCTGGGAATTCATATGGCCATCTGTGTTGATAATGTAATAAGGAATATGATATAACATTTTTATAGTCTTGGGCAGGGAATTGTCAAAAGCGTAATAACCAACGAATATGGAGTATGAGTACAGGAACGACTGAATGTCAGCCAGTCAAGGAAAAGTATGGTGCTCCTAAAAACACTGTGGAGGTAACATGGGGATTTTGTTAATCTGGTTAGAGCAACATTTGTAAACTTTTTTTTACCCCAAAAGAACCCTTGTAATAATTTTCCGGTCTCAAAGAACCCCTGTTAAGATTAGTCCATTGGTGGACATTAGGATAATGATCCTTACATTGGTGGTGGTCAGTAGTAAGAATACCCCCCCCCCCCTACAGTGATGGCCAGAATACCACCCTTACATTTATGCCTCTGCCAAGTGGTGTTGGACCTGAGACCATGCAGGCACCATCACATGGAAGGTCAGTTTGCCACAGTTCAAGGAACCCCTGGCCACCTTTGGAGGAACCCCAAGGTTCCAAGGATCCATTGCTGAAAATGGCTGGGTTAGAGAATTATGAGATGGTTTTACACCTCTGACATAATGCAAAGATCAGCCACAGTCTACCCAAGTATAAGGCAGGAGCATGAGATTGCTGTTCCAGGCAGGTCTTGTTGGGTGTAAATCTTCTTCTCAGGAACTGAGGGTGCTAGCAATGCACAGGGCAAATAAGAACACATGATGATCAGGACAGCCGCACTCCTATCCAATGTAAATTTAATGTAAAGAACTGGAAACAGGCACTACAAGTCACAGCAACGGAACCTAGGACAGTTGACACGTTTCACACTAACTTCAGTGTTTACTCATAGCTATGAATAAACACTGAAGTTAGTGTGAAACACGTCAGCTGTCCTAGGTTTCGTTGCTGTGACTTGTAGTGCCTGTTTCCATTTTTTTACATTAAAGTTACGTTGGATTTGAGTGTGGCTGTCCTGATCATCTTTTGTTCTTATAAGGCAGGAGCATAGTATTAGTTCCCTTTGTAAAGGTGTTACACATTGGATATGAAGGACCATCCCATGGTCACAGAGGAGGATTACCACTTTATAGTTATCTGTATACACTTGGCATGGCTGAGGTGGGAGGCAAATCAACGTGTGCCATATAGGCAAGGTCCGTTAATTCCATTGGGTGTCAGTGAACAAAGGATTTTCCCTCTTCTCTAATTTAGGGGTGACAAGGAAAGCCCATCTACACTGCATTTTTGTTGTCATAGACAGTTGGAAAGGTAGCCCCATCCAAAGTGATGGCTCCCATCTCTCGAGCTGTCCTCATTCTTTCCTTCTTTGTGCAGAAAAACTTAACACAACAAATGAGGTCTTATGGTGACCTAGCTGGGTTGTGGCTTTTAGGGCTCATGGTTTTGTGAGTCCGATTGATTTCAAGTCCTACATTATGTGAGGTGCTTGGCAGCTTAGAAAAGGTTCCATCTGGAGTAAGTAAGAAATAGCTGCCTACGGCATCCCCTGTATCCTACAGTTGTTTCCGGTGTTTTCTGTTTTCCATGTTGTCTTGGATTTCTTGGACATCTAAGCTATTTTACCTGGACTGTCATAGCATCAGTCAGTATAGAGCAGGATATGTTTTAAGTTCCCTTTAGGGACTGAATTTCAGATTTATACTAGATTCAAACCATTGAACACATCTTTCCTTTTAAAATATGGTTAGTAGTGCCCTAGTGCATTCTCTCCAATTCCAGTCACAAGCTTGAGCTTTTGAAAGAATTATATGGAAGAGATGAAGGAGTTGCTGGCTTGTCAGAATTCACATCGGGAGCAGGCAGAGCTGGGCTGGGTATGGGTGAATGAGAGCTTGGTGCTCTCAAAGTACAGCCTGTATGTACAGAGGAATTGGGGCCTTCCTTAAGTACATAAGGTATGAAATTACATTATTGATATATAAAAACAGTTATTTAAACATTAACACATATTGATACCTTTATTTATATCATGTTAACCATTTTTATATGTTATAAGCTTACAAAAGTAACCTATACATTCCTATTAAGCCAGAAGGCAGAGTGTTTGCAACACATTTCAGAGCTCCCTCTAATGGCTGATCTACAAATATCTATTTTAATGCATGAAGGAAAAATATGGAAAAGCTAACATGTGAACGTTTGAAGGTTATATTCAAAATTCTAATACAATTTACAAAAAACATTTCACCTTTATGCTGCATACACGTTTTTCATGACGAGAAAAATGCAATTTTTTTTTCCTGACGCATTCATGGCAGCACACACTGGGTTGTGACTCCGCCCCCACAACCTGACAGGATTGGTTAGCTATAAATTTGAAGGGGAGACACCCGGCATTATTCTCTTTTTTTATCCTCACCTGACAGGACGTGGACGTACAGCTTGTCTCCTACCGCTATCGCCCCAGCAGGTTCAGCCTCTCCTGTTTGGAAGTCCCCCTTGTACAGTCTCTAAACGAGCTTTATAGGGGGAACCCCGCTCTGGTGGTCTCAGGGGTTAAATCCCGGCATAAATTCCTGGCATATGTACAAGCTTTAAATAAGCTTAATCAGGCAAGTGTGGCTCCCTCTTTGCTCCCTGGGTGTTCTGTCCCATGTTATACCTCTAATTTTTGCCCAGTGGAACTTTATGGGGTTATTGCTCCGTTTTCCTCTATTTATTTTCAAACATTATCTTCACTATACCTTCTCCAGCGGGCTCTCTGAGCCATGTAGTCCCTCATAGCACCGCCGCGTCCCTCTAGCGTACTGCGCATGCGCGCAGCAGAATGATGATGTCGGCGGTCTCCTCGCCCTCATCCAAGATGGCGCCGGGACGCTACTGCGCATGCGCGCATGCGTCATCAGCGCCGCGACGGCGGCGCCGAATTTAAAAAGGCACTAAATTTCTTTTTCCTCCCTAGGCTGCTGCTTTACTCAAATCCCACCGGGATTTTTTCCCAGGTATTTATCTGCCTCTCCCCTTCTAGGCTCTCCCTCTGTTTTTTGTTTTGACTTGTTTTTCACCATATTCTGCTTCCTTCCAGCATATCCACTTCTGCTGCTTTCCTGCACTTCTCATGGAGCCCACTGCCCTCGCAGACCACTACCAGCAAACGAGGTATGGAGGCCATCATGTTACTAGGTAAGTAGAGAAGAGACAAAAAAGAGAGCCGGCCGCTAAACACTGCCTTTTTGTTGCAGTCCCATCAGGCCAAGAGACGCAAGCCCACGGCGCAGGGAGAGGTCCAGGCATGCATCAAGCAGGAGGTCCCGTAAAAGTCGGTCAAGATCTTCCTCCCGCTACCATCGATCAAGGCATAGCCGATCACGCCGCAGCCGCTCCCGTCACAGTCGGTCTCATCGCGGACGCTCTCCCTCATGTCACCGCCAACGCTACCATACCCGTCCTGCAGCAAACGCTTGCTGGGTGTGCGGTGCTACTGCTTTGCCAGGAAAGCTAGCATGTCGTACTTGCTTCAATGAAGCAACTAGAGAAAAGGAGACGGATGCCAGGATGGCTACAGATCTCTCTTCCCGACACCACATTGAGGAGCCAACACAGGAATCAATCTGGACCGCACATCCTCTGGCCTGTGATGAGCCCATCCCAGGCACTTCATCCGCTGCTGGCCCATATGCCCAGCTAACAGAGGCTCATTCCGATCATGAGGATCGAGAGCTCGTGTCCGGATTTGACTTTGGCCTGGTCGAACCTTTTGCCCGCTCGGTTAAGGAGACAATAGGTTGGGAGGAACCTGTGTCGGAACCACCAAAGATTGGGAAATACTTCCCCGAGTTAAGGAGGGATCCAGAACTGTTTCCCTTCATTGAGGAATTGGAAGACCTCATTAAGGAGGAGTGGGAAAAACCGGACAAGCGGCCCGGTCTGTCCAACAAGCTTGCTAAATTGTATCCTCTGAAGGAATCTAAGATCGCTTCCCTCATTAACGCTCCCATTGTGGATTCATCTCTTTTGCGGCTTGCCAGGCACGTCACTTTGCCAATAGAGGACGCAGTCTCGTTCAGGGACGTTCTCGACCGCAAGATCGACCTGGAGTTGAAGAAAGCATACTCCACGGCAGGGGGAGCATGTAGACCAGCTATTGCCACAGCAGCTGTCGCCAAGGCCATTTCCGTATGGGCAGCCAGCGCTGAGAGGGCTCTCCTAGAAGGTACTGACTGGGGGGACATAATGTCCTCCTTGCAGGAGATCAGGCTAGCCGGTGACTTTGTGGCAGGGGCCTCGGTGGATGTCATTCGTTCTTCGGCTAGGTCCATGTTGGCCTCAGTTATGGCCCGCAGAGCCTTATGGCTGAAGCCTTGGGTCGCTGACACGTCTTCAAAATCCAACTGGTGCAAGATTCCGTATGATGGCACAAGCCTGTTCGGCACGAAATTGGACTCGGCAATCTCCAAGGTCACTGGAGGAAAGTCGGGGCTTATTCCCTCCGACAGGAGGCCCAAGCCTCAGAAAGGTCCTACCTTCAGGCGTAATCTGCCTGAAAGATACAGGGAAGCCAGATCCTATCGCCCCGGCAAGGAGTTCAGAAGGGATTGGAGACCTACTCGCCCTCCCTTTGCGAGGGGTCAGAAGTCCAAGGCCATTACTACAGGGGATCAGCAAAAGTCCTTTTGAAGTATTGCCTGCCCACCCAGCTCAGGTGGGCGCCAGGCTCAGCAGTTTCGCACAAATATGGTCGGAACACATAAAGGACCCATGGACTCTTTCCACAATAAGACATGGCCACAGATGGAACTTTATGGGGGCATTGCCTCATGCTACTTTCCAACCTACCAAAATACCATCTTCCCTAGACAAAAGGAAGCTACTCATTCAATACATCCTAGAACTACTCCAGAAGGAAGCTATCGTGGAGGTTCCTTCGCACCAAAGAGGCAGGGGATTTTATTCCCCTCTCTTTTTAGTACGGAAGAAGTCAGGGGATCTACGGCCCGTGCTGGACCTCAAGAGGCTCAACAGAAGGATTCAAATAGAAGCCTTCAAGATGGAGAGTCTCCAGTCCATTCTCATGGCAGTGAATCTCGGAGATTGGATGCTGTCGATCGACTTATCAGACGCCTACCTTCATGTGCCAATTCACCCCGCATTCCAGAAGTTTCTGCGCTTCTCCATCGGCCAACATCACTACCAGTTCCGATGTCTACCATTCGGGATCTCTTCAGCTCCCAGGACATTTACAAAGGTCCTTCTCCCTCTCATAGCATTCCTCAGGGAAAAGGGGCTGCGGGTACATCATTACCTGGACGATATCCTGCTCTTAGCAGCAAGTCGGGAGACTCTACTCCTACAGCGGGAGATCCTAATCTCGTCCCTCCAGAAGTTCGGCTGGCTAATAAACTGGCGGAAGAGCAGCCTTCAGCCATCACAGTCTATGGTATTCCCGGGGGCAGAATTGGATACCAAACAGAACAGAGTACAACTGCCCTTAGAGAAGGTGGAGCCCTTAGTACGGAAAGTTCGGAATCTATTGTCCTCCAGTCTCACGTCATCCAGAGCCTGCCTCAGTATGCTGGGCTCGATGTCATCAACCATACCCATGGTACAATGGTCCCAATGGCACATGAGAACCTTGCAGAACACCTTTCTCAGACAATGGGACGGAACCTCGATGCACCAACCCATCAGCGTCCCCAGCCATGTAAGGCACTCTCTTTTGTGGTGGACTTGCCCTCCCAACCTCAGAAGATTCAGGCCCATAGCCCCTCCAAAACCAGAAATAGTGACATCAGATGCCAGCGAGAAAGGTTGGGGGGCTCATTACCTGGATCAGACAGCCCAGGGTCACTGGCACTTCCCGGCTCGGGGGACAGTCTCGAATATACTGGAGCTCCGAGCGGCATTCCAGGCCCTCTTAGCCTTTGCGCCTCTTCTACAGGGGAAGAGCGTCCTAATTCGGATGGACAACAGGGTAGCGGTGGCCTACATCCAGAGGCAGGGCGGTACCCGGAGCCACACTCTTCTAGAAGAAGTTCACCCCATAATGGAATGGTCACAGGTACATCTTCTGGACCTGAAAGCAGTCTATGTTCCAGCAGCACAGAACACGCTAGCTGACTTCCTGAGCAGGGAACTTCTGTCCAACAACGAGTGGTCGCTGAATCCCCGGGAGTTCTCCATTCTGACGGAGACATGGGGGGTTCCGGAGATAGACCTGGCAGCAACACCAGAAAATGCCAAATGCTCAAGGTTCCTTTCCAGAGTACCCTTCCCGACAGCAGAGGGGACAGATTGCCTTCTTCACCCATGGGACTTCAACCTGGGATACATCTTTCCCCCGACTCCTCTAATAGCGAGGTTTCTATCTCGTCTCCGAAGGTCATCGGCCACAGTAATCACAGTAGTACCATTCTGGCCAAGGAGGCCGTGGTTTACCACGCTCCTACAGCTCAATACCCGACCTCCAATCCACCTACCAGCTGCAGCGGATCTCCTACACCAAGGTCTGTTTCTCCATCCAGCCCCAGACAGGCTCCACCTGACAGCCTGGAGGTTGAGAGGGCTAGACTAAGAGAACAGGGATGTTCCCAGGCGGTTATAGCAACTTTAATGCAAGCCAGAAAAGCCTCCACAAACACCATTTACTCCAGGGTTTGGGAAAGATTCGCCCAGTTGGCGCAACTTAAAGGCTGGAATCCCATCTCTCCCGATCCTTACCAGATCCTGGAATTCCTGCAAACGGGAGTCGACAAAGGCCTAAATTCAAGCACCCTAAAGGTACAGATCTCCGCTCTGTCTGCCAAAACTGGCACCAGATGGGCCTTGCATCCTCTCATTATCCAGTTTATAAGGGCATGCATAAAAATCAGACCGCCCAGAAAACCGTCCTTCCCGGCCTGGGATCTTTCGGTGGTCCTCGAGGCTTTTTCCAATCCACCCTTCTTCCCACTCGACTCGATTTCTCTATGGGATCTGACCTTGAAGTTATCCTTCCTCATTGCCATCACCTCGGCAAGGAGAGTGTCGGAGCTGCAAGCTCTCATGTCTAAGGAGCCATACCTGGTTTTTCGGCCCGACAGGGTGATACTGAGACCTTCAGATCGGTTCCTTCCCAAAGTTACTTCGGCCTTCCACTACGGCCAGGACATCGTCCTACCATGCCTTTCTAACGAGACTGGCGAACCTCATGCCTTGGACATTAAGTCTACAATTTCCAAGTATCTGTCGGTTACTACCCATCTTCGGTCAACAGACGCCCTCTTGATTATACCGCACGGGGCCAGGCGAGGCCAGGCGGCCACTTCCAGCACCATCGCCTCTTGGCTAGTCAAGGCTATTGAAAAAGTGTATTCCACTCAACAACTGGATATCCCGGAAGGCATCAGGGCTCACTCAACCAGGGCAGTGGCAACCTCTTGGGCAGCATATTGTGGTGTTTCTTCAGAAACCATCTGCAGAGCAGCAACCTGGTCGTCCAGGCATACCTTTATCTCCCACTACAGGGTGGACGCCGCTCTCTTGGCTTCTGCCGAATTTGGCAGATCTGTCATCAGGGCTAATTCTTCTGCTCTCTAGGGAATAAAAATCTTTTGCATTGAACCCTCCCGACTGGCGAGTTATTTCCCAGTGTGTGCTGCCATGAATGCGTCAGGAAAACGGAAAATTGTATACTCACCTTTCCGTAATTTTCCTTTCCTGACGCATCTTCATGGCAGCACACAGCTGCCCACCCTACTGTTCAATGATGATATTTACGGAGAATAATGCCGGGTGTCTCCCCTTCAAATTTATAGCTAACCAATCCTGTCAGGTTGTGGGGGCGGAGTCACAACCCAGTGTGTGCTGCCATGAAGATGCGTCAGGAAAGGAAAATTACGGAAAGGTGAGTATACAATTTTCCGTTAATTGGTCGTGAAAAACGGTTGTGTGTATGCTCCAGAGCATTTTTCTCAACGAGAATATGCCCGAAAAAAATGTAGAACTATTTAGAACTTCTCGTTGTTTTTCACGTTGTTCTTTTTCACGTCGTAAAAAGCGGTTGTGTGTACGCTTTTATGAGGGAGGAAAACGCGCATGCTCAAAGCAAGTTATGAGACGGGAGCGCTCGTTCTGGTAAAACTAGCGTTTGTAATGGAGATAGCACATTCGTCACTCTGTAACAGACTGAAAAGCACGAAGACTAAAAAGCGCGAATCGCCTTTCACCAAACTTTTACTAACACGAGGATCAGCAAAAGCAGTACAAAGGGTGGCGCCTTTTGAATGGAACTTCCCCTTTATAGTCCCGTCGTACGTGGGGTACGTCACCGCGCTGTGCTCAAGCATTTTTTTCACAAACGTCTGTATGCAAGGCAGGCTTGAGAGGAATCACTACAAATCACGTTGAGAAAAACTTCGTTTTTTTGCATGACATGAATAACGGTCGTGTGTACGCGGCATTAGGGTTCTGTAATATCAGTGTTTTTTTACATATACTTTTTATGTATGTGATAATTTTTACTTATACTGTATACTGACTGCAAAATAATACAGCAGAATTACTGCTGGGTGTCAATAAATATACTGTATTCCCCTACAACCACAACTTCATTTATCATATATTATATTGTATAATATTAGTTCAGTTCTGGAAATGGATCTATAACTATAATTAATACATTTACTCCTTTGCATTATTGATATTTTATATTAATTTGATGAGGCAGTAACTGGGATAGTTACTTGGAACAGTAGCCGTTACCTGCCTTAGCATGGCTTGCCCACAATTTGGGTCTGGCATAAAAAAGGAAACAAATATACATGGTTCTATGAATTGGTGCTTACCCACCTTTTCATAAATTGCATTTGACAAACAGAGGAATGCTTTGTCAATATTGATACATTCTTTAGCACTTGTCTCAAAAAATGGTATGCCATACTCCCAAGCAAGCTGAAAATATATATAAACAGTGATTATATGAGATGTTTTAACAGAGAAGCATACAAAGTAAAGGTATATTCTTAAACACTTCAATACCAGTCACTTTTCCCACTTCCCGCCCTGGCTAATCTTTAGCTTTCAGCGCTGTCGCACTTTGAATGACAATTGGGCGGTTATGCAACACTGTACCCAAACAACATAGTTATCATTTTTTTCCCACAAATAGAGCTTTTTTTTAGGTGGTATTTGATTACCTCTGCGGTTTTTAATTTTTGCTCTATAAATGAAAAAGACCTACAATTTAAAAAACAACAACTGATGGGCACTGATAGGCAGCACTGATGGGAACTGATAGGTGGCACTGATGGGCACTGATAGATGGCACTGGATAGGCAGCACTGATGAGGAGCTATGGAAAGTCATTACTGAGTGACACTGATTGGCACTTTGATGAGGCACTGACAGGCATTACTGATGGGGCACTGATTGGCACTTTTTGGGCACTGATTGGCACTGTTGTGGGCACTTTTATGGGCACTGACATGTGTTTAAAAAGGGGGTACTGTTTGGCAGCTGATGGGCACCTTTTGATGGGGGCTGTGCTGATAATCAATGTGCTGATTATCAGCACAGACCCGCTGACAGGGAGAGCCGCGATCGGCTCTCCCTGTCAGCGTGAACCGAGGAAAGACATTTACTGGCACTTCCTGGTTCACACGATGACCAGCTGTGATTGGTCACAGCTGATCACATGGTAAGAAGCCCCTGTCAGAGGCTTCATACCACGAGAGACAGACTGACACACAGCACCTCCGATCACCACGCGCTCGTTGGCACTCGCCGGCTATGTTATCCTGATCACGTCATATGATGTCCGTTCAGGATAACACAATCACTTTGCCGCCATCATTTTGCTATACGGCGAGCGGCAATCGGTTAAAATGTATCTGAAAAAAATTGAATATCATTAAATAGTTATTTATTTCAGTAATTCAATTCAAAAAGTAGAACTAATATATTGTACAGATTCATTACACAAAGAGTGATATATTTCAAGCATTTCTTTATTTTAGTTTGGATGATTATGGCTTACAGCTAGTGAAAACCCAACATTCACTTTTAGAAAACTTGAATATGTGAAAAAGTTCAATATTGTAGGTTCATGAGGGTTTTAGTTTATTTACTAAAGCTAGAAAGGGCAAAATTAGTCCCAATTCTGCATAGAAATCAATCAGCTTGTTCAAGAGGCAAGCCCTGTCTCAGTGGGGCAGCGGGTGACGGCAGTGAGCGGTGTCCTCCGAGCAGTGTCTTCATGTGTCTCTTCCCGTCCTCTCCTTCAGTCAGGTGTCCAATCACATCGCCTGTCGTTTCAGCCAATCAGGTGCTGGGTAACAGACCCGAGCACCTGATTGGCTGAGAGGCTGTTCACTGTTAGGACAGCAAATATTAATTCGCTGTTCTAACACACCTGGGTGAATTGCGAGCATCACCCTTATGCAGGGCTCAAAATTTCAAGTTCTGAGCTACTAGCCAGGCCTCAAGGGTTACTCGCCACCAGTTGTCCCACCCAGCCCGCCCCAAATTCCGCCCCTAAACACGCTCTCATAAAATGACATTTAAATGTATTATGCAGAATTAAGTTATTAAAATAAATATTAACAACAACTGTATCCGTGCCCACCCAAGCAGGCTGCGTGTGTCCACCATGCAGCCTTGTGCCCACCAATGCAGCCTTGTGCCTAGTGCCCATCAATGCAGCCTTGTGCCCACCAATGCAGCCTTGTGCCTAGTGCCCACCAATGCAGCCGTGTGCCCACCAATGCAGCCGTGTGCCCAGTGGCCACCATGCAGCCTTGTGCCCACCAATGCAGTCTTGTGTCCACCATGCATCCGTGTGCCCAGTGCCCACCAATGCAGTCTTGTGCCCACCAATGCAGTCTTGTGTCCACCATGCAGCCACGTGCCCACCAATGCAGCCTTACGTCAACCATGCAGCCGTGTGCCCAGTGCCCACCAATGCAGCCTTGTGTCCAGCAATGCAGCCGCATGCCCACCAATGCAGCAGTGTGCCCACAAATGCAGTCTTGTGTCCACCAATGCAGCCGTGTTACCACCAATGCAGCCGTGTGCCCACCAATGCAGCCGTGTGCCCATCATTTCAGCCCAGTGCCAACCAATGCAGTCTTGTGTCCACCATGCAGCCGTGTTCCCAGTGCCCACCAATGCAGTCTTGTGCCCACCAATGCAGTCTTGTGTCCACCATGCAGCCATGTGCCCACCAATGCAGACTTGTGTCCACCATGCAGCCGTGTGCCCAGTGCCCACCAATGCAGTCTTATGTCCACCATGTAGCCGTGTGCCCAGTGCCCACAAATGCAGTCTTGTGTCCACCTTGCAGCAGTGTACCCAGTGCCCACCATGGAGCCTTGTGTCCACCTTGCAGCCTACCTGTGCAGCCGAGGAGAGGAACAGGAGAGCCGCCCAGGTGATCAGAGTGCAGCGGGGGGGAACACAGTGATAACCGCTTTCATTTCAATAGCCATGTTCCCGCAGCGCAACGTCATATACAGCCCCGCCCCCTGGCTGGGGAACTTTGATAGACAGGTCACCCGTCCAATCCCAGTGACGGGTGATCTGTTAATCAAAGTCCCCGGACCAGGAGGCGGGCTGTATCTGACAGGGGAACACGGCTATTAAAATGAAAGCCGTTATCACTGTTCCCCCCGCTGCACGCTGAACACCTGGGCGGCTCTCTCTCTGTTTCCCCTTTCGTGATCGCTGGGAGAAGGACTCCCATTTGACACAGCCAGGCTGACGGCTCGCCCCCTGACTCCCAAGCAGCCCTTCCTCGCCAGACCTCAAAATCCACTCGCAAAATGTGAGCAGGCAAGTGGATTTTTTGAGGGCTGCCCTTATGGATTCACAGCCACTGCTTGTAGTTTTACAGAGACTGGACTTATCCCAGTTGCATTTGACTGCACTTGGTGAACAGTACATTTTGTCTTTTTTTCTGTATGTTGGAATACATACCTCCCAACTTTTGAACTTCAGAATGAGGGACAATCAAGGGAGGAAGTGAGCTGCATGTGGGCATGACCAAAGTCTTAAAGAGGAAGTAAACCCTGAAGGGTTTTACTTCCTCTTTATTCCTCTGCAAAGCATAATGGGCTAGTATGTTTTGCAGGGGAAGCATAATGGGCTAGTATGCATCGTATACTAGTACATTATGTGGCACTTACCTGCAAAGGATGTCCCCGCTGATGAAATCATCCATCCATCTTTGCCCGTCTTCCTCTTGGGGCCACGGACCCTGGCTCTGTGACTGGCCAGAACCGCGTGATGTCACACCCTGGCTGTTTGTTCACTGCGCATGAGCTGATGACATCATCGGCACAGTGTACATGAAATATCTATGTTTATAACTCCTCTGCTTCACTAAAAGGTGCTCTGGTTGGGTACTGGGTTGAAAGGATAGCTTAACTCAGTTTAAGAAGCCTAATAATATACAAAAGACTGTATTCCCTGTAATAATTGATGAGAAAACCAGGAAGGTAGGGGGGGGGGGGGCTGGGCTTCTCACAGAAAATGTCACTGCTGAAAAGCTATGGGCACAAACACCATCTTGTAGCACATCGATGCAAAATGTATTTGCAACAAGATCCTTCTTATCATTCAAGTCATATTTAGTCTTTCTATTCATAGCAGTGGCAACTCCTATCCCCATTGTACATATCCAGGGCAACATATTCAACCCTGATCACAAGGCTGTGAAATACAAATCTTTAAAAATATATGGCATCTTTAACCCCTTAACGCCCGCCTCACGACTATTTACGTCCGCAAAATGGCACAGACAGGCAGAAGGGCGTATATATACGTCCTTGCCTTCTAGCGGGTGGGGGGTCCGATCGGACCCCCCCCGCTGCGTGTGGCGGGCGGATTCCCTCAGGGAGCGATCCGGGACGACGGCGCGGCTATTCGTTTATAGCCGCTCCGTCGCGATCGCTCCCCGGAGCTGAAGAACGGGGAGAGCCGTATGTAAACACGGCTTCCCCGTGCTTCACTGTGGCGGCGTATCGATCGAGTGATCCTTTTTATAAGGGAGACTCGATCGATGACGTCAGACCTACAGCCACACCCCCCTACAGTTGTAAATACACACTAGGTGAACCCTAACTCCTACGGTGCCCCCTGTGGTTAACTCCCAACATTTTGTAAATGCTATAAATTTTGAGCAAACCAATTGATAAACGCTTATTGCGATTTTTTTAACCAAAAATAGGTAGAAGAATACTTATCGGCCTAAACAGGAAAAAAAGCAAAAAGTAAAAAATATTGCATTTTTTTCAAAATTGTCACTCTATTTTTGTTTATAGCGCAAAAAATAAAAACCGCAGAGGTGATCAAATACCACCAAAAGAAAGCTCTATTTGTGGGGAAAAAAGGACGCCAATTTTGTTTGGGAGCCACGTCGCACGACCGCGCAATTGTCTGTTAAAACAACTCAGTGCCGAATCGCAAAACCTGGCCTGGGCATTTAGCTGCCTAAAGGTCGGGGGCTTAAGTGGTTAATAATGCACATTTTCACACAATGTAATTGCAATTTTAATTCACTATGTGAAGTGAACTCTAAATCCAAAGGTTGCTTCTATGTGTTAAAACTTTGTTAAGCTAGGAAATTCACTTACCGTATATTTTTTGCTAAGCCACCAACCCACCAACACGAGTCAAACTCCAAGCACAGTTTGTCCACAATGCATTTTATTGGTAGAAGTGTACATATTATGAAAAAGAGATCTTCTGAAAGTGTGGTCATTATGATTTCTTTCTTCTGTCCTAGTTTATTTAAACAAGGGATCTATAGTAGAACTACTACTGTGATAGTCAACTCTTTCTTCATTCGCTTGAGCCTAAATTCAGAGCTTCTGCAGTTTTCAAAGTACACACCTGGTGGCGCAATAGTACTCCATTCTTTACAGTGTGACAAAGCATAGTACAGTATTATGTCTATGGAATTGAAAAACACAGATGAAGCAGCTACCCTATTTTCTCTAACCTCCCAGCTTTTTACCACCTCCTAATAATATCCTAAAGTAACATTTCATGTTGTCATGCCAAATAATCATTTCATTTAGAACAACACACACTGCAGGAAAAGCCGCAGCCAGACAGCAGCTGTCATTTGAGCCACATGAAAGCCTAAAAACACTCATCTGTTGTTGGAAACTATTGTTTGTGGTGATCAGACAGTGTGCCCTTATCTATTATCTATGCCCTGATGTTGCCAATCCTCCATTAACCTGTGTGGCGCCAAAACCTTGCAGCAGAACCCTTTTTTTCCCTTTTGCTAATAAACCCTAGAGCAGGGGTGTCAAACTGGCGGCCCTCCAGCTGTTGCAAAACTACAAGTCCCAAGAGGCATTGCAAGGCTAACAGTTACAAGCATGACTCCCACAGGCAGAGGCATGATGGGACTTGTAGTTTCGGAACAGCTGGAGGGCCGCCAGTTTGACACCCCTGCCCTAGAGCATTGCATGCCTATTTACTATAGTTCATTGCAATCATTGTTGGTTTAACCTTGGTCAAAAATGCAATAACTGCTTTTATTAATGCAATTTTTTTTTTAATCTTAAATAATAAACGGTTTATCCCCAAACCAGAGAGCCAAGAAGGGGTGGGCCGTTTGGACTATTGCGGTACTAATAAAATTTGGTAATAAAGTACAATTGAAATGTAAACAATATAATTTTATTAGATCAGAAAATACAATAAAAAATGGTGACGACCATACATAGCACCAATACAATGATCCCGGAAAGGGAAAATTTATGGGTTGAAGGTCACGACATTGAGCTTTACTAGTTTTGCGGCGCGGGCCGCTTCGTCAGAAGCATGTCTAGAAGGAACCCGCAGGAGAAAAAGGCGGGGATCACCATACAGCGTTCCATATAGCGGCCAGGAGGCAGGCAAATGGGGAGATATCTTGAGTATAAAAATGTGGATGGTGCATAGGGGGTGCTCCAAAACGGTGGAGCCCAGCTGGGTATGCATTGGGACCACATGTTGGCTTGGTGAAGCCGTGTTTGGTAAGTTGATAACCAAATATGGCGGAGGGGTGGCCTCAAAACAATGAAGCCAGCCAATAGCACTGTGGATTGGGTAAATCCACAGCCATCCCGAGATCCGGCATCCGTTTCTCTATCAAAACTTCAGGATGATGGTACCTTTTATTTTATGTCTATGTATCACTACTTTAGAGGCTATACTTTAAATAAACGGTTTATAGTTACCTGTTCTGTGCAATGTTATTGCACAGAGCAGCCCTAAACCTCCTCTTCTGCTGTCCCCCGCCAGCATCTGGCTCCTCCTCTTATATGTCTGCTCCCATAGCAAGCCGCTTGTTAGGGGGGCAGACATGCGTTCTCGCTCCTGAGGCAGGCTGTGTGTGTCCATAGACACACACACAGCACGGATCACCACCTGCTCCCTACTCACTGGATTCGATTGACAGCAGCAGATGCCATTGACTCCTGCTGCTATCAGCAAAGCCCATGAGACTAGGAAGAGAAGGAAGACCTGCAACCAGGTACAGCTATGGATCAATAAAGGTCTCAGGTAAGTGTTCGGGAGGGGAAAACAGACATTATCTTAATTCAGAGAACACATTAGGGTTAAAAAAAAAAGTTAGACTCTGGATGTTTCGCTATCTGTCCTAGACAATATTCCTCCTGGCAGTGGCGTTTTTGCAGAAAAAAACACTTTATACTTTTAAACGTGTGTAAGGCATTTAGGCACATTCTGCGCTTGCCATTAATTTGTTTCGTTGTCCACAATAATAGTTTATTATGGCCACTGAAAAAAATAATGCTCAAGTGCTAAATGCGCCTAGCGTTAATGTGCGTTTAGAGGCATTTACAAGCATCATGTGTTTTTTCTTCCAGAACATCGCTGCTCTTGGACACACTGGTAGTGGTTCTCTTTTCTGCCTCTAAACGCCTATGTGCGCATGGACACAATACATGTTTAAGCTGACCAACTGTGTCAAGGTAATCCCTCTCCTGGCCAGTCCTATACTGCCTTGCCACTGCAAATGCTAAGGTGGACACCATGCCAACATGGGGCATAAAGACCCATAGTGGGGGAGAGCAACTAGGTTCAGATCTGGTCACTGACCTGTGTTACAACAGAAAAAATATATACCTGTGCTCAAATCCCAATAGCTTGTACATGTATTTGAACTATCAGGTGCTAATAGGGGTGTGACCACATATTAACACTACAAATTCTGGATGGACCCTCTGCACACTGCTACACCTTTTCTCTGTATATGTAGTAAAGCATGCTTGTTATACTCATTGTGGAACCTATGAGGTTAATCCTCTGCATTGTGTAAAAAAGCTGTTTGATCCTGTCTTCTCTGATCCTCCCCTTCTTCCAGAGTCCCCAATCTACCTGATGATATAACAGCGCCTTAAGGGCAAGCTGCACATGCTCAGTTTGGTGTGTATAGCTAGAGATTTTTTTTTTCCCTTGAGAGTGTGCATGTGATCAACACAAGGCCAATCAGCACTGTCAAGTTAGAGGGTCAAGGGTCCTACAGCCTCATAAGACAAGCAGTGGAGAATGAAAACTCCTCCCACAAGCTTTAACCAGACACTGAAATAAGTTACAAGAAAGCTCCAACTGCTGATGAGAAAAGGTATTTAGCAGTTTATATTCACTAAAATAATTGCATTTCCATGTTCTGTGTACTGTGGGAGACCAGATATAGTGAATGCGGTATTATTTGACCAAGCAGACCTTTCCTACATCTTCCCTCATTAAGGTGGTTCTAAAGGCAGAAGTTTTTTTTTGTTTTACCTAAATGCATTCTCTGCATTAAGGTAAAAAAAAACCTTCTGCGTGCAGCTCTCCCTCCAGCCCCCCCCCCTTTATATTTACCTGAGCCTGATCTTGATCCAGCTCTATGCCTGAGAGCAGCATCCCTCTCCGCTCTCTCCCTCCCCACAGGGCAGATTGATAGCAGTGGAAGCCATTGGCTCCTGCTGCTGTCAATCAAATTCTATGATGAGGGAGTGGGGGGGGGGGCTAAGCCTGCAGGTGTGCCAACATAGGAAGGTTTCCTATGGAGGCACACCAAGAAAAGAAGGAACCAAGAGCGCTGCCAGGGGACCCCCAGAAGAGGAGGATCAGGGCTGCTTTGTGTAAAAACATTGCACAGAGCAGATAATTATAACATGTACGTCCCCTTTAAGAATCGTTTGTTGCGCGTGTGCCGCGATCTCCGTGAGCGCGCCCACGGGTCCCGCGGACTCGATCGCCGTGGGCATACCTGCGATCATCTCACGGAGAGATATAACGGGGAGATGTTAGTGTAAACACAATATCTTCCTGTTCTGCCTAGTGCCACTGATCGTGTTCCCTGTCATCGGAACACAATCAGTGACGTGTCACAGCAAGCCACGCCCCCTACAGTAAGAATCACGCCTTAGGGAACACTTAACCCCTACAGCGCCATCTAGTGGTTAACCCCTTCACTGCCAGTGTCATTTTCACAGTAACCAGTGCATTTTTATAGCACTGATCGCTGTAAAAATGACAGTGGTCCCAAAAATGTGTCAAAAGTGTCCGATGTGTCCGCCATAATGTTGCAGTCACGATAAAAATCGCAGATCGCTGCCATTACTAGTAAAATGATTAATAAAAATGCTTTAAAACTACCCCCTATTTTGTAGACGCTATAACTTTTGTGCAAACCGATCAATAAACGCTTATTGCAATTTTTTTACCACAAATATGTAGAAGAATACGTATTGGCTTAAACTGAGGAAAGAAAATGTTTTTTATATCTTTTATTATCACAAAAAGTAAAAAATATTGAATTTTTTTCAAAATTATCGCTTTATTTTTGTTTATAGCGCAAAAAATAAAAACCACAGAGGTGATCAAATACCACCAAAAGTAAGCTCTATTTGTGGGAAAAAATTATGTCAATTTTGTTTGGGAGCCACGTCGCACGACTGCGCAATTGTCAGTTAAAGCGACACAGTGCCGAATCGCAAAAAGTGGCCCGGTCATTTAGCAACAAAATGGTCCGGGGTTTAAGAGGTTAAGTATTAAAAAAAAGCAAGGCGAAGGCTCCGTCCCCTCAGTCCAACTTGCATTATTTAATCAGAAGACTGGAGCCCCGGCCAGGTAGGTCATAACGCTGGGGCGCCGTGAAGTGGCCACCCTAAAGGTGGGTGCCACACTGGACGAAGGAGAACCCAGAACCAATGGTGTCTGCCCCATAAATACCCTCCCCCAGCATGCACAGCAAGACCAAACCCTCCTGATTGGCTGCTGGGGAAGAGCACCCAAACCTTGACTCCACTGCTGCCACCTACTGCACAGGGGTGGGAAGAACACCCCAATACAACAGAATAAACCCACAGCACAGCCAAGCTGAGACAGAGACCCTGTTTTGCACATAACAATTTGGATCAGAGTTTAACTATACTCTGATCTCCCTCTAAATTTAAATAGCACCGGTACCTAAGGTAACCAGGCGCTACATTTAGCTGGTTAATACAATCTTGGAGGCAGTAGATACCTTCGGGAAGTCAAGAGAACATGTCATTCCACTTGCAATGGAAGACAACTAGGAAATTCTGGCCACAGATGGGATTATTTTAGGAGCACTGGTCACTTCGATCCTTGGATTTATTTTGAGTGGCTTTAAGTAGAGCAGTCCTTAAAGGGGTTGTAAAGGTTTGTTTTTTATTTTCTAAATAGGTTTCTTTAAGCTAGTGCATTGTTGGTTCACTTACCTTTTCCTTTCGATTTCCCTTCTTAATGTTTTATTTCTTTGTCTGAATTTCTCACTTCCTGTTTCTCCTCAGTAAACTTGCCACCATCATCCGAGCGGTGGTTAGTCAGCCAGAACAGCTTAATGAGGAGGAACAGGAAGTGAAAAATTCAGACAAAGGAAACAAAGAAAAAAAACATTTAGAAGGGAAATCGAAGAAAAACCAACAATGCACTAGCTTAACCCCTTCCATACAGGGCATTTTCACCCCCTTCCTGCCCAGACCAATTTTTAGTTTTCAGCGCTGTCGCACTTTGAATGACAATTGCGCGGTCATGCGACTTGGCTCCGAAACAAAATTTGCGTCCTTTTTTCCCCACAAATAGAGCTTTCTTTTGGTGGTATTTGATCACCTCTGCGGTTTTTTTTTTGCGCTATAAACAAAAGAAGAGCAACAATTTTGAAAAAAAAACACAATATCTTAAACTTTTTGATTCAATCAAATATCATAATTTTTTTTTTTTTAAAAGTTTTTTTTCCTCAGTTTAGACCGATACGTATTCTACATATTTTTGGTAAAAAAAAAAAACAACGCAATAAGCATATTTGATCGGTTTGCGCAAAAGTTCTAGCGTCTACAAAATAGGAAATAGAATTATGGCTTTTTTATTTTTTTTTACTAGTAATGGCGGCGATCTGCTTTTTTTTTTATTTTTTTATTGTGACCGTGACATTGCGGCGGACATATCGGACACTTTTGACACATTTTTGGGGCCATACACATTTACACAGCGATTAGTGCTATAAAATGCACTGATTACTGTGTAAATGTAACTGGCAGGGAAGGGGTTAACACTAGGGGGCGATGAAGGGGTTAAATATGTTCCCTAAAGTGTGTTCTAACTGTTAGGGGGAGGGGGACTCACAAGGGGAGGAGATCGATGTGTGTTCCTCTGTACTGGGAACACACATCGGTCTCCTCACCGCTGACAGGACATTGATCTGTGTGTTTACACACACAGATCCATAGTCCTGCCGTGATTGCGGGTAATCACGGGTGCCCGGTGGACATCCCGGCCGCCGGGCACACGCACCGGGTCCCGAGGAATGCGGCGGGCGCGCGCGCCCCCTAGCGGCCAGAAAGGACAGGACGTCATATGACGTCCAGTCTGAAGGACGAAAGGTCCCCACCGACGTCATTTTACTATGGCTCGGTGGGGAAGTGGTTAAAGGAACCTATTTAGAAAATAAAAAATGAACCTTTACAACCCCTTTAAACTGACACTGTTACAGCCAGGATTTAAGCTTGATTTGCAAAGGTTTTTTATTTCCAAAAGATTAACAAATAAAGTTAGCAGATAATAAATAAGTTTAAAAAGTTTGAACCAATGGATAAAACTTTAATACGTAAATTAAAAGACATTTTTCAAACTTACAGCTTAAGAAAGAGGTGCAATCAATATTGCAGAATGAGAATTCCATTCTAAGCAACATTAGTTCCTAATGACGGAACTGCATGGTCAGGCACATTACAGATGCAGTGTACCCGCCTAACTCAAATACTTTTATATGCAGAGATAATCAATGCTTACCTTTTCCCCTCTCTCTTTTGAAACCTCACGTTCGTCTTCCTTGTCACACTTATTTCCCAGGAGAACTACCTCCACTTCTTCCCCAGCTTTCTGAATCACAAAAGCAAATTGTAAAGATGCAGTGACTTTGGGAATGGATAGATTCTGCAAAGCATTACAGCTCACATCCATTGGAGATGACAGACAGTCTTACAACCACAAGCCCCTGCATTTTGTATGGCAGTAATATGAGGGCTGACACTTTTCTGCATTTCCATTCAGAATTCATTTAGTCTAACAATAGTGAACCTGTTACAGGCTTTCAACTCTTGCCAGAGACGATTACTGGGAATGGCAAATAGAATATAGTACTAGGGAGACGGAGAGAAACACACGAGAAAAGCATGTCGCCGGGAAATACTTTAAAGAAAAAGGCTAAAGTACATTTAAACCCAAGTATGAACAGAGATGTCTGTATTTTCTTCCATGTATGTACTGTATGAATAGAAGAGAATGTACATGTCAACATACTTTATTAAAGCAGAACTCCGGACCAAAATAACAATATAAAATGAATAGCCTAGTAAAACATAAAAGAATAAAACCAGCTTTTGCTGCAATATTCACATTTAATCCAAAGATTTCACCTGCAGTAACTTTTTCTGCCACTAGATGTCATCAATCTGATGACCAATATTATTCAGCCTACTAAAGCCTCGTACACACTATAGGTTAACCAGAGGACAACGGTCTGAAGGACCGTTGTCCTAGGTTAACCTATGAAGCTGACTGATGGTCCGTCGTGCGTACACACCACGGGGCAGATTCACATACAATTACATGGGCGCAGCGTATGTGAGAAACGCTACACCGCTGTAACTTACTTTTGAAAGCTTTGAATCCAGAAAGAATTTGCACCGTAAGTTACGGCGGCGTAGTGTATCTCTCGCTGCGTAATGGCGCGTAGTTCAAATCGGCGAGTAGGGGGCGTGTTTCATTTATATGAAGCGCGTCCCCGCGCCGAAGGAACTGCGCATGCCCCGTCCCTAAATTTTCCGCCGTGCATTGCGCTAAATGACGTCGCAAGGACGTCATTGTTTTGACGTGGACGTAAATTACCAGCCCCATTCACGGACGACTTACGCAAACAAAAAAAAAAATTTTCAAATTTGACGCGGGAACGACGGCCATACTTAACATTGCGTACGCCACCAGATAGCAGTTTAAACTATACACCGAAAAAAGCCGAATGGAAACTACGTAAAAGAATGCGCCGGCCGCTCGTACGTTCGTGGATCGTCGGAAATAGCTCATTTGCATACTCGACTAAGCATCCTGAACAGATTCTTAATTTACAGACGATTCCAGATGTAAAGCATTTACTCAGTCAGAAATCTGTTGTTAACAGAAGTGTTCATGGTAACCCTGAATCTTCAGGGCGCTTACCTTTATGTACCAATCTGCCAGAATCATCAAAGATCCCTGAGGTTTGCGATCATCATGGAGAATGGTCCACAACATTGGCAGTTTAGGGCCCTTCCTTTTGGTCTCTCGGCAGCACAAAATTCATGGCTGAGGTCATGGCCTTTTTTCATTTACAGAAGATCTTAATCGTCTCGTACCTGGACGATTTTTTTATCTTTGCCCGGGAGAAATAGAACATTTGTCAAGATCTACGGTTGCAGACCTTTCAAAAATTGGTCTGGAAGGTCAATCTGCAGAAGTCTTCTCTGGTTCCCTCCCAGAGCCTTCCCTTTTTGAGTTACTTGACAGTCACCCAAAAGATGTTACTTCCGGGGGAAAAAATCTCAAAGATCCTCCTCTCTGTGCGGAATTTCAGGTTGCTCCCGCAGGCCTCCCTTCGTCAAATTATGCAGATATTGAGCTTAATAACTGCCTTGAGCCCAATTGCATTCCAGACCCCTTCAGGCATTTCTTCTGCATTATTCGGATCGCAGAAAAGGCTGAATCAACTCATATATCAACTCATATATCTTCCAGGAGACGATTCTCTCAATCTGTCCTGGTGGGAGCAATTGGAATATCTGAAGGGAGTGAAGGCCCGGGCACAGCATTCCCCAATAAAAATTACCATAGATGCCAGCCTGTGGGGTTGGGGAGCTTACGCAGAGGACTGGCAGGCCCAGAGAGCCTGGCGGCCAGGGGAGGCAGTCCAGTCTTTAGACTTCAGAGAACTTTTACTGATAGGAAAGTCTTTAGTTACTCTGGAAGAAATGGCACAACCGTGGTATACCTCAACAAGCAAGGGGGCACTCGCTTGAACAGTCTGCTAGTATTAAGCCAGAAAATACTAACCTGGGTGGAGAATAATGTTTCTTCAATCAGAGGGGTTCACATCAGGGGGACGGGAAATGTATTGGCAGATTATCTGAGCAGAGTAAGTATCAGCTGCAGCAATTGGGAACTGAAATAAAAAGCCTTGCAGGAGATCATTTTAAAGTGTGGTGTTCCCAAAGTGGATCTTTTTGTATCCACTCTCAACAGGAAGCTTCCAGCTTTTTTCTCCCAGGAAAGAGAGACGGAGTCGTTAGGGACAGATGCGCTCTCTTTCCCATGGAATTTCACTCTAGCCTACGCCTTCCCACCATTTCCACTATTGCCCCTGGTAGTTTGAAAGCTTATTCAGGAACAAGCAGAGGTAATCCGGATTGCCCGTGGTGGTCCAGGAGGAGTGGGTTCTCTGCACTGAGAGTACTTTTAATAGATCCCCTCTGGCCTCTGTCGGAGTGAAGGGACCTTCTCCGTCAAGAGACAGTACTCCATCCAAGCCCTCAAACTTACCGTTTGACAGGCCTGGAGGCTGAGCAGCGCATCCTACAGCTAAAAGGATGTTCAGTTAAAGTTATTGAGACTATTCTACATAAATTAGTCACAAGAAAGATTTATGGTAAAGTTTGGAAGACTTGTGTCCTGGCAAAAGAATGTAGGAGTGGACTCTTTTTCTATCCCCTGTATACTGGATTTTTTAGAGAAGGGGATGGAAAAGGGGCTTCCCATCAGCACCCTTAGGGTTTTAGGTCTTCATGGAAAGAAGACTGGCTGAGGACCCTTTAATTAAAAGATTCCTCTCTTTCAACAAGAGCTAGACCTACACCCAAAGTTGTTAGACAGATTTCCCCCTGATATTGAATGATCTTACCAGAGCTCCCTTTGAACCTTTACATGAGGCCTCTTTGAAATTTAGAACTTTAAAGACTGACATTCTTTTGGCCATAACTTCAGGGAGAAGGATTTCTGATTTGGAGTCCCTCTCTTGTAAAGACCCTTTCTTAAGAATTTTAAGGCAGTGATTAGTCCTGATCCTTTGTATTTACCCAAAGTCTCTTCCAATTTTCACAGATCCCTGGAAGTAGTTCTTCCTAGTTTTTGTTCCTCCCCCAGGAATTCAGAGGAGGAAAGATTTAGTTTTCTGGATGTGAAAAGATGTCTTCTGCATTATATAAAAGTGTGAGTGAGTTTAGGAAATCCTCCCAACTATTAATTTAATTTAGTGGACCCAAAAAGGGGGCCAAACCATCCAGGGGTTTCATTGCCAGATGGTTTAGAAAAGCTATTTGTGAGGTTTACAGATCGTCAGGTCAGATCCCTTCTACCAGAATTAGAGCGCACTCTACTGGATCTCTGGCCACATCATGGTCAGAAAGAGCAGGAGCATCATGGGAAGATGTATCCAAAGCTGCTGGTCCTCCTCTCATGCATTCATCAAGCATTAAAGAGTACAGATGCTCTCCAGCCAGGACCTCTCCTTTGCAAGAAAAGTGCTTCAGGCTGTTGTCCCTCCCTAAGGTATAGAATCTTGCTTATCCTCTCAAGTAGCTGTCCTGGAAAATGAAGGGGGAAAACCCTGTTAGACTTAGGGCTCTTTTACATGGACAGACTGTACGGACTCTGCTTTGCTCAGCAGGGATGGCTCCGTTGATCCCTGCTAAGCAGGCAGATGACAGCTTCGTCTCTGCACACTGTGCAGGGACCGACCTGTCAGAGCGCCGCTCTCCTCTATGGGGAATCGGATGAAAACCGACCGCCTGTCTGTTTTCATCCGATCCTATGAACGGATGGAAAAATAGAGTTTCCATCCATCTGAATTTAGCGGATCGGATGTCAGCGGGCATGTCACCGCTAACATCTGTCGCTCCATAGACCTGCATGCAGTATTTCCATGAATCTTCCAGGACATCGTCTATATTCCCACCCTATTCTTTATGCACTGGTCTTCTTTTTTAACCCGGTGGTGGTGTTTTAGTGAGGTTCTATTATTCCTCTGCCGAGTACACTTTTGGTGAAGGTTTACTTTATCTTCAAACAACTGAGGGTCAGAGGAGAGGGAGGGGCCTTTTAAATTGTGTCTGGTTTGTGTTTCCTGTAGAAGGCGGAGCTGTCCTGGAAGATTCATGGAAATACCATTACTGGTAAGTCTAGCAAGGGTTTTAATCATTCCTTTACAAACCTAAAAAAGGTTAGTATAGAAATATTTTAATTCAAGAAAATAGACCTGAATATGTCTGGGGCTTCATGAATATTTTTTTTTATTCATTAGCCAAAGTTGCCCTTGACATTTTGTTTTGCCTTCCACTGGGGAAGGTGGAAACAGTGCTTTGTCAGCCTTGATAATGTATCTAATCTAAGAATGTATCCATTTCTATGTATCTATTTAACAGAGTCATTGGGCCAGATTCACGTAGATCAGCGGATCTTTAGATCCGCTCGATCTACCTGATTTAAGATCCGCTCTCGCAAGTTTGCGAGGCAAGTGGGTAATTCACAAACCACTTACCTCCAAACTTGCGGCAGCGGATCGTAAATCCCCCAGCGGAATTCAAATTCTGCGGCTAGGGGGAGTGTATTATTTAAATCAGGCGCGTTCCCGCGCCAATTTAAATGAGCATGCGCCGTCCGTGGAATTTCCCGGCGTGCATTGCTCCCACTGACGTCGCTAGGACGTCAGTGGTTTAGACGCTTACGTAAACGACGTCCATCCGTATTCGAGAACGACTTACGCAAACGACGTAAAAAAATTAAAATTCGACGCGGGAACGATGGTCATACTTAACATTGGCTGCGCCTCATAGAAGCAGGGGTAAGTATACGCCGGGAAAGCCGCTACGGAAACGTCGTAAGAACACTGCGTCGGATCTGCGTACGTTCGTGAATTTGCGTATCTCGCTGATTTACATATTATTCAACGTAAATCAGCGGGAACGCCCCCGGCGCCATTTTCAAATTGAAAATAAGATCCGACAGTGTAACACAGTGTAACACTGTCGGATCTTAGCCATATCTATGCGTAACTGATTAGATGAATCAGGCGCATAGATAGGACCAGTGTAAGTCAGAGATATGACGGTGTATCTGGAGATACACCGTCGTATCTCTTTGTGAATCTGGCCCATTGATCATGAATTGGCAACTTTAAGGTCACAATCACACCTGATTTTTGCCGTGATTATGCACAGATCAAAAGGCCGCCAATGTAAAAAGCAGAAAAACGTCTGTAATCTGCCCAAAAAGAAGCTCATGTACTTTTTTGAGCTTCCGGCGTTTTACCTCAGGCTACAAATTGCTCAGATGTGAACAGAGGGCATTTAAATGAATGGGATTTTGCTTATTGGGCATTTTTTTGTCGTTTTTTTTTGTCGTTTTTTACGAGCTAAAAACGCTCAGGTGTGAATGCAGCCTAAGCCACTTACTGACAGATTATAGGACCAGCAGTCAACTGTTATATATACAGCATAGGCAACACACACTGTACTGTAGTAAAATAGATCTATCATTCAAGTATATTGTGCACTTACTCACTCGCACAAAATGGAACCAAACAACACACAGACCACAAAGGGGGTTTGTTGAAATATCTAACCTTCATCACATTACATAAATTATTAAATTAAATTAAATTAAATTACATATTACGGCAAATTATTTCTATTACTGTCATGCATTCCACGACAAGGAAAAACTCATAGAGGACACATAGGGGGTAATATACTAAATTATTGGAGCATTTAGAATCTGTGCATGGTAGCCAATCAGCTTCTAACTTCAGCTTGTTCAGTTAAGCTATGATGCCGCGTACACACGGTCGTTTTATGTGATTAAAAAAAATGACGTTTTTAAAAACGTCACTTTAATTGACCGTGTGTGGGGGAAAACGTTGTTTTATGTCTTCTAAAAAACAACCAAAAAAAATTGAAGCATGCTTCAATTTTATGTGTCGTTTTTCAAAACGTCAACTTTTACTTCACAGAAATTGACCGTGTGTAGCAAAAACGTTGTTTAAAACGACGTTTTTTCATCCGCGCATGCCCAGAAGCTACTTATGAAGCAAGCTTCAATGGAAAAACGTGGTGAGAACGTAGCCTCGCTTTGCTAGAACATTGTGAGAAAAACGATGGTGTGTAGGCAACTTCGTCTTTGAAAATTGAAGTTTCAAAAACGTAGTTTTTTACTTCACAGAAAATGTTTTTTTTTTTCATCACATAAAGTGATGGTGTGTATGCGGCATGACAATAAAACCCGGAAGCTGATTGGTTTCTATGCAAAGCTGCACCAGATTTTGCACACTCCAGTTTTAGTAAATCCCTCCAATTTTGTTGGGTCCTGGAGAGCTGCCTCCATTTTCTAATCACCTTGGAAGAAGACTGGTGAACTAATCTACACAGTTCTCAATGAGATCAAGTACTACCCCAAAATGTTTAGGAAAATCCCTTTGAATTTTCATCTGTTACTTACCATTTTAATGTCCCTTATCCACAAAGAAATGTTTTCAAATGAGTTTGTATTTGTGATATCGTAAACAAGTACAAATCCTTGAGCACCACGGAAATAACTGACACTGAGGGTGTGAAATCTTTCTTGTCCTGCTGTATCCCTGAAACAACAAAGAGTTCACTTACATTCTATAATAATTTCTGATAAAAATCGATTTCCCCAGCAAAGCCAGGCTGAATGTATCACAAATTACACTATCCCACTATGAGACATACAGTATTGAGCCAGTTCATGTCCTTGCTGTTCAGTGAAACTATATTTTGGAACTAGCGATTGGCTTAGCTAAACCTTACTGACTACACCTGTACTTGGGGGATGCAAAACAACCACTTAACCTATAAGCCCCATACACACCATCAGATTATCTGCAGATTTTTGTCTTCAGATTTACCAAAACCATGTAGTATAAGGGTCTGCCTGATTGCATACAAATTGAAACTCTTAAGGTTTGACCTCATATTATATGGTTTTGGTAAATCTGAAGACAAAAATCTGCAGAAAATCTGATGGTGTGTATGGGGCTTTAGGTTTACAGTATATGAGATTTTATATGTACAGTATTACAGGAATGTTTTTCTTGAACTGAAATAATGGCAACAGTAGCTGCAGATCATGTGATAAAATGAGAAGTAAAGTCACATGCTCAGTGTAAAAATAAAGAAAGAAGATCCTTGTGATTTTCCTACCTATCAGGAACACAATAATTCCACAATCCACTGCTTACCGCAGAGCTGTTTAGGGCTGCTAGGTAAACTGCTGAAAAAAATATGTTAAACAAATGGTCTGTTCAGATTATTGTACAATTAATTGTATGTACATTGAAAAGTAAATATCCCTGTGACTGGTAATGGGAAGTATACATTAGTGTGTACAGAATTTTAATTGGACAGCCATTCTCAACCAGGTTTTCATGGAATCTTGGGATACCTCCAGAGAATGCTAGGGGTTTCCTGGGCAGTGGTGGATTGATCTCCTGCTGGTTGATCCCAGTGGTGTGGGATCAGTAACCCATGTTTAAAACGTCAGTTTTTCTGCGTTTAGCCGCGTTTGCGTTTAGAAGCGTTTTAATAAAAAGTTTTTTGTTTTTTTAAAAATGGCCAGAAACGACTATAAACAAAACGCGGTTAAACACGGGTTACCACGTTTAGCCACGTTTACTCACATTTGGCGTCTGAAACGTGGAAATCTTCTGTGTCTAAACCCATTTTTTTGCTTTCAAAGAAACACTGTTAAACGCAACTACCTAAACACGGCAAAAAAACGAGACTGTGTACATAGTCAAGTAACATTGAATGAGTTCAGGGGCAGTTGAAAAAAGCACCAATGAAAGAGGGTGCTTCTTACACTGACTACCATTGTGGAAACTTTTTCACTGACCACCACTGTATTTGGGAACGTGTACATAGACCACCAGTATAAAAGGACACCATTTTTACTGCCTACATTTCATGGCTACATTTTTATAACTCCATGATAATTACTGACAATATACTGTATTGTTCTATAGAGAAGGGGTATTATAGAAATGATCTTTTTGTGTCCAATATAAGATTTCCCATGCAGTGCGGCTGTGCCCCCACCACACAGGTTAACTGCTCGTTTTGTCCAGGGTAGAGGAGAACGTTTATACTCACCTGATCCTCTGCTCCACTGGCAAACAGCGCTCCACCACGATCCAGCAGTGGACTGTATCTGACATCCTCACATCCAGAGCAGGTCTATGGGCACGGTGATGTCCAGAACAGTCAATTGCACAAGATCGCAAGACTATAGGGGGTGTTGGGAGCCACAGAGACTAGTCTTGTGCAGGCAGGATTAGGTAAGTATATCTCTATTCTCCAATCGCAGTTAACCCATGCAATGTGGGCACAGCCCCACTGCATAGGAACATTTTTGTCCTGGAGTTAGGCTTTAAAAAACAAAAGTCCAGCCGGGTCCGCCTGAACATACCTCCAGCAGTATTCTCTATGCCAAACATTTACGGGTAGTGTCAGAGCTTAGCTGGCCTCACCAACCCCCACTGTCCTACTGACCCATCACTGACCAATAGGAACATGCTGGAGACAGGAAAGGGCAGGCAAGTTTCATCACTGGGTGCTTAGCCCCGATGCATGAGATTCCCTTTTTTTTTGGTGCGGGCAGAAGGCACGGGAGCACTGTTTAGGCCCACTGCTGGCAGCCTGTAAAACTCTATGCTGCAGTTGGATGTTGTAGACAGTATGTGCCCAGGCACTTGTGCTCTGAACATTTTTCCCTAGGTGTGGTATGCACAAATGTACAGCTTGATGCACCATCCTTCTCTGTCCAGCCACAGCAGCTTTGAGTCTCCCATAAAGTTTTAGAGGCTGCCGGCAGCAAAACTGGATGATGCACCTGTGCCTTCCACCTGCATCAAAACCCTTGGATCTCATACATCGGGCTAAACACCTGGTGTGTATGAAACCTTAGGAGGTGCCGAAGCATAGGCTCGACATCTGAGTCAAGCACAAATTACTAAAAAGCTGCCGCAGATACTTTATACCTGGCGGCAGTATGTTGTTTGCTTAAAGGGACAGAGTTTCTTTAACTCTGAACATCAGTTAGTAACAGACCCTTAAAATTACTTTTTGGACTAAATGTTGCTTGTGTGTATACAGTATGACAAAAACTATGCATCCAATACACTCAGCAAAAAGTGAGAACGTCTAACAACCAATAGTGAATGTTGGCAATAAGAAAAATGCTCCATCCCTAAAACTTAATAAAGGTGTTGCCAGTGACAGTTTCAATGACAGACTGTGTAAATTTAGTACATATTTATATGCAGAGATTAAATAACATTCAGGTATAAAGCACAATCTTACCATATCTGAAGTTTTAATGGTGTGTCATCAATATGGATTGTTTTTGTCTTGAAATCAATTCCTAAAAAAAGATAAAAATGACATGAAGCATTTTTATTTTCTGTTTTATCTCAATACCTAGCCTCATTGATATGAAGGGAACCAACAGTTAGCAATCAACATAGCAGATATTTGTACTTTCCACTGTCCATCTAATATTTTAACACATTGAACACACAAAAAGTAAACATTCCCCAGAAAACTTTTTTGTACAATTTTTATTGAATGAAATTAAATAATTTTACATTCATTAGTTAAAGGGTAACTCCACTTTAATGGGGGGGGGGTAGCAAATTGTGTGTATATATATATATATATATATATATATATATATATATATATATATATATAAATATTAGGGATGCACCTATGCCATTTTTTAACACTGAGTACGAGTATCGATACTTTTTTGCAGGTACTCGCCGATACCAATTACCGATACCTATCGCCTAGAAAGGAGGTGGCGGGGGGGGGGGGGGGTTGTTCTTCGGGAGTTGGGAGGCGGCAGGGTGGAAGAGGAGGGGTAAACGAGGGCAAGGCATTTGAGAGTGGGGTGAAATAGGGATTGTGGGGTGGGAGCTTTGAGATGGAAAAGGCTGTGATTGCTGGGGGGAAGAGGATGGGGATAGGAGAGTTATTGGGAGACATGGGGGAAGAGGTGACAGCTGGTAGAGGGAAGGAGGAGGCAACAGGCAGAAGTGACTGCAGTCATAGTACAGGGAGAGAGCCAGAGACTGCAGGCATGGTACAGGGAGAGAGACTGCAGACATGGTACAGGGAGAAAGACTGAGACTGCAGACATGGTACAGGGAGAGAGACTGAGACTGCAGACATGGTACAGGGAGAGAGACTGAGACCGCAGACATGGTACAGGGAGAGAGACTGAGACCGCAGACATGGTACAGGGAGAGAGACTGAGACCGCAGACATGGTACAGGGAGAGAGACTGAGACTGCAGACATGGTACAGGGAGAGAGACTGAGACTGCAGATATGGTACAGGGAGAGAGACTGAGACTGCAGACATGGTACAGGGAGAGAGACTGAGACTGCAGACATGGTACAGGGAGAGAGACTGAGACTGCAGACATGGTACAGGGAGAGAGACTGAGACTGCAGACATGGTACAGGGAGAGAGACTGAGACTGCAGACATGGTACAGGGAGAGAGCCAGAGACTGCAGACATGGTACAGGGAGAGAGACTGAGACCGCAGACATGATACAGGGAGAGAGACTGAGACTGCAGACATGGTACAGGGAGAGAGACTGAGACTGCAGACATGGTACAGGGAGAGAGACTGAGACTGCAGACATGGTACAGGGAGAGAGCCAGAGACTGCAGACATGGTACAGGGAGAGAGACTGAGACCGCAGACATGATACAGGGAGAGAGACTGAGACTGCAGACATGGTACAGGGAGAGAGACTGAGACTGCAGACATGGTACAGGGAGAGAGACTGAGACTGCAGACATGGTACAGGGAGAGAGACTGAGACTGCAGACATGGTACAGGGAGAGAGCCAGAGACTGCAGACATGGTACAGGGAGAGAGACTGAGACCGCAGACATGATACAGGGAGAGAGACTGAGACTGCAGACATGGTACAGGGAGAGAGACTGAGACTGCAGACATGGTACAGGGAGAGAGACTGAGACTGCAGACATGGTACAGGGAGAGAGACTGAGACTGCAGACAAGGGAACAAGGGAGAGAGACTGAGACTGCAGACATGTTCTTTTTTGCAGATGCCATTTTTTTGTTTTCTGTAATTTTGAAAGTGTAAATGATGGAAATAAAATCTATGACATATAAGAATGTCTAATCTGTAATTTGATGCCTTTTGGAGATTTTTCCATCTTTCCTTGGCTTCGTTATGCACATTAATACAAATTTTTACCTGGGGTGCCCAAACTTTCGATCCCCACTGTATATTGTACTGCATAACCTGAGGTTCCTATAGGGTGTAAGTACTGCCAGAGGCGGAAGAAGCCACTATAGTATGGTTTGAAGTCTGCACTGATATATATAATTTAATGAGAAGGACACAGGAGTCACATTGGGGTTTTATTTTAGTAAACTGCATTTGTCTGTTAAAGTCACTGAGGTCAAGATAGGTGGAGCCAAGGGAGAGTGTCACCAATTCCACTCAGATCAGTTGAAGTGGAAATACCAACGTCTCCAGGACAGTCTGGAATTTTACTGAACTTAAGCTGCAACAGGGAAGTCCTCACTCACTCTGGTATGTTTGACTTTGTAAAGTTTATTTGCATTACTACATTTACACCTATATGACACATGGAAAAATGCAATGATGCTCAGGCTACCACATTCTCTACATATTAATAATAATAACCTATTTTACTGCCTTTATTTAAAGTGTTGCCCTGGGAAAAAATATTTTTAGCTCTGGATAGAGCAGGTCAGAAATAGAATAGCTGTCAGGAGATTGTACTGTGAATGAAGACAAACAGAAATATTTTGAAAATGAAAACATAAATCTACATGTCCACTGGCCAACCCTTAACGTAACTCTCTTGGCAGCAGAAAAATGCTAGACGCGGCAAAAAACAGTACCTCATTTTTGCCATGTTTTTGCTGAGCTTAGTGCTTGGACTTTATTTATTTCATTGGCCAGAGTACTCGCCATTGACATGAATAAATGCCCAAGCGCTAAACCCGATTAGTGATAGGCACATTTATTTACATGCCTTTTTACGGCATTTTGCATTTTTCTTTTGCATTCAAGAGAGGGACATTTAAGGCCTTATGTACACTGCTGCTGCTAAAAGAACGTTTAGGAGCAGTTGGGTATTTTTTTTTTCAACTGCTCTTGAACTCTCCTCTATGTTATCTTATCAGTACATGTACACAAGGTCGTTTACAGTCGTTTCTAGGCAGTTGAGTTTAGAGGCTTTTTCTTGAACCCCAAAAAATGGGTTCAGAAGCTGTGTTTACAGTCATTTCAAGCGCCAAACACTTCTAAACGTGGCTAAACGTGGTAACTTGTGTTTTGCCGTGTTTCGTTTACAGGCCTTTTTCATTTTTGCCTATTCTGAAAAAAAAAAAAAAACGCTTCTTCTAAACGCAAACGTGGCAAAACCCAGCAAAGCGCTGATAAATGTAAATGCGGCAAGACGGACCTTTTGAGCGTGGGTTACTATCTGCCAAGTTAAATCGTTCAGGAGAGGTTGTAAAAACGTCCTGTGTACATGAAGCCTTAAGCCTCGTACACACGATCAGTCCATCCGATGAGAACGGTCTGAAGGACCGTTTTCATAGGTTAACTGATGAAGCTGACTGATGATCAGTCGTACCTACACACCATCAGTTAAAAAAACAATCGTGTCAGAACGCGGTGACATAAAACACAACGACGTGCTGAAAAAAACAAAGTTCAATGCTTCCAAGCATGCGTCGACTTGATTCTGAGCATGCGTGGATTTTTAACCGATGGTTGTGCCTACTAACGATCGTTTTTTTCCCATTGGTTAGGAATCCATAGGTTAAATTTAAAGCAAGTTGGCTTTTTTTTAACCTATGGTTAAATAACCTATGGAGCCCACACACGATCGGTTTGGACCGATGAAATCAGACCGTTGTCCTCTGGTTAACCTATCGTGTGTACGAGGCCTTACTGTCCCTAATGTCTGCTGCTCTTATACGCTGATAAAAGCCTATGTGCACATGGATGCATAGGCTTTTGTTGAGTTGCGTTCATTGGGCAAAAAAATTAAAACTCCTAAACTCACGTTTAGGAGCAGCAGTGTACATTAGGCCTTAAGCCCTGTACACACGATCGGTTCGTCTGATGAAAACAGACTGATGGACCGTTTTCATCGGACGAACCGATCGTGTGTGGGCCCTATCGTTTTTTTATCCATCGGTGAAAAAAAATAGAACCTGTTTTAAATTTTTCTTATGGTTAAAAAAACGATAGAAAAAAACGATCGTCTGTGGGGAAATCCATCGGTCAAAAATCCATGCATGCTCAGAATCAAGTCGACGCATGCTTGGAAGCATTGAACTTAATTTTTCTCAGCACGTCGTAGTGTTTTACGTCACCGCGTTGGACACAATTGGATTTTTAACCGATGTTGTGAAGGCAAGACTGATGAAAGTCAGCTTCATCGGATATCTGATGAAAAAATCCATCGGATTAGATTCCATCAGATATCCGATCGTGTGTACAGAGCTTTAGGCTAGGTTCACACTTGATTTCAATTGGTTGCCCTACCTGCAAAAATGCAGGGAAAGAAATCTATTTCTCTTTGTTTTAAAAATTGCAAAAAATGCATCACGTTTGCTGGAGAGTGAAAATGAATCCTCCCCGCGCGACAGGAATGCGTGTGATTTTGCGAACATTCCCAAGCTGCACAAGTGTGACCCCAGCCTTAAAGGAACACTAAAGGCATAATAAAAAAAAAAAAATAACAAACATGTTATACTTACCTCCGCTGTGCAGTTAGTTTTGCACAGAGTGGCCCCGAATCCTGTCCTCTGGGGTCCCTCGGCGGCTGTCTCGGCTCCTCCACGCAAAAGCTTTCCACGTTCATGCGAGCTCCCTCGCATGGTGGAAAGCTTTTGCGAGCGCGCTCCCGTGATACAGCAGCGGGCATAGCCGCCGACTGTTTTACTCGGCCCCGCCCCCTGGTGCCCCGTGTCATCCGCTGTGATTGACAGCAGCGCCAGCCAATGGCTGCGCTGCTATCAATCCGCCCAGCCTAGCCAATCAACGGCCAGGCTGGGAACCGAACAAGATGACAAGCACGCGCCCGGGACTTTCGAACGGTGAGGTAAGTAAAACGGGGGCTCGGGCGGGGGGCGGTGCTGTCAGATGTTTTTTTACCTTAATGCATAGGATGCATTAAGGAAAAAAAACTTTTACCTTTACAACCCCTTTAAACCAGGTACACACGATCTGATTTTTCGTGGACAAAGCGTAGGACTTTTGTCTGAAGGGCGTTGGCCAGGAATTTGTCTTGCATACAAAAGGCACAAAATTGTCGGCCAAAAAACACGAAACAACGTGTTTTTTCAGCTCTTTAGCACCACCCGTTGGGCACCTTCTGCTAATGTTGTGTTTGTTGAGCATTGATTTCAAGCATGCATGTTTGTACTTGTGTACAGATGGTCGGAAAATCCGACAGACAATTGTCCGATGGAGCATACAAACGGTCGGATTTTCCACCAACAGTCTGTCATCACTCAATTCCCGTCGGAAAATCTGATCCTGTGTATGAGGCTTTAGTGTGCCTTCATTCAGAGAACGATCGCTCTCTAGTGCAATGTTACAATTCATTTACATTCCTGAGCTAAGGTTGTAACTTTACCACACTGAGACATTATATGCTTTCAACTTATTGGTAAGTGCAAAGTGCCACTCGTATTTTTGTACATGCCTAAAATATCAACGGCCTATACTCTAAATAACAAATATGAGTTTGTGGTTTTTATTTACTGAATTGACTGATAAATATCACATACAATAATCATTAGTACGGTATATTGGCCCTGGTGTCACCAATAGTAACTTTCTCTCAGTTTAGGTCCTGATGACAACATTCTTACACTTGTTACAACAGTTTGCTTCTAGGCTGACATGTAATTGAACTCTAATTATAATTTTATATCAGACACATCCCATAATTATAAAATAAATAAGCATGGCTCTAGGCAGTAGTGTATTTAGGATTTGGGCTGCCCTAACACTGACTAAACTCCTGCACCCTCTAATTTAAATATGGTCCACCCCTTCCTGTCAAGGCCACACCCTTTCTGTTTAAGACCTGCCCTGAAATTTTTGAGTGGGGACCCTAGTTCTAAGGCCTCGTACACACGGCCGAGGAACTCGACGTGCCAAACACATCGAGTTCCTCGGCCAGTTCAGCCCTGAAGCTGCCGAGGAGCTCGGCGGGCC
Organism: Rana temporaria; assembly: GCF_905171775.1. Lineage (NCBI taxonomy): Eukaryota > Metazoa > Chordata > Amphibia > Anura > Ranidae > Rana > Rana temporaria. The sequence continues at coordinate 311,377,445 of NC_053493.1, forward strand.
GAGAGCTCCCATAGAACAACGAGGAAATAGAGAACATGTTCTCTATTTCCTCGCCGAGGTCCTCGTCGGCTTCCTCGGCCGAAAGTGTACACACGGCCGGGTTTCTCGGCAGAATTCAGCCAGAAACTCGGTCGGAAGCTGAATTCTGCCGAGGAAACTGGTCGTGTGTACGGGGCCTTAGGGTCTGGGGGGGGGGGGCATTGGATTCCCTTAATTTGCATAGATTTCCTCTCACTTCCTGTTTGGCTATGGGGCAGGAAGTGAAGGGAAATCTCTGCAATGGTAAAAAATAAACTGACAGGGGCTATAACCCTCCCTTACTCTATCAAAAGTGTTGCCTATAGTTCTACTTTAAGCACAAATTTCTGATAATTTTATGGACTAAGAAGATATAACCATGCCAATGGTGCAGCAGAAAACATATAGCACAGTGAGGAAGATTTGTGGTCCAGGATGATAGGACAGTCAAAATTAGAAGCAGCTTGTGTTACACTAACAGTGTAGTGCAAGCCGGTGGGGACTCTTTCCGTGCTGCCCCCCTGCAAAGTGCTGCCCTGGGCCTGGGCATTGTTGGCCAAGGCCAGGATACAGCATTGGCTCTAGGTCTGTAGCTGCTGTACATACAGTATGTGCAGAAAGGGCAGAAGCTACAGTACAACTGTACCTTTTGATACTATTGTCATTTATTAAATTTCCCCTTACCCCCTGAGTTCTGCCCACCTTAACAAATACTTACCTTCCACCTTGACCCAGTTATATATGCTGTGCAGCCCTGCCAAGCAGACCAGACCACACCAACTGCTGTCCCAGGATGAAAGGTTCCTGCTTTAACCTGGCTTTTAAATGCCCACTACATTTCTGATTCTATACAAAACGGATTGTGGGAGAATGTACCAGAGTGGATAAAAATCGAAGATTTAAAAAATATATATATATTATTCATCTAAAGATAGTTTTCTATTTAATATACATTAATAATTGAGTTTATTCAATGTGAAATGGAACTTAGATATGTATCATGAGGCTGTATATTCTGCAATATCATTTTTTTTGGTAAACTCATTCAATGAATCCAAGCTCTGCAAGCTGAAATTGCACTGCAGTGATACATTCACACAATGTCACAGTAACCATGAGATAAAACAAAGTTCAGGAATATTCCTTTATACCATTGTCTTGCAAATGTACATTACAAACTGTATGATTGTTTGAAGAGAAATACATCTGTACCATGCTCTAAGTATGAGGAGGAAGGGCAAGCAGTAAACAAAGTGAAACCTTCTAAGCAGATTATACATTTTGTGATCTTTCTGCACAGAGCTTGAAGCGCTTTATTCTGCCATTGAGGAGCAAAATGGCAGCAGGCTGTATAAGAGACCCAGTTTGGGAATATTTACTAACCTGGCAGCTTATTATTCTAACTAGAAACCCTTCATTTTGTTTGCAAATATTAAAGATTCTAAATACCAGCAAGAATGAGTCCTTACATTTAAAGAGCACCTGTCATTTGAGATCCATCAGGGCAGCGCCTGTTAGCGGGCATCCATTCACCTGCTGCTGCCACAAGCATTTATGAACATCAATTTTGTGGTTTTGCCACAGATTTTCAAATGGATTTAGGTCTGGACTCTTTGACTGGGTCATGTGTGGTGGAAAACTAACAGAGTAGGCAAGTATAACATGTTTATTTATTTAAAGAAGACTTTACAATAACTTCAGTGTTGGTGCCAGTTTCTGCAATTAATAACCCCCAGTGTTGGTGCCAGTTTCTGCAATTAATAACCCCCAGTGTTGGTGTCAGTTTCCGCAATTACAAACCCCATTATTGGTGCTAATTTCTTCAATATATAATGCTCAGCAGTAGTGCCAATTTCTGCAATATTAACCCCCCAGTATTGGTGTCAGTTTCTACAATAATAACCCCCAGCATTAGCTCCAGTTTCTGCAATAATAACCCCCCAGTATTGGTGTCAGTTTTTACTATAATAACCCTCAGCATGGGTGCCAGTTTTCACAAATTTCCACAATAAAAAACGCCCAGCACTAGTGCCAATTTCCACAATGATAACCCCCAGAATTGCCACCAGTTTCTGCAATATTAACCCCCAGCATTGGCACCAGTTTCCACAATAATAACCCCCAGTATTGGTGCCAGTTTCTACAATAATAACCCCCAGTATTGGTGCCAGTTTCTGCAATAATAACCCCCCAGCATTGGTGCCAGTTTCCGAAATTACAAACCACATGAGTGCTAATTTCCACAATTAATAACACCCAGCACTAGTTCCAATTTCCACAATAACCCCCAGCATTGGCACCAGCTTCTGCAATAATAACCCCCAGGATTGGTGGCAGTTTCTGCAATTATAATCCCCATTGTTGGTGCGAATTTCCACAAATATAGCTCAAAGCACTAGTGCCAATTTCCGCAATAATAACCCCCCCGCATTAGTGCCAGTTTACGCAATAATGACCCCCACGAAAACCATGGGTACACCGCGCTGTAACTGGCCAAATCATAGCACGGCAGTGTAGAACAGCCCTAGGGGTATCATTTAGTGTCACTTTAAGAAGCATTCAAAGTGCTGAAAAAGGTGGATTTTGTTTGAGCAGGTTGCCATTATTGATCCTACAGTGTTGCCAACCGTCAGTATTTTTCGGACAGCCAGTAAAAAACAGGCAATTTTCTCCTGCCAGTAAAAGAAAAAGGTTGCCAGTAAAAAATATGTCTGTGACACTCGGCTCGGTCCGAAGCCGGCCGAGACCATCCGAGTGCTTGCTACAGTGTGTTTGGGTGGCTCTGAAATATGTTTTTTGCCTTATTATCTACCTTAACCTCCCTGGCGGTATGATTCTGTCTGGAATTACGTACCAAAAGCGGTACAATTATTTTGCATGGAAATTCTGCGTTTTATACTGTAGGCCTGCAATTCTTAGGAATAACTCACTTAAATCTGTCCAAACAAGAGTCTAGTAGGCATCCCGGGTATGATAAAGTTTAAAACACAAAATCATAAAATTATAATATAATAAATAACTATAAATAATTATAACAAATAATAATGTAATTATAATAAAAAATATTCAATAATGTAATCAAATCAAAATCACTGAAATTTGCTCAGTTGCAGAATTGTCGCTGTCATTACTTTTATTTTTTTATGACGAATTTCCCCACAAATCGCTATCGCACAATTCTGCAAGTGATTATAATTTATTATCGCTGTTTTCTAGCTGCTCTAAAATCACTTTTGACATAAAGGGACACTTTTGGTTGCTATGGACAATCTGCAGTTTGCAGGCACAAAAAAATGTTTTTATTATATAAAACTACATGCAGGACACAGGGCAGACCACTGGGGACTAGGGGTGTGTATTTTTTACATTCAGTACTGTAATCTATAAGATTACAGTATACTGTATGTAATGTGTTTGTTTATGTTTTTGAATTTGCCGCCGGTCTCCGCCCCCATGCGTCGTAACGTCGCAGGGAACGGAGATCGGCGGCACGCGGGCACTGTGTGAATCGAATAGAGGACGCCGCTCGCTCACACAGCGGGGATGCATCGCTGGATCCAGGGACAAGGTAAGTACAGTAACCCTGCCTGGAAAAGGTAAGCCAGCGCGCGCTGCAGGCTCTGCACATCTACCCCGAGCGTGACTCGGGGTTACCGATAATTGCATTGAAAATCCACCCAGAGTCACGCTCGGGAATACCGCTAAGGGGGTTAAATCACATTGCCAATTGCATATTGTACTTCTTTGTAGCCTAAATACTGAAAGTAATTTTTTTACTTTTGGAAATTCGAATAAAAACTTGGTTGTGCCAGTCAATTTTGGGTGTTGTGTCAGTAAATTTCAATCTGGTAGGTTGGCAAAACTGCATGGCCATTTCCAGGATCTTATGGGGTACAAAAACTGACTATTCAGGAACGAATTAGGAACATACTACATGAAAAAAGCATACTGTATCTACAAAAATGTCTTCCCACTACTCACCTACAGTGGAGATATAGGATGGGATGATGTTTTCTGTGTACCTGGTCATAATACAGGTCTTCCCAACATTGGAGTCCCCAGTCATCACCAGTTTAAGGACCAGTTTGTCGGAAGATGTCCCTGCCATCCTGATCTGTCACTTCTGTCTGGGAGTGATCACTAGATAGAGAAGTGTGAGCTGCACACTTACACACAGTCTCTTCCGCATTACATAAGGCTCTTCCTGATGTGTGGAGCTGATCACAGGATGCCCACACTCTCTCCGCCAGCAGAACATCCCCTGATCTCTATTACATGATCTGCTTCCTTCCTATAATAGCCTGCACTGGGCTCTGCACTGGGCTCTGCACTGGGCTCTGCGCTGCTGGAGGGTCACCGACTGACTATTGCACAACTCCTCCGGCCTCACCCACTTCTGGTAGAACTAGTCTCTCCACTGACAGCTCACAGAGCCACAACAATAGTCTGATCACTGCTCCACTTATAGAAGGTCACTGCTACAGCTGCTCACTGACTTCTCTGACTCTGTTTGTCTTTGTTTAGCATTGTTTAACCCTTTCATGCCTGAGGCTGCATTCACATCTGAGCGTAGCAGAAACTGGGGCAGAAATGTGTGTTTTTGCCCACATTTCTGCAAACATGTAAAAGTATGAATGTGAGTTAGAGACCTTAGATTGTAAGGCCCTCAAAGCGGTAGTAAACCGCTGAAAAAAAACCTGCTAGAGAAAAGTATAATGTGCTAGTATGCATTGCAAACGAGCACGTTGTGAAATACTTACCTTAGAACGAAGGCCCCGCAGCGACGCCTGAGGGGCTGACATGTTCCCCCGGTGTGTCCTCTGGGTTCGCGGGCTACGGCGATGTGATTGGCCGGAGCCGCAATGACGTCACTCCCGCACATGCGCGCAGGAGCCCTTGGTTTCCGGCAAGAAGCTCTGAAGTTCACCGGACCTTCAGAGCGCATGCACCGGTGATGTTAGCGACTGCATGCAGGGTGAATATCTCCTAAATATATGAATACAGGTAAACCTTATTATAGGCCTACCTGTAGGTAAAAATCACAACGCGGGGGATACAACTGCTTTAAGGGCAGGGAGTGATGTGAACAAATAATACAAATAAGTAAAGCGCTGTGTAAATTGCAGACGCTATACAAATACCTGTAAAAAATAAATAAAATGTGCTTGCGGCGCCATTATTTCTTATTGCTGCCCCAAGCACATGAAAAATGCGCAAAAAAAATGCATTGCCAAACACGCTTGGCTCAGCTCCAAAATTTGGTACTTGAGCTCAATATGAAATACTTACCTTAGACCGAAGCTCTCTCAGGCCTTGTACACACGAGCAGACATGTCCGATGAAAACGGTCCGCGGACCATTTTCATCGGACATATCTGCTGGGAGCTTTTGGTCTGATGTGTGTACACACCATCAGACCAAAATCCCCGCGGACAGAGAACGCGGTGACGTATAAGACACCGACTTTCTCTAACACGCGAGTTCAATGCATCCACGCATGCGTTGAATCAATTCGGCGCGGGATTTCGGGCTGCTGGTTTTACGTCATAACCAGCGGACATGTCCGATGAGTCGTACTAACCATCGGACATGTCCGACGGGCATGTTTCCAGCGGACAAGTTTCTTAGCATGCTAAGAAACTTTTGTCCGCTGAAAACCTGTCCGCTAGGCCCTATACACGGTCGGACATGTCCGCGGAAACTGGTCCGTGGACCAGTTTCAGCAGACATGTTCGGTCGTGTGTACAAGGCCTCAGCGGTGCCTGCACACTGCTGAGGCAGCCGACATTCCCCCGGTGTTCCTTCCGGGTTCACGGTACCAAAGCCGCGATGACGTCACTCTCGCCCCTGCTTTGTGACACACTGTCCATTGCTCTACTGACATTGTCCACTGCCCTACTGACACCAAAAAAGCATTTTGAAAGAATGAAAAAAAAAATAATATATAAAAAAATAATACAAATAAAGAACTACTGACAACGTCCATGTATACCCCGCACTCCTCACCTGCCCATACTACCCACCACCATACACTCCACACCTGCACATGCTACCCACCACCGTATATGCCGCACTCCTCACCTGCACATTCTTCCCACCTCCATACACTCCGCACTCTTCTCCTGCAAATACTACCCACCACCATACACTCTGCACCTGCACATAATACCCACCACCATACACTCTGCACCTACACATAATACCCATCACCATACACTCTGCACCTGCACATAATACCCACCACTATACAATCCTCACCTACACATACCACCCACCACCATACACTCTGCACCTGCACATAATACCCACCATCATACACTCCTCACCTGCACATACCACCCACCATCATACACTTCTCACTCCTCACCTACACATAATACCCACTACCATACACTTCGCACTCTTCTCCTGCAAATACTACCCACCACCGTATACGCCGCACTCCTCACCTGCACATTCTTCCCACCTCCATACACTCCGCACTCTTCTCCTGCAAATACTACCCACCACCATACACTCTGCACCTGCACATAATACCCATCACCATACACTCTGCACCTACACATAATACCCACCACCATACACTCCTCACTCCTCACCTACACATAATACCCACCACCATACACTCTGCACTCTTCTCCTGCACATTCTAATCACCTTGATACACTCCTCACCTGCACATACTTCCCACCACCATACACTGCATTCCTCATCTGCACATACTATCCACCTCCATACACTCCGCACTCCTCTCCTGCACATACTATCCACCTCCATACACTCCGCACTCCTCTCCTGCACATACTATCCACCTCCATACACTCCGCACTCCTCTCCTGCACATACTATCCACCTCCATACACTTCGCACTCCTCTCCTGCACATACTATCCACCTCCATGCACTCCGCACTCCTCTCCTGCACATATTACCTACCTCCATACACCATACTCCTCTTCTGCACATAATACCCAACACTATACACTCCATACTCCTCTTCTGCACATATTACCAACCACCATACACTCCACACTACTCTCCCAGCTCATACTACCCACCTCCATACACTCCGCACTCCTCTCCTGCACATATTACCTACCTCCATACACCATACTCCTCTTCTGCACATAATACCCAACACTATACACTCCATACTCCTCTTCTGCACATATTACCAACCACCATACACTCCACACTACTCTCCCAGCTCATACTACCCACCTCCATACACTCCGCACTCCTCACCTGCACATTCTACTCACCTCCATACACTCCTCACCCCTCTCCTGCACATACAACCCACCTCTGCACTGTACATTCCCTATTTACCATTACCATATTGCACCATAAAAGTCATGTCAGACTCTATTAAACCACTCCGCCTTCAAGCCACACCCAATATGTAGTGAAAATAAGTCATGCTCACACTTTGTGGTGGTATGCCGCATTTTTTTTTAAATCTATGCTTAGGACTCTCACTTCTTATCTTGCATATGGGCCCACTGATTTCATCATATGCCCCTGCTCCAGGCAAATATTAAACATATATAATGTAATGTAATTGTGTATTCCTTTTAAAATAATTTGAATGATTATAGGGAACTAATATGAGTCCAATGTGCAGGGCACAAAGAAAGGGCACCAGTAGCACATGCGCTGATAGAGATCATGTTGACAGGAGGAGAGATCAGAGATCAGATGAAGAGAGTTGATGTAACTCCATATCACTAATTAAAGCCTAATAACAGAAAACCTGCAAATTCTCCCTTGTAATGGTGCTGTGCCCACACTGTCAAGGTTACTCAATTAGTCTAGAGAAGGGCAAAAGCAATTTTACTTACCCTGCTCTCCACTTCTCAGTCAAACGGTGCTTCCCTACACCCTGGCAGTTGACTGTTATTCACTATTCTCATATCCAGTGGGCCCTGCAACGGTCTTATTGATGTCAGAGGACCTTCGATCGCTGGATCATGGGGGGAAATAGGCTCCTGGGATTGGTCTATCAGTGCATAGGAGACTACAAGAGCAGAGGATCTGGTAGGTCTGGTAAGTCAGTCTACTTTTCTAAATCCTCTAGAGCAAGGGTGTCAAACTCAATTTCATTGTGGGCCATATCAGCATTATGATTGCCCCCAAAATGGCCGGTTGTATCTGTAAGATTAGATGTCCAGCACATCCCCTCCCCATATATTAGATGTCAAGAGCCACCCCACCATCAGAAGTTGAGTCTCCTACTCTCCCTTACATGACAGTGCACCCCCTTTCCTTATGCTGCTGCTGGGAAGAAGCTGGATGCATTGCTTGAAAGCAGAATGTAAGAGTCTGGAGTAGGACCAGAGGAGGGCTGGAGCTCCCCTGCAGCTGCCAGAGAGGTGCGAGGGCCACATGAAATGGCCTGGAGGGCCGCATTTGGCCCACGGGCCTTGTGTTTGACACCTATGCTCTAGACAGAAACATGCAGTTAGTCCTTGCAGGGTGGCTGCAGCTCCGCTGTAAGCTTGAATTTTTAGGTTTCTGGAAGTTTAGCTTTAAAGTGCATGTTTCATAGTGTTAAATATTTCCAATAACAACTTCCTCTTGTGCATGCTGTTATGGATTTGAATAAATGGACTATTCATGAGGATTTAAATGCTTAGAAATTCCCTCCCAAAGTTCCTAAAACCATTAGATATACTTTTTATTCCACAGGAAACAATACTTTCTTTCAATTCCAAAACATTTACAAACAATGTAGCACTGTCCCCATAGGGCTTGCTGAGTGTTGACTTCATAGGCCTCCCTCTAGTTACCTGCAGCTGGTTGCTAATAGTTACCACTTGTTAGTTGCTGAGGGTTCCCACTTTTTTGCTAGGAGCTCCTACTTGCCCCACCCTTATGGCCCGTACACATAATCCGAAAATCGGACGACAGACCGTCCGACTTTTTTTCCGGTTAATAGTCGCAAGTAGGAATTTAATAGGTTACTTAAGTCCCGAAAATTCTCGTACGACAGAAAAAGAAAAAACGGAAATGATGTCATGTATTGTAGTGTATGTGTAATGTATTTTCGGACGACAACTGTACTGACTAAACGAAAATCGCACGATCTGGTATCGTACGAGGAAAATTTTTGTGCTCGTCAGATTGAATAATATCAGATGAATTGTCGTGATCGGCTCAGTAACGATCCGATTATCGTACGAACGCGTCGAAAGCTGACTTTTTGTCTGATTTTCGGATCGTATGTACAGGCCATTACTCCTGCTTTTTCATTACTCAATAACCAGTCCAGGGTGTTTTTGTATTTTATTTTGGAACTTGGATGAGAGAAGGGATGAGTGAGATACTCCAACTGGAACTATTTACAATGGACCTCTCCGGATTATGAGCAGAAGCAGTCACACTGCTTTAATCATACAGCCGCATGTATGGAGGGGTTAAGTCTTCTTGCTCTCACTAGCAGCAGACTTAAAGCGGGGGTTCACCCTAAAAAAAAAAAAAATTCTAACATGCCATCCAGCATACTAGCGCGAGCTACATGCTCCCCTCTGCATAGGAACACCCATTCCCAGCGGGGAGTCTGAAACTTAACTACGGGATTAAACTGTGAGTACGGCGCAAAAATAAATAAATAAAGGCATACTGTAGTTCACGCTAGTATGCTGCATTTCATGGTAGAAACTTGTTTTTAAGGGTGAACCACCGCTTTAATGCACTACATTATCTTCAGGACACTCTCTAGCATCCCCTTTACTGACACCCGTCCACTGACTCTTCTAGCTAAAGGGGGCAGCCCTCACTCAACAGGCTCCAAAGACACAGATCTGTACTTACAGTAGGCAGAATCCTTACTGGTGTCTCCTTTCCAGTAAGCTCTGCTGTCTCTAGGCCCCTGTGTCGAAAGCCCAGGGCTGCATGGCCTCCTCCGTGGAGGAGAGGGCAGCTGCCCCCTCCCCCCTGAACTCTGTTGTCTGCCACAACTAACTCTGAGCATGTGTACTCTGGCTTTATATACAGTATCCCAGCATGCAATGCAGCACTTTTCCTCTGCCAGTTGCAAGGGCTGTAACAAAGCCTGCGCACTCATTTGTCAGGTCCCCTCCCACTGTCCAATATGCCTCCCTATTGGACCAGCGAGGGACAGTCAGAACAAGCTGAGCTGCAACTGAGTACAATGAGCAGACCTAACCAATAGATCCTGCTCCCTGGTAGGCATAGAGCACTTTAACCACTTCCATACCAGGCACGTATACACCTTCCCGCCCAAGCCAATTTTCAGCTTTCAGCACTGTCGCACTTTGAATGGCAATTGCGCGGTCATGCTACACTGTACCCAAACAAAATTGGCGTCCTTTTTTCCCCACAAATAGAGCTTTCTTTTGGTGGTATTTGATCACCTCTGCGATTTTTTTTTGTGCGCAACAACTAAAAAAAGACTGAAAATTTTGAAAAAAAAAATGTTTTTATTTTTTTCTGTTAATTTTTTTGTAAATAAGTACGTTTTCTTTCAATTACGGGCACTGATATGGCGGCACTGATGGGCACCGATGAGATGGCACTGATGGGCATCGATGAGGTAGTACTGACGGGCACAGATGAGGTGGCACTGATTGGCGGCGCTTGTATGCGGCACTGATGGGCACACATAGGCGGCACTGATGGGCACACATAGGCGGCACTGATGGGCACACATAGGCGGCACTGATGGGCACACATAGGCGGCACTGATGGGCACTCATGGGCGGCACTGATGGGCACTGATGGGCGGCACTGGGCACTCATAGGCGGCACAGATAGGCACTCATGGGCGGCACTTATGGGTGGCACTGATGGCTACTTATGGGTGGCACAGATGGGCACTGATAGGTGGGCACTTGGCATGGATGGGCACTGTGGGGTGGCACTGATGGACACTGTAGGGTGGCACTGATGGACAATGTGGGGTGGCACTGATGGACACTGGGGCGGCACTGATTTAGCTATGTTGCCAGTCAGTGCCCATTTGTGGGCACTGATTGGCATCTTTTTTTTTTAATGCTTTTTTTTTTATTTTTTTTACAGAGTTTTTTTTTTTTTTTTTACAGACTTTTTTTTTACAGACTTTTTTTTATTTTTTTGCCCACCCTGGTGGTCCAGGGTGGGCTTCCCTGGTGGTCCATGTGGCGATCCGAGGGGGGGCTGCGCTGATAAACAATCAGCGCGAGCCCCCCCTGTCAGGAGAGCCGCAGATCGGCTCTCCTCTACTCGCGTCTGTCAGACGCGAGTGAGGAAGAGCCGACAACGGCTTTTCCTGTTTACATCGTGAACAGCCGTGATTCGACACGGCTGATCACGTGGTAAAGAGTCTCCGTGAGAGACTCTTTACCGAGATCGGTGTTGCGGGGTGTCAGACTGACACCCCGCAACAACGATCGCCGCGATGCGCGCCCCCGGGGGCGCGCAGCGGCTCAGAATCCTGAGGACGTCATATGACGTCCGGTCAGGATCAGACAACCACTTTGCCGCCGTCAATATGTCATTGGCGGGCGGCAAGTGGTTAAGTTTTACCTGACCATCTTCCTGGTAAGCAGAAAGCCCAAAAACTATACTCTCTTCTAGCACCTACCTAGGAGGGTGCTACAAATACATTTGAGGCCCCACCACTATAAAAAAAAAAATGAGCTTCTGAGCTCTCATCTCTGAAACCCAACAATCCTCTTCATCTCATAGTAATTTTCAGGTCCATGTAAAGTATATGGTGCAGTTGAATAATATTGTCTATTTTGCCTGAATTTTCCATAGGAGATGTACTGAGACTGAAAACTACATTTAATAGTTTGTATTACAACTGTTTTGCTTTGCTTAAGTGTAGAGCTTAAAAATGGTTCGTATCATTTTGCTTGTTGTTCTTCCATGCATGAACAATCGTCTTGATGATGCATTCAATCTATGAGAAATTTCCAATTGAAAACAGCACTCTTGTATATTTTAAACACCATGAATCATGAAAAACTCATCATAGTATGGTAAAAGCATTAGCATCCGACTGCTCGTAGCAGCTTTGAAAAAGGCATTTTGTTACAGTATTGCATGCTACAGATGAATGAAAATCTTTTTTTAAATGGGAAGTTTAGCTCTGAGATGCTGATATTTTCATGATTACCCAGAGCTCACAATAGCCATTAGCGCTTCATTCTTATTTTGCTGATGTTTGTATAAGTAGACCAGTCCCATTATCTGTGGGCTGTTTATTTGTCAGACATACTACTAATCCTATAGCTTCAGCATGTTTATTCCATCATGTGTACTTTATTTATTTATTTCAGATGCAAATAATGGAACTTGTAGTGAAGTCAAGGAAAAACAGTTCACAACAAGCCTGGGAACACTTACGGCTGTGAGCTGAGCAGCGTGTAGTGGTGCAGGTCTCAGCTGACAACGTCTGTCTTGAGGGGCTGAATGCGGCCTGGCTGGTCTTAGCCTAAGTGGGAAGGTTTCTAAGTAGAATGGTGGAGCCCTAAGCTTTCCCTACTCGTCTGGAACCTTTCCCTATTGTTAACACTGTCCTTGGCAGACATGTGACCTGGCCCTACACTACCCACATGCTTAAATGTGCGCCAAACCCAGGAGCCAGGGTCTTAAATAGACTCTGCCTGACTCAATATGACCCCCAGGGTCACATGAGCTGTCAGCATCCAACCAGATTGCTGCCCCAGGGACCCAGGAAACCATAGAGCAGGGGTGGCCAACCAGTGGCCCGGGGGCCACATGTGGCCCGTGGAGCCCTCTGATGTGGCCCGCGACCTCCTGCTCTGGAATGGTGGGTTGGCAAGCCCAGATCACAGGTTGAAGAAAGAAAGTCACCGCTCCAGGTGGGTCTACTATACGGTCACACACTGTTACAGGATTCCAAGGGTGCTGGCGGTGCACTAGGCAAGCATAAAAGATAGATGAAGGATGGATGGCCGCACTCCAAAAACCGTACAGGTTGTCTTTTATTAAATGAACAGCAAATACATCACCAGATCAAAACAACAGGAACAGGGGAACAGCCGACGTTTCGCACAAAATCAGTGCTTATTCATGCTGACCCACCATACCACAGCATCAGTTTGGTTAATGAATCTGGTGGTAGAGGAAGAAAGCAGCTGTGGAGCAGAGCCCCATAAGCCGATGCTTCCTCTACAGCGCCAGCTTTTACACAGGCGGAGTCTATGGCAAAGTTCAGCTAACCCCCGGGATAGACACAAGTGCACTACGCTGCACCCGGGGGGGGGGGGGGGGAAACCACAGAACATCAGTGTGAAAGCAGTCTTAAGCCCTTTTCAAACGATCAGTCCGACCAAATGGGGCCCTCAATTCACCTCTATAGAGCGCCAGATGTCCGTTTACGCCCACCTACCTCCAATCCGAAAAACAGAAGGGAGTTTGTCCCCTTTCATCTGGGCGGATCATAGGGCCTATAGAGTAGCCATGACCTGTCATCCACCCGCTACGCTCATTGTGGCCCCCGACTGGTTACCAAGTTGCTTAAGTGGCCCTCGATCTTCAAAAGGTTGGGCACCCCTGCCATAGAGGAACCATTTTTCTCCTGACTTCCTCTCCCTCTGCACTTGCTACTGCAGTAGAGCACTACCTGCAGTTGAGAAAACAGACTGCACCTGTCCACAAGCTTGCTACTTTTTCCCTTTTAGCAAGATGATACAGTGCTTTACTGAGTGTCCAAGGACCTATTGGGTATGACTGAGCTTCAAGAATTATTTTAAAGTAAAATATGGAACACTTCCTCTGTGATTTTGCCAAGTCCAATGGCAAGACCACCTTCCAGAAAATACTTGAAGAGCATGGCACCTGACAGCCTTCTTTGCATTAAGGAAAACACAAGTCAAGTATCTGACATTATTAACAGTGGTCTTCTAAGTCAATTGTCTGTTAAAGTGAAACTTTAGGGCAAAACTAAAAATGGGCGAATAGTCAGGAATTTTAAAGCAGAAGAGACATGTATTGTCTCTTCTGCATTAAAGTTACTTCTTACCTGTCTGCTCTTGTACAGTGAGCCCCACACGCCCAGCTCTTTGTACAAATTGGGTATTGCTGAATCTGATACGCGCGGGAGTGATGCCATCTCCGTCTAGCCAATGAAAGCAGCCAACAATGAAGATCCAGACGCTGCGAACATGTCAGCGGCCAGGCGGGGACCTCTGGGATGCCGCATCGATGGAGCCGAGGTGAGTATAATTCCGCTTTAACTGTCTCAATGCAAAAGCAGGTAAAAGTTGACCAATACTAAAGAAGAATTATGCACCAAATAGATTATTCAGTTTCCCTTTGTTTTCACTGAAGAGTAGTGAGACAGCATATATATATATATATATATATATATATATATATATATATATATATATATATATATATATTTAACTCTCTGGAGCTTTCCCCTCTAGAAGCCCTTAAAGACAACCCAGCCTGGCTTTACTAGGATTGCATGTCTTATTCCACCCTGCGCTCACATCTAATGCCCCCCTAAAGCCTCAAAATGTACAGGAAAGTTCCAGGGGAAGTTTCCTGTAAGTCAGGAATAACACATTGTCCAGACTGGTGCATATTTTTCTATTTAAAAACGAATTTGAAATAAGCATACCATAGCTTGGTAATGTAGCACAGACAGTTACAACAAAATCATTAGAGAGCATCTGCTGAGTGGGACCTTTGCTTTTGGAGTACAGGCATAAAGTCCAGGCATGGGGCATGCCTTTTATCTTAGCGATTTCAGACATTGCATGTGATTCGCACCACTTTGCTGTGCAGATCAAATGCCATGTCTGTGCGATGCAAATCTAGCCATACAGATTGTATTGGGGAATTTGCATCGCATTTAGACCAAAATGGTGCAGGACCCTTTTTTTCTCATGAGTGTTCACACCCATGCGATCCGATTCCTGCACCATTTCACAGTTTGCACTGCGATCTATGAACTGATCTGGTGGTGTCATTAACTTTGTATTGACACCTGCAGCAGTTCGCAGAGGACAGTGTAAACCGCTGACGATTCGGGTGCGATGTGGACTGCTTTGGATTCGCAGGGTTTTCCGCATTGCACAAGTGTGAACCGAGCCTCAACCACAAGTGGAAGCAGCCAGGTATCACTGTGGGTTACGTCTCTCCTGGCTGCATGTGGTAGTTTTGAGTTTTTCCTCACCACTCTTTCCCGCAGCCGATAGCTATGAGAAAGTGCAAACCATTGTTTTCTGTGTTCCTTTGTGGAGAGCTGCTTCTCCAGAAAAAACGCAGCTCTCTGCTACTGTATAGTGAGAACCAGCCTAATAAAGTGCTTCTGCATCAACACTGCTGGTGACTCAGACAATTAGACAGTGACACCTAGTGGGAATGAAGGAAAGTGCACCAAAACTTTTTCTGCACTTCCCTACAGATATACGCATTGTAATTGTCACTCCCAGATATCACCTCCCTCCTTTGCAGAGGCTTCTTGCTTTTTAGGAAGAAGGTCAGCGATGGCTTTATAGATAGCATATTAGGTCCCATGGGATTAAGAGCATCCTTAAAATCATTATGTTCTAGCAATGAATAAAAATGTAAAGTGGCTTTTCTATCTGAATTCCAGCCCCCTATCTATTTTAGACAAATAAAAATACATTTTTTTTTAATCTTGGGCCAGATCCACATACATGTAGATCGGCGCAGCGTATTAGAGATACACTACGCCGCCGTACCTTACCTGGCGTATATTCGAATCCTCAGCGAGTTCGCGCCGTAAGTTACGGCGGCGTAGTGTATTTCTGGCGGCGGATTTCAAATTGGGCGGGTTGGGGGCGGGTTTCATTTAAATGAAGTGCGTCCCCGCGCCGAATGAACTGCGCATGCGTCGTCCCGAAATTTCCCGATGTGCATTGCGCTAAATTAACTTAGACGTGAGTTACGTCCATCCCTATTCACGGACGACTTACGCAAAAAATAAAAAAAATTAAAATTTCGAAGCGGGAACGACGGGCATACTTAACATGGCAAGTCTAGCTATACGACGAAAAATACCAGCTTTAACTATACGCCGGAAAAAGCCGACTACAGACGACGTTAGAAAATGCGACGGCCGCGCGTACGTTCGTGGATCGCCGTAAATCGCTAATTTGCATACCCGACACGGAAAACACCACCCAGCGGACGCCAAAGTATTGCATCTTAGATCCGAAGGCGTACACCTGTCGGATCTAACCCAGAAGCCGTTGTATCTTGTTTTGAGGATTCAAAACAACGATACGATGCGGGAAATTTGAAATATCAGTAGATACGCCGGCGTACTTCGTCTGTGGATCTGGCCCATAGTATTCTAATGAAGGTTTTATAGAAAATAAACCTATCATAAGAGCAGTATGAAGGTTGCCATTGTTGACCTAACTTTCTGAAAAGGCTAATTGCCTGGTTGTCATTGAATTGGCTTCTTTTTTTTAAATCCATTTATTTTTATTTGTTACATGTGTTTATGGGGGGTTCTGACTTTAAAATGTGGAAGCCAGACACAGCCAGGCAATTTTTTTTTTAACAGAGGTAAAAAAAATAACACACAATGACAGGTGTACTTTAAAGCCCACCTATTTATTTATTTTTTGGATGGGGGGGGGGGGGGTTAAATGTCTGTCATGCTTTTATGACGGTCTCTATGGTACCCACTGAGATTTCCTATCACATCTGCTCTATTGGATGGATGTCAAAGAAACATGGAACAAGGCAAAAAATTTCAGCATGGCGATGTAGTCAGCATTTAAAATGAGACAGAGATTGTGACCTTTACTCACTATAGGCACAACTATGTAAATAGGAAGGGTTTTTGGGACTTTAACCTCCCTGGCGGTATGATTCTTTCAGAAAAAACATGCTGAAAGCGGTACCATTATTTGCAAGGAAATTTGGCGTTTTATATTGTAGGTCTGTCATTTTTTAGAAATAACTCACTTAAATCTGACCAAACAAGATTCTAATAGGCATCCCGGGTATGACATTTTTTTAAAAACAAAATTATAAATTATAATATAATAAATAATTATAAATAATTATAACAAATAATAATATAATTATAATAAAAATTATTCAATAATGTAATCAAATCAAAATCACTGAAATTTGCTCAGTTGCAGAATTGTTGCTGTCATTATTTTATTTTTTTTATGACGAATTTCCCCACAAATCGCTATCGCACAATTCTGCAAGTGATTATAATTTATTATCGCTGTTTTTTAGCTGATCTAAAACTATTTTTGACATAAAGGGACACTTTTGGTTGCTATGGACAATCTACAGTTTGCAGGCAGAAAGAACAGTTTTTATTATATAAAATGACATGCATGACACAGGACAGACCACTAGGGACAAGGGGGGTGTGTATTTTTTACATACAGTACTGTAATCTATAAGATTACAGTATACTGTATGTATAGTGTTTGTTTACTTTTTTGAATTTGGCGCCGTTCTCCGTCCCCGTGCGTCGTAACGTCGCAGGGAACGGAGATCGGCGTCACACGGAGGCACTGTGTGAATCGAGCGAGGTCCCGCTCGCTCACACAGCGCGGTGGCATCGCTGGATCCAGGGACAAGGTAAGTAAAACTCCCTGTACATCCAGCGAGGCGAGCCCGAGTCTGACTCGGGGTAACCGATCCTAGCCCAAAAATCTCACCCCGAGTCAGACTCGGGAACACCGCCCAGGAGGTTAAATGGAGGACTTATAGCCAAAACTAAACAAGGTTTTATCGAAGTTTGGCTTTTATTGCTTTAATGCAAACTAAAATATCACACCAGGCTGTGACTATTTGACTTTTTGGTAGACATGTAACTAGTTTACACAGAATCTGGTGCAGCTGTGCATTTTAACCAACCAGCTTCTAACTTCAGCTTATTCAATAAAGCTTTGACAATAAGGCCTGGTTCACACTGGGGTGACATACACTCCGACTTTGGGAGCTCATAACGTGTACAAATTATTATTATTATTTAAGGTACTTATATAGCGCCGTCAATTTACGCAGCGCTTTACATATACATTGTACATTCACACCGGTCCCTACCTTCAAGGAGCTTACAATCTAAGGTCCATAACTCACATTCATATACTAGGAACAATTTAGACAGAAGACAATTAACCTCCCAGCATGTCTTTGGAGTACAAATCAATGGTTTCCTATGAGAGCTGTATTAACTGGTCCGACAAAAGTAGGTCTGACTTTGAAAAAGGTTCCTGCACTACTTTGGTCTGTTTTCAGCCCATTCAATATCATTAAAGTCGGATCACAGTCGGATCCTCGTCCTAACCATCCGGCATTGTGATTACAGCAGCAGGAAAAGGAATTTATGTCACACTGGTAATGTTTTGATTGGTCAAAGGACAATTCGGACTATCTCAAAAATCGTATCCTGTTCGTTCAAGTCGAATTGAAGTAGGACCAATGTCTCAGGCCAAAGTTAGATCAACAGTGGTACAATTGTGGTGTTGTACCAGTGTGAACCCGGCCTTAAACCTAGAAGCTGATTGGTTACTATGCACAGCTGCACCAGATTCTGTGTGCACCAGTTTTAGTAAATCTCCCCCCGGTGTATGTTGTATTATAGTTAAAAGGAAAAATTTAGGGCCGGATTCACAGACAACTTACGCCGACGTATCTGTTGATACACCGTGTAAGTTGTAGTATGCGCCGTCGTATCTATGCGCTGTATTCAGGAAACCAGATACGCCTGAATTTCTGCTTGATCCGACTGATGTAAGTCTCCTAACGCCGTCGTATCTTGGATGCATATTTACGCTGGCCGCTAGGGGCACTTCCGTTGATTTACACGTCGAATATGTAAATGAGCTAGATACGCAGATTCACGAGCGTACTTGCACCCGTCGCAGTAAGCTACGCCGTTTACGTAAGGCGTACGTCCGGCGTAAAGTTATCCCACCTAAAGCAGGGGTAAGTCATGTTAAGGTATGGGCGCGGGAACAGCGTCGTATTTTACGTTGTTTACGTAAGTCGTACGTGAATGGGGCTGGGCGTAGGTTACGTTCACGTCGTACGCATAGAGCCGTCGTATCTTAGGGAGGATATGCGATGTGATTCTGAGCATGCGCGCGAATGCGCCGTTCGTTCGGCCATGCATTTACATGGGGTCACGGTTAATTTTAATACAACACGCCCACTGCCTTGCTACTTTGAATTAGACGGGCTTACGCCGGCCATTTTACGTTATGCCGGCACAAGAAAGGGAGCAAGTGCTTTGTGAATACAGTATGAGCCTCTCTATGTTACGTCGGCGTAGCGCATATCAGATGCGCTACGCCGCTCTAAAGATACGCCGATCTCTCTGAATCTGGCCCTTAGTCTCCTTCTATTTACACCTAAGGTTTTTTATTTTACTTGTCCATAAATGTATTCCATGGCCCATTGAATCTCTCAGTAATCATAAGATAAAAGTGCTCTTTTATGCAGGACTGGGGTTGTCATGCTATCACTCACAGTGAAAGAGGCCACTTTTTTATCATGTTTTTGTAGTGGAAGGTCAGTAGCTTGTACCAAGCATGTAATATGCTAATTCCAGTCTTTCACTGTTTCTGCTAATGGTCTGTGATCTTACAGAAAAAAAATAAAAAAATCTTCTGGGTCATCCTTTGAACTTTAAACCAGATGTGGTGGAGGAGGACAGGTGAAGCAAAGCAGGTCAGCTCCTGAGATTGCAGGTAATTATAAATAGGTGTGCATGATATTTAAATAACCCTTTGATTATACTTCAGCCAATGCATGTACTTACGTAAATTGTTCAGGCAGTTCAGACATTTTCATTTATTTTGTTATCAGCATAGCATACAGTACAGTGCATATTACAATCAATATTAATGTGTTCAAACTGTAATCATGAGGTCTGTTCTTTCCAAACTGTATGGTGGGAGCCACCCTGTGGTCACTGAGCTAACTTCATTCACTAACAACTAACAAGTAAAACCGAATCAAACTATTGAATATATCTTCAGTCAGATGTTAGTATATAAAAAAGCCTAAAATCTAGTTGAATCAAAGCCTAATTTTCTTTTATCATGTGTGATATTCTTTATTACATTTATGAATTCTGCATATTTAAGATTGATTGTTTCTCTTTACACTCTGACATGATCATATTTTGCTTCTTATGAACTTACAATGGTAAATGACAGTATAAGAAGAGAAACACTGAATTCATTTGGTTACTGTAAACAGTTCCGGCACTTAGATAGAGGACATAATGGCATCTTTATATAACTGCTATCTGCTTCGGGGAGGTGACTCTTTTTGGTACTATGATAAAACTGAACCTGTGAGCTTACCTTACCTTGTACAGTGGCCTCAAGTCCATAATGTAGACCTGTGGACATCAACCCTATCCTCAGGGCCCACTAACAACTAAGGCCCAGATTCACGTAGATTCGCCTATCTTTAGGCGGGCGTAGCTCATCTCAGATACACTATGCTGCCGTAACTTAGAGCGGCAGGTCCCGTATTCTCAAAGAACTTGCGATTTAAGTTACGCCGGCGTAGTGTAACTGGGCCAGCGTAAGCCCGCCTAATTCAAATGTGGAAGTGGTGGGCGTGTTTTATGGAAATTAATTGTGACCCCCACGTAATTGGCGCTTTTAACGAACGGCGCATGCGCCGTCCGTGGACGTATCCCAGTGCGCATGCTCCAAATTACGCCGCAACTACTCAATGCTTTCGACGTGAACGTAACTTACGCACAGCCCCATTCACGGACGTGAAAAATTTTACGCTGTTCCGACGTCCATACCTAACATTGGTACGCCTCATCTACGCCTCATAGAGCAGGGGTAACTTTACGCCCAAAAAAGCCTTACGTAAACAACGTAAAAAAATGCGCCGGGCGCACGTACGTTTGAGAATCGACGTATCTAGCTCATTACCATATTCAACGCGTAAATCGACGGAAGCGGCACCTAGCAGCCAGCGTAAATATGCAACTTAGATACGGCGTAAGAGACTTACGCCGGTCGGATCTAAGACAAATCTATGCGTAACTGATTCTAAGAATCAGGCGCATAGATTCGACGCCTCACACTCAGAGTTACGACGGGGTATCTGGAGATACGCCGGCGTAACTCCTTTGAGAATCTGGGCCGAACTATGGGCCAGATTCACAGAAGAAATACGCCGGAGTATCTACTGATACTCCGGCGTATTTTCAAATTTGCCGCGTCGTATCTTTAGTTTGAATCCTCAAACCAAGATACGACGGCTTTTGGCTTCGATCCGACAGGCGTATGGCTTCGTATGCCTTTGGATCGTAGGTGTAATACTTCGGCGCCCACTGGGTGGAGTTAGCGTCGTTTTCCGCGTCGGGTATGCTAATTAGCTGTTTACGGCGATTCACAAAGGTACGCGCGGCCGTCGCATTCTCTTACGTCGTCGCTAGTTGGCTTTTCCCGGCGTATAGTTAAAGCTGCTATTTCTTGGCCTATCTTTAGACTTGCCATGTAAAAGTATTGCGTCGTTCCCGCGTCGAATTTTAATTTTTTTTTTTTGCGTAAGTCGTCTGTGAATAGGAAAGGACGTAACTCACGTCGACGTTCAAAAAATCACGTCGGTGCGACGTCATTTCGCGCAAAGCACGGCGGGAAATTTCAAAACGGAGCATGCGCAGTCGGTTTGCCGCGGGAACGCGCCTAATTTAAATGATCCACGCCCCATTTGAATTAGGCGGGCTTGCGCCGGACGGATTTACGCTACGCCGCCGCAACTTTACAGGCAAGTGCTTTGTGAATCAAGCACTTGCCCGTAAAACTTGCGGCGGTGTAACGTAAATGCGATACGTTACGCCGCCGCTATTGTACCTGAATCTGGCCCCATATAACTATGTTTGCAAAATAACTGAAATACATCACAGGTGATATCATTTGCCTTGTCAGTGATTGCAGTATTCTAGTCTGCATCTCCCCAAGGTAATACATAAAGCCCGGCCTGTTAGTGGGTTGATGACCACTGATGTAGACACTTCCAGGTGTACACCTACATTTATCTCCAGAGCTCGGGAGAACCTCCCTATATTATGAAAATATTAACCTCAAATTCTGTGGTTATTTGGCTCCATCTGCTTCTGCACTTTCCTACAGGAAGGAAAGGGTGAGGCTCACTGACCAATAGGAAGTCGAGGAAGGGGGTGTCAAACATTAACTATGGAAGTTGTGGTCAAAATCTACATAATACCCCCCCATCCTGTTTTGGGGATACAGGTCAATAGATCTGGTGCCACTTTAGAAGATGATGTGAGTCCAAAGGATCACTTGAAAAATACATTAATATATAGCTTAGTGTCATGTGACACATATTATGCAAACTTGTAAACATAACTAGGGGAAATTACTGGGGTAGCCAGATTCTGGAGAAGCTGTGCATGGCACAACCAATCAGCTTCTATCATTCATTTTCAATGTTTAAATTAACAAGCTGAAGTTAAAAGCTGATAGGTTACTGTGCTGAGCTGCTCCAGATTCTTCCTGCTTCGGTTTTAGTAAATTGCCCTCAGAATGTTAGGGTATATGTGTAGTTTACAAGAAGTTGACTTATTCTCTACCAAGCTTTTGTGGACAAGGTTATGGTTGTTTCGAAGTGCCATCTTACAAACTCTGTGGCCTTAAAGAAACAGCAAAACACAAAGGTGCAGTTAAACAAATCAAGTTGATTTTGCAGGTCATTGATTGAACCAGAGCTTATTTTAATTGCATAATTTTGGAAAACCTAGTTTTTTTTCCCACTTTTCATCATTTGGACTATTTTGTGTAGATCAGAGACATAAAACTTTTCTAAGTTCCAGAATGTAACGCTACAACATTTCTCTGAATATGGTTGTTTTTTCAGTGGATTATGTTAGGATTATGTTGGGATTAATATGGCTATGACCCATTGATTTTTTAAATGTTGAAAGTACAATTTAAGGCTCCTGTATGGCAGATTAAACAAGTACCAAATCAAGCTACTATGTGATGTGCTACTGTATGTTCATAAAGTACAAAGAAAATATTTTGCCTTCCCTGACATCCTCCTTTATTTGTGTCTCCCATGCTTCCCCTCCCAGACACTGCAGCTCACAGTGGGAGGTTTTAGGAACAGAGGCAAAGTTGCAAATTCAGAAAGCAATGGACAGGACTAGGTGTGGCCAAGTGCTTACTGCCAATCAACATTGAAAACATGTTTTATCCCACTGCAGTGGAAGTAAGCACAGACTGGATGAAAGTGGGAACTCTTCTCTGAATTCAGCAGCAGTTCAGCAATGCTGCCACAAGCTCACAGGAAGCTGAATTAAGTGGAATGTACTGGCAGAATCAAGAGGTATTTGTGGGACTTTGCAGGGGGACGAATAGCAAACTTTAAGTACAGATAAACTTTTACCTGGGTGCGGCAGTATATATTTTTTATTTTATTTGGCCTTTGATTTTGTTTCAATCAAGGATGCTCCCAAAGAATGAATAGCCTAGTAGGCAGGTGAAATCTCCTGTCTTCACTGCAGGTGGTGCTATTCCTGCAGCTGCACTGAAGTTGGAAAGGAATTTAAGAGGAACACGGGTCATCTGTGGTCTTCTGGGTCAATGGGGAAGCAATCCAATTGGTTGTTGCTCCCCCATGTGACTCTAGAAGCCATCTTGGATCAGGCAGAGCATATTTAAAGCCCTGTGTCCTAGGCTTTGCACTTATTTTGCAAGTGGGTAGAGTAGGGACAGGTAACCCACTTGGTTGGATAGAACTAGCAGCAGGTTCCTGACTAAGAGGAAAAGCGTAGGGCTCACAACTATTCTGGACATCTTCCTGTTTGGACACGAGATGGCCAGGCTGCACTGTGTGGGCCGCACTTAGTTGTATTTTCTTTCTGATCGGTTTATTATGAACTGTCCTTGCATTATTTCAATACAAGCTCTTTAATCACACTTGGACTGTGTGCATTACTGGTGCCGCATCACGCTGCACCCCAACTACACTTGGCATCAGTCGGCAGTATATGTCCCTTGTAGCCGGTAAAGAAGGAGGATTGGGTTCCAGCATGACTCCGCTAGGATCAGCCTTAGCCCTTATACCGCAGTTCAATGGCTCTAACACTCTCTTGGCAGAGTGGGAGGACAGTGCCGCGTACCTGTACCAATGTCTAATGTCTTAGAGGATGACACCTGCCATGAAGTGGTAACGCTGCCAGAGGATGAGCAAGAAAACTTATGTAGCGCTACCCCCTCAGGAGCCGCTGATTGTTTTGGGATCGGCGTATTAAGTTACCTCTATGTGATGTCTAGGGGTGAACGTCTAGGGGAGAAGATACCACTTCTGGAGCCATGGTGAAGGTTCTTTTTAAAGAAACAGCAGGAGCACAAGAACCTCACCCATTATGTGGTAGCAATGCAGAAACTCAGGAGGAGCCTGGAGAAAAGGGAAGTGCACAGCTGCGCTGTAATCACTGACACAGACCACATACCTAGGGAAAAGTTCATAGCTGGCCCAGCCCAGAGAGCCTTGCAAGAGAAAGTAAAGCGCAACCTGTCACCTCCTTCTATAATGCGGTGGTGGATGCAGTTGTGCGAGAACAGGAAGAGACGGGTGCAATGGTGGCAGTGACCAAGAAGATTGAATCTGCATACTTTAAAGAGGAGGCCCTGGCACCTTTACCTCTGTCAGCCATCCAAATCACACTGACCAAGCTGGCTCAGCATGTGGCTGCCTTGAAACAGGGGGTAGACCATAGGGGCAAGAACCCACTGTGCAGGGACCCTGAAGAGGACGAAAAATGCTGGTGGTGTAGCCACTATGGACACCTATCCAAGAACTGTGAGCAGTCTTAATTCAGAAACCCCTCCAGGCGATCTTTAAACTACTGACTCCAGATGCAGAGGGACAACCCCCTGGGTCAACAACCCAAAGTCACAGCAAGTCAGAGGACATGGTTGCACTGAGCCCAGTGGTAACCACCTTAGTTAATGGCCAAAAAGTCCCATGCCTGATTGATACTGGGTCAGAGGTCACGGTCATGAAGTACAATTTCTATGTGCAGAGATTTTGAGCACAAGTACAGTTAGAACTCTGCTGACTGTCCCTTGGAGCAGCCAATAATCTACCCATCCTTGTCTAGGGCATCATCTGATTGAAGTCAAGGTGGTGGAGCAGGTAGCGTCAGCCCAGCAGTTCCTGTCATGCTGGGCATGAATGTCTTGAAAGACCTGGACTTACCCCACCTGTTGGTCAAATACAAATATGAGGGCACATGGCTGTGGCCTGTGAGCTGCATGGCTCTTGGTGCTCCAGGCCTATAAGACCTAACACAAGGCATCTAAGAAGCAACTGGAGCAAGTAGGAGTGGTCTGTAAACCCCCAAAGCAAAAGTTACTCTTGACACCCCTGCAAGAGGTGGTCTGGTCACTGTTGGGGGTCACTGTTATAGTAGAGCATATACAAAGATCCTGTGACATCAGGGAAGTGGCTGTGGGCCATACAATATCCAAGGTCCATCAGGGAAGAGTCTTGGTGCAAACTTGTCAACCTGGGAACAACACCAATATTGCCGCCCAGACACGTCATCTTGGCTAATCTCTACACGGTGCCTCACCACCCCAACACAACCAGCTTCACTAGCTGGTGGCATTCCAGAGAACTATGGGTTCACTAAACCCCATACGATTGGGGGGGACAACACCCATCTGAGAGTGGTGCTGTCACATTTCCCAGCACTGTGCCAAGGGCAGCACTGTGCTAAGGGCAGCACAGTGGTGTAATGGTTAGCACTTTCACCTAGCAGCAAAAGGGTCACTGGTTCGGATCCCGACCACAACACCATCTGCTTGAAGTTTGCATGTTCTTCCTGTGTCTGCATGGGATTCCTCCCGGTACTCCGGTTTCCTCCCACACTCCAAAGACATGCTGGTAGGTTAATTGGATCCTGGCCAAATTGGCCCAGTATATATATGTATATATGTGTGTACGACTGTGTGTCCCAAGCGCGTCAAGATCCTACGGGGTAAATGACTGCACCAGCCAGGAAGACACTGGCTGCAAAAAGCACATAGAGGCAATTCAGTTCGCATGTGTAGCGCTATACAAGTCATTCATTCATTCATTCATTCATTCATTCAAGGGGTTAAGAAATTGCTCTGTAACATGCTTCAGAGTGGGGTGATAAAAAAAAACACAGTCCATGGGCCACCCATTGCTGTCATCCTGGTGCGAAAGAAGGATGGCAGTCTACGGTTTTGTGTGGACTACCATAAGCTCAATGCATGCACTAACTGGGATGCCTACCCACTTCCTCGGGTCGAGGAATCCTTAATGACCCTCGGACAAGTCAAGTTCTTTTTAGTTTGGATCTGGCCAGTGGCTACTAGCAAGTCTAGAAAGGAAATTGAAAGCCACAGAGAAGCAGGCAATGCCCATAGATGAGCACAGAGCCAAACAACACACTTAAAAAAAAAGGACTAGCAGAACCACTGCAGCAAGGAGCTAAGAATACAGAGGCAGGAAACCTGCAGGCTAACTTGTGATAAGATGAGTTTGGCTGGGTATATTATGCTAAAAAAGAACTCCTTATGGCCTTCACCTCATCAAACGATCTCCAAAGGCATTATGTCTCAACTGAGAAGTCAGGAAAAATGAAAAGCTATGCTTTTTCATAATGGGGTTTACCCTGTAGTCTCACTTCCTTGAGGACCAGGTCACAGTCCCAAAAAGTTGAGTAACTTGAGAACGAAAGTGTGTTTAGGGGTGCTAGGGGGATCACACACAGCCTGCATGCTTTGAGCCCGCTCCACCATAAAAAAGCCAGAAAATCTTTTGCCGGTGGTGAAGGTAGATGGATTAGAACCTTCTATTCCCTATGACAGACCCAGTTTACAGAAGTTGTTGCGCCGGCTCTACTCTCTGCAACCTCCACTCTGACTTCCAGCGACTTCACATTCATTTGTAGAGTGTGAAGGGAGACCATATGGTCATGCACTATGAATTCCACAATACTCATGATCTGCTCTGTTGCTGTAATATGTTCACGATAGAAGTCAAGGTCGGTGCGGATCAGGTCACTGTCCGTTGACATCTTGGACATGCCCCCTGACAATATACTTTTCTTGCAGTTAACTGGTCCAGTGTCTATTTTTCTGGTGCCTTTTTTCTGACTGTATGCAGGATATTTGCATTCGTGCATGTGCAGGTGTTTTCAGTAATTCTCTACTCAGCCTGGTGTGTCAGAAGGGGCAAAGCTGTGTGCGGAGTCGTGACACCAGAACAAGAACCTGAATCATCCAGCAGCTCCTCCAGGGGTAAGCGCTACACTAAACATCACTTTTCTTATAGTAGGCAATGTTTTTGAAGCTTTCTGCCCTGTTAAAGGAATAAGGTTGGTTACTGATCATTCCTGGCTGTCTTGGAGAATAGAAGTTTATAGAAACAGGAGGCAGCAGATGGTGTCATATTCATTCACTGTATGGTACACATATGTACAGCCTGCTATGTATTGCATGCATGCATTGATCCACAGTCAGGTAAAATACCATATTTGTTTACGACAACAGATGGTAATTTTTATATTGTTAAACATATGCCTATTTAGAGAAACTTCTGCGCCATGCCTTTAATTCCAAACGTCACTCCAGCAGAAATGTTTCAGATAGGTGATTTGTTCATTTATTCTGGCTTCACTGTCTGTGTTTTGGATTTGCAGAGCAGTCAGAAGCATTGTTGTTTTATTGTTGTTAATGGCAGACAGTATGCTAATTAACCAGATTAACAAAGCGGGTGAATCAAGCAGTAACCCTTCTTGAAAGCAAGTGCCCATTTTGAGATGCTAAATGAGAACATAAATGCAGCCAGGCATATAGTTCTTGAAGGATGAAAGAGGTATAAACCAAGCTGGTAATATAGCTAGTCAGATAAACCAAAACATGCGGCAGTTTGTGCTAAAGCTAAGCCGTTCAAGCTACAAGTACGTACGTAACTGACACAACAGGGTGTGAATGAAATCTATTAGAAGGCATGAGGCCAAAGGCGAAGTATCTTTACCAACTGCTATGTGCATCAAGATTCTTTAATCTACATCCTGGAGTGCCGCATTGTTATAGAGGTTTGTGACAGCAGTCTCATTAACCCCAGTCATTCCAAACGTCTGCTAGAAAAAGGAAACAGTAATAAACACAGCTAATTTTTTCTTTGAACTTTCTTTGTAGGCTTCATTTCCTTGCCTAGTTCATAACAAGAAGAGCATTTAGGTTCAAGTGAGATGGAGGTAGCGTCTTTTTCAGGCCCCCAAAATTACCTCAGCTCTCAGCACTTTGGGCCGTCATAACAGAGCTACACTTTTAGCACACACCAAACCACTGGCAACATTTTATAAATTAACTACAATTTTGGTGCCAAGAAGCCCCACCTATTCCTGTGAAGCACCACCACTGAAAAGGGGGCATTACTTAGTGCCCACAACATGGGGAGAGTGGCTGTCAGAATAAATAAAAAAAATAAAAAATAATAATGGTTCCTGTCAGCTTCGCTTTAGCTGGGGCTGTCAGGTGTAATTTGGTAAAAGCCTAACTCTGGGCGGGAAAAACGTGATTTTGAGCGGGAAGGTCACGTGTTTCCCGGGCTTTGAAAGTCAAGTTTTTCCGGGGCTTAATACACGTGTATGGGGCTATATAAGCCCAGTACCCTGAGGCCTTAACCAGCTGTAACTTGGAACAGCGTGGTGTGCTCCCCCTTCCCCCCCACCCCTGTCGCAGCACCTGTTATGTGGTATGTCACCCTTGAAGACAAGCGGGGACTTTGTATTTATTTATTATTTATGGTATTCGCTCGAGTTCTATGACTGAGCGAGATCTTGAGAGAGAATTTTAAGTTTGGAAAGTTATTTATTAAGAATTTAAATATTGAAAGTTTTTTTTATTAATAATTTAAATAATATTAATTGGATTATTTATTTATATATACCAATAAAGGTGCCGCGGCCATTTCTATTACCAATAAAAAAAAAATGTTATCAATAAAATTATTTAAATATATTTTGGTCTATGTTGAGTTTTTATTTATAGGCATTAGTTGAATGTATTTGGTACAGCCTACATTCCCATGCAAACTAATAAACATACACAACCAAAACGAACGTGTGCCTTTCTTAGGCCCCGTACACACGATAGAATCCATCCGCAGATAAATCCCAGCAAATGGGTTTCTGCGGATAGATCCTATGGTGTGTACACGCCAGCGGATCTGTTTCCGCGGAGAAATCTCCTCTGGGATGGATTCCAGCAGATCGGATATTTGCTGTGATGCACAACAAATCCATCTGCTGGAATCCATTCCAACGGATGGATCCGCTCGTCTGTACAGACTTACCGGATCCATTCGTCCAAAGGGATTCCCCGCACGCGTCGTAATGATTTGACGCATGCGTGGAATTCCTTATATGACAGCGTCGCGCCCGTCGCCGCGTCATAATCGCGGCGACGGCGCGACACGTCATCGCCAGAGGATTTCCGCGCGGATTTCAATGCGATGGTGTGTACACTCCATCGCATCGAAATCTGCGGAAATCTTTGAGAGGATTTATCCGTGGAAACGGTCCGCTGGACCGTATCCGCGGATAAATTCTCTCGTGTGTATGGGGCCTTAGTGTTTTGCTCCTTAAAATAGGATTTACTGTTGAAAAGATCTGTTCTAAAAGTAAAAAGTGACCTTTTGTCTTTTTGGTATATAACATAATACCTAGATAGAAAGGATAACTTGCCACAAATTTGTGGCAGTGTTGAATTGTAAGTCTGTTAACTTACTGAACATTTTCACTGGCAAGTTGTACACTTGCAGAGCACTTGAAGCACAAGTTCTCGTTGCCATTTTTCCAGTTTGCCTGGCAAGTCTTTAGCAAGAGCAAAGTTGCAGTGGTGAGTGTACAGCAAGAGCTCTGCAAGTCTACAGCATGAAAATTCAGCCACAGTGACCCCTATGGTGGGATGACTATTGCACAACATAACTGAACCAAAACTTGCAGCAGAATTGCAGAATATTTGCAAAGAAATGTAATCTGGAGTCATGCTATGCAGACTTGCTGCAATTGTGCAACAAACTTGTGAAGCCTGGCAAGTCTAGCAATAGTTTAGCATGTCATTTACAAACTTGCAGCACAATTGCTTGCTATCTGGGTAAATAAATAATTTTTAAGCATCATCATCTTATGCTGCGTACACACGATGGGATTTTCCGTCGGAAAAACCTTGGATGGTTTTTCCGACTGAATTCCGCTCAAGCTTGGCTTGCATACACACGGTCACACAAAAGTTTTCTGAACTTTTGATCATCGAGAACGCTGTGATGTACAACACTATGGCGAGCCGAGAAAATGAAGTACAATGCTTCCGAACGTGTGTCAAATTGTTTCCGAGCATGCATCGGAATTTTGCGCGTAGGAAATTGCTACAGACGATCAGTTTTTCGTTTACAGCGTCTTCCCACAGGGATGTAGTCCCAAGGGAGGGGGCGAGCACACTGACTAACCCCCAGCCAGAACGGCTCGGATGATGGGGGCAAGCTTGCTGAGGAGAGACAGGAAGTGAGAATTTCAGACAAAGAAAAAAAAACATTTAGAAGGGGAATCAAAGGAAAAGGTTAGTGCACTAGCTTAAAGGAACCTATTTAGAAAATAAAAAACGAACCTTTACAACCCCTTTAAAGAATTATCTTTCAAATGCAAAACTTTCTTAGTTCAGTTTATTTAGCATACAAGATAATATATTGATATTTAAATGTAGTTACATTAACTCATCAGCAAAGTTTCTTAGGAAATCATTGGGGTTGATTTAACCGCTTGCCGACCAGCCGCTGCAGTTATACATCGGCAGGTCGGCTCTGCTGGGCGAGATCACGTAGATCTACGTCATCTCGCCAGGCAGCCAATAGGGAGCGCGCCACCGGAGGCGCGAACGCGCGCCCCCCGCTTGCCCCTGACGCCGACGCGTGTGGCTGGCGGGCGCAATCACCAGCAGGCATCCGCGATCGCTCGTTACAGAGCAAGAACCGGGAGCTGTGTGTGTAAACACACAGCTCCTGGTCCTGTCAGGGGGAGAAATGCCTGATTGTCTGTTCATACAATGTATGAACAGCGATTTGTCATTTCCCCATGTCAGTCCCACCCCCCCTTCAGTTAGAACACACCCAGGGAACATACTTAACCCCTTCCTCGCCCCCTAGTGTTACCCCTTCCCTGCCAGTGGCATTTTTATAGTAATCAATGCATTTGGTCCCAAAAATGTGTCAAAAGTGTCCGAAGTGTCCGCTATAAGGTCGCAGTACCGATAAAAATCGCTGATCTCCGCCATTACTAGTAAAAAAAATATATTAATAAAAATGCCACAAAACTATCCCCTATTTTGTAAGCGCTATAACTTTTGCGCAAATCGATCAATAATCGCTTATTGCGATTTTCTTTTTTAACGAAAAATATGTAGAAGAATAGGTATCGGCCTAAACTTAGGAAAAAAAATGTTTTTTTATATATTTTTGGGGGATATTTATTACAGCAAAATGTAAAAAATATATTTTTTTTCAAAATTGTCGCTCTATTTTTGTTTATAGCGCAAAAAAAAAAACGCAGATGTGATCAAATACCACCAAAAGAAAGCTCTATTTATGGGAAAATAAGGACGCCAATTTTGTTTGGGAGCCACGTCGCACGACCGCGCAATTGTCAGTTAAAGCGACATAGTGCCGAATCGCAAAAAGTGGCCTGGTCTTTGACCAGCAATATGGTCCGGGGCTTAAGTGGTTAAATAGGCTGTTTACTTTACAAGGAAAGTTGCAAAAAACTTTGCCCCAAAATGTATTTAATGTAGTGAAGTTTCATTTTGTAAAGAATACCCAATCAAGTGCAAGGAGAATAAAAAATACAAAAAACAGCATTTTTACATGCACATGGATGAATGATGGATGTCAACAGAGCTTCACCTCATTCACTAACCTATGGAAAAACATTTCCATGCAAAGTACAACTTCCCTTGCAAAGTGAACCGTCTATTCTTTATATATAGGGCCAGATTCACAAAGGTTAGCGGATCTTTAGATCCGTGTAACCTATGTGAATTAAGATCCGCCCTC
This sequence comes from Rana temporaria, assembly GCF_905171775.1. Lineage (NCBI taxonomy): Eukaryota > Metazoa > Chordata > Amphibia > Anura > Ranidae > Rana > Rana temporaria. The sequence goes on from NC_053493.1 coordinate 311,409,544, forward strand.
GCAAGTTTGTGAGGAAAGTGTCAAATTCACAAAACACTTACCTCCAAACTTGCGACGGCGGATCCTAACTCCCCCAGCGGAATTCAAATTCCGCGGCTAGGGGAGTGTCATATTTAAATCAGGCGCGCTCCCGCGCCGATTTAAATACGCATGCGTCGTCCGGGGAATTTCCCGGCGTGCATTGCTCCCACTGACGTCAATAGGACGTCAGTGGTTGCGACGTGAGCGGGACTTGCGACGCGCGTGTTCGTGAATCGGCGTACGCAAACGACGTAGGGAATTTCAAAATCGACGCGGGAACGACGGCCATACTTAACAATACTTACCCCTGCTTTTAGCATGGGTAAGTATACGACGGGTACCGCGCTACGGAAACGACGTAAGAACACCGCGTCGGGTCCGCGTACGGTCGTGAATTTCGCGTATCTCGCTGATTTACATATTATTCAGTGTAAATCAGCGGGAACGCCCCCGGCGCCATTTTTAAATCAAAAAAAAGATCCGACAGTGTAACACAGTGTGACACTGTCGGATCTCAGCCCTATCTATGCGTATCTGATTCTATGAATCAGGCGCATAGATAGGACCAGTAAAAATCCGAGATACGATGGTGTATCTGAGATACTCCATCGTATCTCTTTTGTGAATCTGGCCCATAGTCTTTTATAGTATGGGGACAATTTATCATAACATTGTAGGGATTTATAGCTTTATATCATTCTGAGCAAAACTAATCTCTAGGCACTTGTTATCACAGTGCTTTGGACCTAAAAGGTGAGGGAATATTACAAGTAAAAACAAGGAGAAAAAATAAGGTAAACATATTGTAAGACATCATTTTAAAGCAGTTAAAACTCCAGTGTTACATTTTAAACTGATAGATCCAGAATTGCTTCCATTCTTTTAAAATATATATTTTTTTAAATCTCTTCTGCAAAGTCTTTAGTGTTTTTTAAGTGTTCTCAAAGTACATAGTTTAACCACTTAAGCCCCGGACCATATTGCTGGTCAATGACCGGGCCACTTTTTGCGATTCGGCACTGCGTCGCTTTAACTGACAATTGCGCGGTCGTGCAATGTGGCTCCCAAACAAAATTGGCGTTCTTTTTTCCCCACAAATAGAGCTTTCTTTTGGTGGTATTTGATCACCTCTGCATTTTTTAGTTTTTGCGCTATAAACAAAAATAGAGCGACAATTTTGAAAAAAAATAATATTTTTTACTTTTTGTTATAATAAATCCCCCAAAAATATTTAAAAGAACTATTTTTTTCCTCTGTTTAGGCCGATACGTATTCTTCTACATATTTTTCGTAAAAAAAATCACAATAAGCGTTTATTGATTGGTTTGCGCAAAAGTTATAGCGTTTACAAAATAGGGGATAATTTTATGGCATTTTTATTAATATTTTTTTTTTACTAGTAATTTTTATCGGTACTGCCACATTATGGCGGACACTTCGGACACTTTTGACACATTTTTGGGACCATTGGCATTTTTATAGCGATCAGTGCTATAAAAATGCAATGATTACTATAAAAATGCCACTGGCAGGGAAGGGGTTAACACTAGGGGCGAGGAAGGGGTTAATTATATTCCCTGGGTGTGTTCTAACTGAAGGGAGGGTGGGACTGACATGGGGAAATGACTGATCGCTGTTCATACATTGTATGAACAGACGATAAGTAATTTCTCCCCCTGACAGGACCGGGAGCTGTGTGCTTGCACACACAGCTCCCGGTTCTCGCTCTGTAACGAGCGATTGCGGGCACGTGCGTCGGGATCAGGGGCAAGCGGGGGGCGCCCCTATTGGTTGAACGGCGAGATGACGTATAGCTACGTGATCTCGCCCAGCAGAGCCGACCTGCCGCTGTATAACTGCGGCGGCTGGTCGGCAAGTACCATAGTTAAAGGATCACTAAAGGAAAAGGAAAGGAAAGCATTTTTTTTTGCTGAAATGACTGTTTACAGGGTATAGAGACATAATAGTTAACTGATTCCTTTTAAAAACGATTAAAAATAGATAAAAAGCAATCATATAATGTGCCTCCTAGATGCAAAAATGAAAGTGAAACTAGTTTAGTCTTTGCATGTTATTTCAAGCCTCTGTGCTGGACAGTGCCATAGAGAGTCATGGCTAGAAAAACGAAACTAAAGTCTCCTATGACTTTTTTCATAAGGAGCCAGACAACCAGGAAGTGTCCACAACAGAGCAGAATTACAGCAACATCAGAGCAAAAAACGAACAATGAGGACATGAAACCAGGATTGCAGTAAGGTAAAGGAAGCTATTTAGCTAAAAAAAATAATTCCTTTAGTGACCCTTTAAGTATTGTTGATCTTAAAGTGATTGTAAAGGTCTTTTTTTTTGTTAAAAAAAAAACAAATATGTTATACTTATTGCTCTGTGCAGTGGATTAGCACAGAGCAGCCCAGATCCTCCTCTTCTCGGGTCCCTCTTCAGTGCTTCGCCATCCCTCCAGACGAGTGCTGAAACAGCAACCAGCTTGCTATGGGAGCTCCCAAACCAAGCCAATGCTCCTTGTGTCCACTCAGACCCGGAGCCGTGATTTGACCCTGCCCCAGTTCTCTCCTCATTGGCTGACTGACAGAAGCGGGAGCCAATGGAGCTGCGCTGCTGTCTCAGCTAATGAAGAGGGGAAGATTGAAAATCTGTGGGGTGATCTGAAGAGGGCCGTGCACAAGAGATGCCCTAGCAATCTGGCAGATTTTGGAGTGTTTTTTTTTTAAAAGCAGAACAACATTGCCATGCTGATAGACCCATACCCAAAAAGATTGAGTGCTGTAATAAAACCAAAAGGTGCAAAGTATTAGTTTATGGGTGTGCACACTTATGCAACCATATTATTTATATTTTTTTATTTTACTTCCCTCCACTTAAAAGATTTGTTTGTTTTTCAATTGAATTGTACAATTTATAGGTCACATTAAGAGTCGGTTCACACTAGGGCGACACGACTTCCAGCGCGACTCTCAGAGGCGACTCCGTCACGACTTGAGCATAAACCACAGGGCGATCTGGGGCGATTTACAACACGACTTGAAGTCGTCTCCAGGACAGGAGACTTTCCAGTGGCCAATCAAACAACAATAAGCTCTAGGGGAGGGAGGGGGAGGGAGAGGTTTGCCTGAGAAATGTATGTTATCTTCCTGGAAAGTCGCTTCAGTTAAGACAGTGATCCGACTTCTGAGGCGATTTCCATTGAAATCAATGGGTACAAATCGCCTACAAGTCGGATTGAAGTAGTACAGGAACTTCTTTTGAAGTCAGAGCGACTTGAGTCGTGTGTATTAACACCACTCCCATTCACTTGCATTGTTTTTCTCGACAGCGCGACTTGGGACGACTTGAGGCGACTTCAAGTCGGATCCCAAGTCGCCCCAGTGTGAACCGGATCTAAAGGTGGAAAAAGTTCTTAAAATTATTTATCTTTGTCTCATTTTTTAACATCACAGAAACCTGACATTTTAACAGGGGTGTGTAGACTTTTTATATCCACTGTACTGAAGGTCAATTTTGTGTTAGGCCCTTTTAATACACGATACATTCGTGGGCAGAATCACTGCGATTCCAAATCGATGCAAAACGCGTGGCACATTTTTAGGTGCCAAACAATCGGGATCTTGAAAAAACGTGAAAAAAATCGGGAACTGAGGTCTTAGCGTCATGAAAGAAATAACACATCAGGAATTCTGATTAAGAGCTTACTTTTATTAGATCCCAAAGGAATAAAAACAATGTTGTGGCAATGCATTGATGGGTCACTACGAATTTCTATGAAACAGTTTTTATCCCTGCTGAATGTGAATACATTTTGTTTTATATTGAATTGACTCCTCATACACTTTTTACATTTTGGCTCATAATTGAGTAGCTGTAGTTCTTAACAGATCAATACACTGAAATATACTGGTTTTAGTTATAAGTGAAGTATGATGAGTGGTTTCTGGGACTGCATTTCCCATAGCATAGTTCATGGTCATCTTCCTCCCTTACTTTTGGTTGAAAATTTGAGTATTGCAGTTGAACTAAGGGTGTTCTCACTCACAATATTCTTCTTCATAATATAACATTAAAAATACAGCAGGGAATGCAGCAATCCCTTGTCATGGTTACAGCATGTGAGTGCAAATATCTTTCTAAGTCCCAATAGATATTAGAAATTGTTGAAGGAAATGAACATGAAAAATCGTTTTTGCCAAACCAATCTACTAACCTTCTATGAGGAGGTGAGCTGCCATCTAGATAAAGGAAGGCCCGTAGATGTGGGGTATCTGGATTTTGCAAAAGCATTTGACACAGTTCCCTATAAACCTTTACTGTACAAAGTAAGGTCCATTGGCATGGACCATTGGGTGAATAAATGGATTGAAAACTGGCTACAGGGGCGAGTTCAGAGGGTGGTGATGAATGGGGAATACTGGGAATGTTCAGGGTTTGGTAGTGGGGTCCCCCCGGGATTCTGTGCTGGGACCAATCCTATTTAATTTGTTCATAAATGAGGATGAGGTAAACAGTTCAAAATCTGTATTTGCGGACGATACTAAGCTAAGCAGGGCAATAACTTGTCCGCAGGATGTGGAAACCTTGCAAGAAATCTAAACAAATTAATGGGGTGGGCAACTACATGGCAAATGAGGTTTAATGTGGAACATTTTAAAATAATGCATTTGGGTGGCAAAAGTATAATTGCAATCTACTCACTGGGGGGAGAACCTCTGGGGGAATTAAGCATGGAAAAGGACCTGGGGGTCCTAGAAGATGATAGGCTAAACAATGGCAGGCAATGTCAAGCTGCTGCTAACAAAGCAAACAGAATATTGACATTCATTAAAAAGGGGATTAACTCAAGAGATCATTTTCCCACTCTACAGGAAGGATGTACTGGAAATAAAGTGAGTACAGAGAAGGGCAACAAAGCAAATAAAGGGACTGGAGGGTATTTGTTATGAAGTATGGTTACGAGTACTGAACTTACTCTCTCTGGAGAAGAGATGCTTGAGAGGGGATATGATTTAAATTTACAAATATCATGCTGGTGACCCCCCAATAGAAATTAAACTTTTCCATGGAAGGAAGTTTACTAAGCCACTCACTAAAATTAGAAGAAAAGAGGTTTAACCCCCTTAGCGGTAAACCCGAGCGTGACTCGGGGTGGGTTTTCAATGTTAGGATCGGTATCCCAGAGTCACGCTCGGGGTGGACGTGCAGAGTGTGCAGCGGAGCGGCTTACCTTCTCGCTGGATCCACAGGCAAGTTACTTACCTTGTCCCTGGATCCAGCGATGCCACCCCGCTGTGTGAGCAAGCGGGTCCTCCTCGCTCGATTCACAGTCTCCCCGTGTGCCGCCGATCTCCGTTCCCTGCGACGTTACGACGCACGGGGGCGGAGAACGGCGCCAAATTAAAAAAAGTAAACAAACACAATACATACAGTATACTGTAATCTTATAGATTACAGTACTGTATGTAAAAAATACACTCCCCCTTGTCCCTAGTGGTCTGCCCAGTGCCCTACATGTACTTTTATATAATAAAAACTGTTCTTTCTGCCTGCAAACTGTAGATTGTCCAAAAGTGTCCCTTTATGTCAAAAATGGTTTTAGATCAGCTAGAAAACAGCGATAATAAATTATAATCACTTGCAGAATTGTGCGATAGCGATTTGTGGGGAAATTCGTCATAAAAAAAAAAATAATGACAGCGACAATTCTGCAACTGAGCAAATTTCAGTGATTTTGAGTTGATTACATTATTGAATAATTTTTATTATAATTATATTATTATTTGTTATAATTATTTATAATTATTTATTATATTATAATTTATAATTTTGTTTTTTGCGTTATTCCTAAAAATTACAGGCCTACAGTACAAATCACCAAATTTCCTTGCAAAATAATTGTAGATAATAATAAGAATAATTTCAGACAGAATCATACCGCCAGGGAGGTTAACCTCAAAGAGGGTTCTTTACTATAAGAGCGACAAGGATGTGGAATTTCCTTCCACAGGCAGTGGTTTCAGTGGGGAGCATCGATAGTTTTAAAAAAACTATTAGACAAGCACCTGAACGACCACAACATACAGGTATATACAATGTAATACTGATGTTTAATCACACACATAGGCTGGACTTGATGAACTTGTGTATTTTTTCAACCTCACCTACTATGTACCTATATAACTGCATAATACAACATATATTGAACCAGGTTTGGTTGAACTGAAAAAATGAGGCTGTAAAATGTGTCTATCTTCAGCTTTTGATAAGCTGTTGTGAGTAACTGTGATTCAAAGGTTGGCAAAGGCCAATCTAAATCAGAAGATGGACACATCATACAGTACCAAGCAAAAAAGTTTCACTGGTATCCTTGAATAACTACACTGGGGAGGTGCAACCTATTCTGCATGCCTCCGAATAAGTTGGATGAATTGCTAAGTGGTGCCTGGCACTTACAAATTCCCAAATCTGACCACTATAGCTATACATTAAATGTCCACTTAAAATATTTTTATACATTGGTCTAAAATCCTTCAAATTACAGTAAGGGCACAAATAAGACTTTAGAGAAAGAACACGACAGTTGACCCCTCAGCATCATTCCTTATCACCAAGCTCTTCCTACTGCCCCAAGCATTTAACCATACACTAATGAATTATTAGGTTGAATGAGTAAAGTGAGTTAACCTGTTAAGACTTTTGTAGCCTGAAGATAAGGCAATTATTAAGTGATGTAAAAGCAGCAGGGGTGGGCTAGAAGGATCATTGAGAGCTTCAGCGTTTCCTTTGACTTCTTTTCATTTCGAGGCCTCTAAACCTTTATTTTAATTCCCCTTGCACTGTCAATTTTAAATATTTAGATGACTTTTTACACATTTATAAGAATGCTTTAATAGGAATGTCAAGAAAACGAACCATTCAGCATCTTTATCAGTTTCCCAGTATGACAATTATTTCATTAAAAAAAAAGGCAATTTGGCCAGTCCATTGGCAGTAAGTAGACATAGATGTAAGATGTACATAATCCTTCCTCTATACCTTAACCACTTCAGCCCCGGAAGGATTTGCCCCCTTCCTGACCAAGCCCTTTTTTGCAATACGGCACTGCAGCGCTTTAACTGACAATTATGCGGTTGTGCAACGTTGTACCCAAACAAAAATTTTCCCACAAATAGAACTTTCTTTTGGTGGTATTTGATCATCTCTGCATATTTTTTGTGCTATAAACAAAAAAAGAGCGACAATTTTGAAAAAAAAAGCAATATTATTTACTTTTTTATATCCCCCAAAAATATGTAAAAAAATACAAATTTCTTCTTCAGTTTAGGCCAATATGTAGTCTTCTACATATTTTTGGTAAAAAAAAATCCGCAATAAGCCTATATTGATTGGTTTGCGCAAACGTTATTGCGTCTACAAAAAAGGGGATAGATTCATGGTCTATTTATTATTATTTTTTTAGGAATGGCTTCAATCTGTGATTTTTATCATGGCTGTGACACTGCAGGGGACAGATCGGACACTTTTGACACTATTTTGGGACCATTGACATATATACAGCGATCAGTGCTATAAAAATGCATTGATTACTGTATAGATGACCTTGGCAGAGAAGGGGTAACACTAGGGGGGCGATCAAGGGGTTATGTGTGTTCCCTATGTGTGTTTCTAATTGTAGGGGGGATGGGCTCACTAGAATATGACAGAGATCACTGTGCCCGATCACTGGGAGCAGTAGATCCCTGTCATGTTGCTAGGCAGAACAGGGAAATGCCTTGTTTGCTTCTCTCCGTTCTGCCTCTCTGTGCCACGATTGCAGGCCACCAGAGGACATCGAGTCCACCCGAGGGCACGCTCCCATGGCACACGGCAGGAGTACGGGGTGACATACGGGTACGTGGTTTTGCGCACCCGTGCCACTTTTCCGATGTATATCGGCATTAGAAAAAAAATTTGTGTAGCGCTTTGGTCAATTAATATATACAATAACTGTTCCTCATGGGAACACAAACAATAGTGATATACAAAATAAAGGTATTTCCGTGAAAAAAATTCCTGGGTGAAATAAATAAAATCCAATATGTATAATTCATAAAGTCCATATGTCTAAAATCACCACGTGCAGAGATGAAAAAACTTGATTAGACTCCCATCATGATTAATTCAATAGTGAGTGATCACCGCCACCAATGATAGCAAATGGAGGCTTACCGAAGATGGTGGACCTGAAATGACATAAGTCAAACAAGTCTAAACAGGCTTAAAGTACCGGGCAGGGTACATATGGTTGCAATCATCCAAAACATTTGCTAGAAGTTATCAATCAATGCATGACCATTTAGCGGATAACCTGGGATCCTTTCAGCTCAGCAATGAGTCAGATGGTTGGAAAAAGCATGGAAAGAGAATGGCCACATAGTGTAAACCGGTAAAAACTGAGTAATTTATTGAAAAAAGATATCAAGTACACTCACATGTATCTGAGTTTAAAATCGCATAGTCTATGGTATGAGGCGGCAGTGGAGACGACCCGACGGCGTTTCGTGTTATTCACACATCATCTGGGGTATATCGGCATTAGACAGTCGGCAAGTGGTTAAAGAGTTTCTTTGGCTAAAATGTCAAATCGTATATTCTTTTTTACACTGTATTACAATTGTTTGTAGCCTAGCTTATTTTGAATAATCTTGAAGTTTGGAATCTTGCTATGTGAAGATCCCCTTGAGTCCTAGGATAAGTATTCACTATGCCCTGTGAGCAAACACTGATGTGTCACAAAATTCACAGGCCCGGATTCAGATAGAGATACGACGGTCGGATCTATGCGGCTGATTCATAGAATCAGGTTCCGCATAGATCTCCCTTAGATCCGACAGGTGTAAGTGACTTACACCGTCGGATCTTAGGCTGCAATCTCCCGCTGGCCGCTAGGTGGCGTTTTGTTTTTTGTACGTGACAAATATGCAAATGAGGAGTTCTGCCGATTCAGAAACGAGCGCCCGCCCGTCGCTTTTTTTTTACGTCGCTTGCGTTCGGCTTTTTCCGGCGTATAGTTACCCCTGCTATGTGAGGGGTATCCTATGTTAAGTATGGCCGTCATTCCCGCGCCGTGTTTTGAATTTTTACGTCGTTTGCGTAAGTCGATTTAGAATACGGCCGGACACAAGTTACGTTCACGCCGAAACCAATGACGTTCTAGCGACGTCATTTAGAGCAATGCACGCTGGGAAAAATTTGCGGACGGCGCATGCGCTGTTGGATCGGCGCGGGGACGCGCCTGATTAAAATTGTTGACGCCCCATAGCCGCGGAATTTGAATTCTGCCGGGGGATTTACGATACGCCGCCTCAAGTTTTGAGGTAAGTGCTTTCTGAATACAGCACTAGCCTCAAAAACTTGCGCTGGCGGATCGTAAATCAGATAGATTACGCGGATCTAAAGATCCGCTAATCTATCTGAATCTACCCCACAGAGTCTACCTTCTAAACTAGGTGCTGAGATTAGGAGTTTCAGAAGTCAGTACAGGAATTTTAGCTTGGGAGTAGCAAGGTATCATGAGATATGTAGTCCTCAGAGATCGAAAGTAAACAGCAGAGGAAAAGCTGAAAATCATGCAAGGAATTCAGGAAGTTGTGGAAAGAGGTGACTGGTAGACAGGAATTTAAAACATGAAAGAGGATTTTTCAAGTAAGCCTATATTGTTTTGGCTTTTGCTACCTTATTTGGTATCTACTAAAGGATGTGCTCATTCATGATTCAGGGATATCACCTGGTGCTGAGCTACCTCAGTACCTTTAAAAAGGTGTCTTTTACTACTTGACAGCAAATTTCTAGATACGTAACTTGCCTTCCAGTTTGAATTGTCCATTCGTTCCCCTCCCTCATCTCCTGCTGCTCTGAGTTAGAACGCAAATCCTGGTTTCTGTCTTCAGTCTACCACCTATTCCAGCCTCTGGCTTGTACATGAATACAACAGTGGCTTATTATTTAGTTGTTGTCCTGATTTATTGACTGTTAGCTGTATCCATTGGGGCAATCCATAGGACCATGCAGTTATGTTCTACCTAGTGATGAAGATTGTGTACTTTTCAGATTTTGCATTGACAATACTGCAGCACTAACTATGGAGTGGGGGCATGGGGAAGCCATATCTGGGGCCTGCTGTTTTGTGTATCTAAATGTGAATAAAATAAATCCTAGATTTATTTTTATTTTATTTTTTTCCAGCAAGCAATGTGGTTAGTGGCTTGTATTTCATATTATTCTTTTCTTCAGATAATATGATTATGTGCCCCCACATTACATCTTTACAGCAGAATTAGATGATAAGAGAATGTTTAGCCATACAATGTGGAAAAATCCATCAATTGTGCAATGTGAGAGGTGTAGCTCAGTTAGTTGACTGCGTTTGTGAATGCTAGAATAAGTATCATAATGAAGCTTGCTCAGTCAAGTGAAAAATAAAAAAAAATGAGGATCTCATGTAGAGCGAGTCTGCCAGAAAATGCACAACATATACTGAGAAAGGGATTAACCCGTTGGCAACCCACCTGCCTAGCATCTCTGAATTTTATATTCTTAGGCCCCATACACACGATAGAATCCATCCGCAGATAAATCCCAGCAAATGGGTTTCTGCGGATAGATTCTATGGTGTGTACACGCCAGCGGATCTCTTTCCGCGGAGAAATCTCCTCTGGGATGGATTCCAGCAGATCGAATATTTGTTGTGCTGCACAACGAATCCATCTGCTGGAATCCATTCCAACGGATGGATCCGCTCGTCTGTACAGACTTACCGGATCCATCCGTCCAAAGGGATTCCCCGCACGCGTCGTAATGATTTGACGCATGCGTGGAATTCCTTATATGACAGCGTCGCGCCCGTCGCCGCGTCATAATCGCGGCGACGGCGCGACACGTCATCGCCAGAGGATTTCCGCGCGGATTTCAATGGGATGGTGTGTACACTCCATCCCATCGAAATCAGCGGATATCTTTGAGAGGATTTATCCGTGGAAACGGTCCGCTGGACCGTATTCGCGGATAAATTCTCCCGTGTGTATGGGGCCTAAGTATAGGAATATAAAAAACACTGCATACCATATAGTAAAAAAATATATAAATCCATTAAGGGGTTACTTATTACGATAGTACAGAGTAATATCGATAGGCAAGATTAAGTAATACAACTAATCTATTTCAGCTCTCTATAGTTATCAATTAATGGCTTTGAAATTGTAGCCGCCTGGCTTTTTTTCTGATTCCTTACAAAAGTTCCTTAGACTCACACACCCTCACGCAACGTATTCTTATCAATGTCTCCCAACTTGTATAACATTGCCCGCAGAGCTGCTTGGTGATTGCCTGTAGTAATTATCTAAGGAAATGCTGCATGTGCAGCCCATAAATGTTTTCCTCAGTGGGGGCACTACTGTTTTCAGACATCTTGTTGCTGATTATTGCTAGACTGGGTTTATGATGTTTATTGCTTGGATCCTTGACCTGTTAGCTTTATGGTTCTATATTATGTAGCGCCGGGTCACTTTCAGGACCGGTGCTATGTTAAATTTGGGGGGAAATTCAGAGAATTAGTTAGCTCTGAATTGTTTTGACTGTTTAAATTTGATGTGTCTGCTCTAGCTTGGCTGTGCTGTGGGCTGACCTTCCAGTTCGGGGACTCCCGTTACCCCCGGCCAGCGGGTGGCAGCAGTGTGGTCAAGTGCTCTGAGTGCCACTCCTTAGCGGCCGGTGGAGTTGATCTCTCCTCTGTGCATGCTGGAGAAGGGTATAAAGGGGGCAGACGCCATTACCTCAAGGTTCTTCCTCGTGTGGCGCCCACCATTGGGGTAGCCATTCCACGACACCCCCGCATATGGCCCTCCTGGCCGGGATGTGCGTGGGCAGCAGTGTTCCTGGTTCCGGGACCACGTTGGCCCAGAGCGATTGATTCACTGTGTGGACCCAGTAGCTGACTGGGTCCCTAATCTGGAAGGGGTCCCGAGCTGTCCGTCCAATTGGAGGAAGCCGACCGGTGAGGAATCTGTCCGGGAGATACCCAACACAAGGCTGGTGTTCCAGGAGGGGCCTGTCCATTCATCGGGGACCACCTGAGTTCTGACAGGCTGGATGTTGGTCACCTGTTAGCTACTGAATGTACAAAACTACATGAAGGAGATCCGGGTGCTGAATCTACAAAGAAAGGATTCTGGACCATAATTGTCTCCAATCTTATGGGAGGGTCTGTGGCAGAGGCCTAATCCCAAATTCGAGTAACATTCTGGCTGCCAGGCTTGTGAGAGGGGCCTGTCCAGGTGCGCTATACCCATTCCGACTGGAGTGGCGAAGTAAAGTGTTTAAGGAAGCAGGACTGTTTCCCGTGTTCAGTTATACCTGGATCTACTGTCTTCTATTTGCTATCCCTTCACCTTTCTACTGTTTAACTGTTTTTACCCGGCTGAGTAATAAAAGCACAAAAAGGCACCTGTTGTGTGGACATTCCATTTACTACAACTCTCATCAAGTACCCTAGACGGCGGAGATACAGAGATAACGTGCCACCCAAAACAAACCAGCAGCTCCTTCTGGGGTAGTGCTACAATTAGTACTCCTGCTTTATTGTTCTGACCAAACTCTTCAACACCAGACCCAGCTGGGCATACAGTATATCATTTTGAGAACCAGGAATATTAGGGATGGCAGGCTTCATATTGTATTTTTGATAGGTATTTAAAATTAACTTTGTTGCTGATCAAAAATATTCTAATGGTAGTTCCACTCACTCGCCACTATGCCATTACTGTGCCCTGTACTGATGTAGCAGCTGGTGGGTGGAAACACAGCTATCATTGCTGGACAAGGCATCCAACACACCCAAATGTGTGACAGATTGTGAGGATTCTTCAACAAGCTATAGCTCTGCAAGAGGGCAAAGGTAAGAATCATTGCCCATTGGACAGATGTTAAAGGGGTTTAAAGCTTCGTGATTTTTCACCTTAAAGGGTCACTAAAGGAAAAACTTTTTTTAGCTGAAATGACTGTTTACAGGGCATAGAGACATAATAGTTAACTGATTCCTTTTAAAAATGATTAAAAATAGATAAAAAAACAATCATATAATGTGCCTGCAGTGTAGTTTCGTTTTTGCTGTTGTTTTCTGGTTCTCTGATGTACAGAGAGCCACTAGAGGGCAGTCAGCCAATAGAGAGCAGTGATACTTTGTCTAAAACTCCTCAGCACCAATCCAGTTTCGTTTTACACACAGCTCCTTGATTAGTGACCACCGTGAGAAATCTCCCAGCACTGTGGTTATCAGGAAACAGGCAACCAGCAAGTGTCCAGAACAGAGAGGATTTACAGCAACATGAAAGCAAAAACGAACAATGAGGACATGAAACCAGGACTGCAGTAAGGTAAAGGAAGCTATTTAGCTAAAAAAAAAAATTCCTTTAGTGACTCTTTAATGCATCCTATGCATTAAAGGGAAATAGTACCTTGCACTCTCTGCCGCCCCCCCCCCCCGAGCCCCCATTTTACTTACCTGAGCCCCGAATCTCAGTGGGCGCGATTCTGCATCGTTCTCTCCATGGTTGATCGCCTCCTCATTGGTTAGATTGATAGCAGCACAGCCATTGGCTCCTGCTGCTGTCAATCAAATCCAGTGACACAGCCAATGGGGGGCTATGCACGGCAAGTGTATAACACAGGAGCGAGCCCGAAAGGTAACCCCCTCGGGAGAGAGCTTCCCAGAGGGGGGTTAGCTCTTGTGGGGATGAGCCGAGACAGCTGCCGTGGGACCCCAGAAGAAGACATTCAGGGGCCACTCTGTGAAAAACGAACTGCACAATGGAGGTAAGCAGGGATGGACTGACAACTCATGGGGCCCCTGGGCAATAGGAGATTATGGGGCCCCCAGGAAATAAGATATTATGGGGCCCCCAGGCAATAGGAGATGCCACACAGTATACACACATACAGTATGCAAACACAGTATACATACACACAGAATACACATACACACACTGAAAAGGTACTGGAGAGGCGGGACAGCTATAATCTTGGGATTTTTAGACCAATAGGATGTCGGTAAGGGACATTTTAGGGACAGATGTAAAAAAAAAAGACACAGATTTTTACATACTGTCCCTAGTTTTACTGAGGCTAGCAACACTGATGGGGCCCCCTAATGGCATGGGGCCCTCGGGCAGTGCCCAAGTGCCCGAATGGTCAGTCCACCCCTACAGGAGATGCAACAAACTTATCAGCATGCTTCTTGCACTGCGGCTCCTTGTGCTGCTACAGCCTCCCACAGTCTAAAGTTTCTTGTACAGGAACTGCAAGAGTCTAATCCCAAGTCAAATTCTCAAATATCTAAAGTGCACTGATTGCATTAAAAAAATTGTGTATTAATGTATGCAGAACTGTCTTTTACGTAGATGCCTGGAAAATTTTGTTTTGAGGAAAAGGTGGTTTCTAGGGGTCTCATTGATGGCTGATTGGTTTCAAGATGCTCCATAATTTCCTACCAAACAAGACAAATATAGCATATATTTGCATGAAACAGAACTAAAATACAGAGATATTCAACACAATATCTACTCCTGCAAGTCCGCATCATACCAGACCTCTTTATAGGCACCATGTAGCTGCTGTTGGAATGGATTACATTACATGCAAAATCATGAAGCATGCAAGTCAAGGTCTAGGATTTACAACCAAAGCCCTCAACCCAGGATAGCCCAGTTAGAGTTGTGTTATGCAAAGTCAGATCAATAAAACAAAAAAACAGCTATTATACATGACCTTGTTGAATCTTGTGTTGTAGTCTGTGCCCCCCCCCCCATTGGAAACTACTATAACAACTGGCTACTCAAGTCAATTCTGAGAAAGACACGGCTATGAGGGAGAAGCACTCTACTTAAAATTCAATCTGAACATCAAATTTCATTTCTTAGGATTTGCTTTGTCCTTTGACTTCATAAATTAACAGTTTTCGTCAGGGAAAAGCATCAAAATTATAGTCTTGTACAGTTCCTCTGGAGAAATTTCAGCTTTCTCTAAGGAGATAGCAAGGTTTCTGCAACATTAACTCTGAAACACCCAAGATGGACCACACTTTTCAATTTCAATGCATGGGTAATGTCAGGGACCTGCCTCTCGGTCCCGGCGTGCGCGCATGTGCACACATGTCACTGCACAAGTTAGGCAGCAGCGCCTGCCTGTAACTTCACGCCGTCGCGCCCCAAATGCGCGTGCGCATGCACCAATGTCACGCACACATGCACGCGCGCGCCGGGAACGCGCGCGTGCATGCTAATTCGGTTTTTGGTGCCAATTCCCCTTTAAAGGTCCACTATCTGCACCAACACAGTGTTGTCTGATCTGCAGCTCTGTGTCTGTATCCTGCATCTGAATCCTGCCTACCTTTTACTGTTACCGACCCGGCTCACCTGACCATCCGAATGTCTCCGACCTTTGACCCTTGGCGTGTTTTGACCTTGCTCTTCTGATTGCTTACCCGTTGCCAGACCTCTCTGACTGAATCTGTGACTACGCCTCAGCCCTCCACATCTGCTACCTGTTAACCCGTTGTGACCCGGCCTGCTTCTTCCACTCCAGCAGTCTCCAGTTAGTCGCTCCAGAGGGATCAGCATCCAGTGCCAACTGCTGCCATTACTCCGGCACTCCTACCTCGCTGCGCTCCTGAGCTTGCTGTCCTCATTCCAGCAACTCGTGAGCCAGGGCTGTAAGAGAGGCCTTCTCCTACAACTAGGCTCTGATTACCAGGTGCATTCGTACATAATGCTTAAGTTTGTTCAGTCTGTTACTCTGCCTCTCAACCCTAATAATAGCCTCAGCTCCCTTTGGCACACCTGGCAGTAGTGTAAGTACAATGACCAATGAGAAACACACACGTTATAATAAAACACAGAAATTGTCTTAACTGCAATATTTCTGTGGAAGAATAACAAACAGTAACAGTATATAGACAAGTAATCAACTAGAGATAAATAACTGAGATTTAAGAGCAATAGAGCTCTCAATCCTATATTTAAGCTGTTTTCAGGAGATTCCAATCCTGAGAATGTTCCCAAGAGTAAGACCACATTTTAACCACTTCCGGACCGCAGAACGCCGATATACGCCAGCTGGTTGAAGAGGGATATCTTTGTTATGGCATAGCTGCCATAACCCAGGTATCCTCTTCTTGAGCGGGCGGTCAGGGTTTCCGATAATAGTGGTCTCTGCGGCGGATTTGCCTCCCTTCCACCACTCTACGATCGGATCCTTTTCCCTCAGTGGCCTGGAGACAAGTGAGGGGAAAATGGCCTACCATAGCAGGGCGGAAGCGGCGTCAAAACGTCACTTCCATCCATAGCTCCTAAAGGGCCATTTTTGTTTGCATTTTAGTGTAAATATGAGATCTGAGGTCTTTTTGACCCCAGATCTCATATTTAAGAGGTCCTGTCATGCTTTTTTTTATTACAAGGGATGTTTACATTCCTTGTAATAGGAATAAAAGTGACAACATTTTTTAAAGAACAGTGTAAAAAATAAAAATAAAAGGTCCTGTCGAGCTCGCGCGCAGAAGCAAACGAATACTTGAGCAGCGCCCACATATGAAAACGGTGTTCAAACCACACATGTGAGGTATCGATGCGATCAGTAGAGTGAGAGCAATATTTCTAGCCCTAGACCTTCTCTGTAGTTTGTCGCCATTCCACGAGTGGGCGAAATTTTGGCTAACTTTCGGCTAACTTTAATGTTGTCTTTCTTGTCTTAACTCTTGTCTTAATTCTAAAAATATTTTTTTTTCCAAAAAAAAGTGCGCTTGTAAGACCGCTGCGCTAATACGGTGTGACATAAAGTATTGAACGAACCCAATTTGATTCTCTGGGGTGTTAGGAAAAAAATTTATAATGTTTGGGGGTTCTAAGTAATTTTCTTGCAAAAAATGTTTTTAACTTAATTTGTAAACAACAAATCTCAGAAAGAGGCTCAGTCCTTAAGTGGTTAATAGTAATAGTAATTTAATTAATTAGCTTTACTCAGATTGGCTCTACGAGTCTATGCAGGAGGAGAACAGAGGAATGACTCCCTTTGTGTCAGGCCTCTCTCTACTGTCTCCTGACACCACAGGCCCAACTTTACACACCTATTCAAGCCAGCTTAACTTTATAGAAAACTGTCCCACACATCCAATACATATGCAGAGTCCTGAATAGGTGTGTGCGGATCTGTATGGCCCTAACAGCTTCAGTCCTTTTTGAAGCAAAGATACGTTTTGGTGGCTTCAGTTAGCCACTTTCCCTGACACACTTTAATTCCTGGGTAGCAGGTCAAACAATATAACTGGGCCAGATTACCAAGTGAAACTGACAGGATTTTGTTCAACAAGGTGAGAGGACAATGGTGTCTGTATACAATTTTTTTGCTTAGAATAAAGATCATGATTCTCTCACGATTCTCACGCCGTAAAATCTTTCACATTATACAAAAAATTGGGCTACTGTAACTTTACTGGCTAGTTTTTATTTTTTAATTAATTAAAGTAATTTTTTCCCCAAAAAATTGCATATGAAAGACCGCTGCGCCAATAGTGTGACATAAAATATTGCAACAACCACCATTTTATTCTCTCGAGTCTCTACTAAAAAAAATGTGGGGGTTCTAAGTAATTTTCTAGCAAAAAGAAATGTATTTTAACTTGAAACCAACAAATGTCAGAAAAAGGTTTAGGGGTAGATTCACAAAGGAGATACGACGGCGTATCTCCAGATACGCCGTCGTATCTCTGAGTCTGGCCGGTCGTATCTATGCGCCTGATTCTTAGAATCAGTTACTCATAGATTTCTATTAGATCCGACCGGCGTAAGTCTCTTACGCCGTCGGATCTTAACTGCATATTTACGCTGGCCGCTAGGGGCGTGTACGCTGATTTACGCCTAGAATATGTAAATCAGCTAGATACGCGAATTCACGAACGTACGCATGGCCGACACAGTACAGTTACGCCGTTTACGTTAGGCTTTTTCCAGTAATGTGAGGTCCAAAATAGGAGACATAACTCCAAGGAGTTGACCGATAGAAGGTGGCACCGCATCAGGTGTGATCCCAGTGAGGGACCCACTACAGGTAAGGTATAAGTTTACACTTTAAATGTTCAAAGCAGTTTACCACAGCAGCAAAAAAGGGGAGAATGAAAAGATTAACCTTGAAAGTCAGGAAAGTCCTAGAGAGTCTTTCAAGGTACCCCGTGGGGGGAGGAGGATTGTGGGCCCGAGAGAGAGGGCCCACCTCAGGGCCTATTCTGCCCCCTGTGTCGTGCAGGACGCCACGGCTGCGGGCTAGAGGAAAGTGGGATCTCCGATGCAGAATGCCAGTCTGGGATGTCAATGGAATGTAGACCAAGGCATTTCAGGAACTGAGGTATGTTATCCTTGCTCGGTAGGGTGAATTGTTGGCCATCCTTGGTGACCGACAAGTGCAAAGGAAAGCCCCATCTGTAGATCAGCTTTGCATCTTGTAAGGCCTTAAAAAGCATTTTGAGAGCACGGTGTTGCATCAATGTGTTTTTGGAGAAATCCAGAAAAAAGGATAATTTGGCACCATCAAAGTCCACATGACTGACACCCCTGACATGAAACATGATGAGTTCCTTAAGGGAGTATTTATGAAGTTTGCATATTATATCTCTCGGTTCCTTCGGCCTAGGATCTGTTTAAAGATACCTTGCAAGGTGGGAATTATATTCTGGGGCACAGTGGCCTCTAGCAGGCCTTTGATGCAAATGTAAACCCTACAGCATCTATTTTCAAAATCATCCATCGGATTCAGCAGAGTTAATCCGTTGATACTGTGTCTTGCATCTCTCAGTAAGTGCCTGCAAGGTGTGGTTGATCTTCTTCCATTGTGATTCCAGGGCTTTAAAGTGGTTGTAAACCTAGTTACAGCACTTGTCCCTACAGGTAAGCCTATAATAAGGCTTGCCTGTAGGTACTGTAAACATCTAAAACTGCATGGTTTAGGAGATATTTACCATATACGCTAACGCCAATGTCATTGGCGCATGCGCACTGAAGAAGCGGCTCATTCCTGACGTTTCTTCAGCAACCGTGACGTAAACGGCAGCTCCAGCACGCATATGTGAAGTCATCGCGGCTCCGGCCAATCAGCGCCGGAGCTCGCAAACCCGGAAATAACTTTGGGAGACATGTCGCCTGTGACAGCGGTGTGCGGGGTCGCTGCAACAGCTTCGATCTAAGGTAAGTATTTCACAATGAGCTAGTATGCGCTGAATATTAGCTCATTATGTCTTTGTCTTAGGCCCCGTACACACGACCAAACATGTATGCTGAAACTGGTCCGCGGGCCAGTTTCAGCATACATGTTCGGTCGTGTGTAGGCGCGAGTGGGCCGAATTTCAGCAAACATTTGCCCGCCGGGCCTTTTCCCAGCGGGCAAATATTCCTGGACGTGTTTTAAAACCGTCCGCTGGAATCCTGCCCGCTCGGACATGTACGGTCATCAGTACAGACCTACCGTACATGTCCGAGCGCCCACCGTTCCTCGCATGCGTCGAATGACTTCGACGCATGCGTGGAAGCCTTTAAATGGCAGGCCCGCCCACGTCGCCGCGTCATCGTTGCGGCGACGACGCGGACACGCCCCGCGTAGTGTTTACGCGCGGACTTCTGTACGATGGTTAGTACAACCATCGTACAGAAGCCCTCTGGCAGGCATGTACGGTGAAAACGGTCCGACGGACCGGTTTCACCGTACATGTTTGCTCGTGAGTACCCGGCCTTACAGTTTTTTTTTCGGGTTTACAACCCCTTTAACTTTCTCCACAATGTGAGCAGTATCAGCCTGGAGGACTTCTATTTCCTGTCACAGGGCCTTCTCTACCCTATTTGCAAACAGCTCTGGGCCAGCCTTAGTGGGGAGGGATAAAATATGGGAGCACAGATCTTTATCCCCAGGGACCTCGTCCACATCTGAGTGTCTGTCTTGGCTGTCCGAGCAAGAGGGTGAGGTGGGGGGAGGAAGCGATGGGAACGGTAGTTTTGGAGAGGGGATTAGGGAGGCTGCATGTTCAGGGGCCATCTTGGATGAGCCTGCAGGCCCCCAGCGGGTCTCTTCTCTATAAAATACACATCTCCCCAATAAAGCTGCTGCACATGTGGTGTGGTGAGCGGGTCTCACAAAGCTCCATATGAACACGTCCTCACGCGCTCGTGCCATGGCTGTGCCCCTTCCCAATCTTCTTTTACTGCTTGTTACTTGCAGGCTGTTTCTACCCTGCTAGATGGTGATTCCTCAGTAAAGAAGAATGAAAGATCAGATGTATTACATACAGTATGTGTGACTGTCAGCCTTGGAAAAGATCACTGCAGGACTTGGGTTTTGAGTCCTGTCCCCATTCCTCATTATTGGGTAGATGTCTACCTGCTTTTCACCAGTCTTAGCCTTTATGTTTAGTCTGACACAAAATAATATTCTGAAAAACTTCCAATTCTTCTATAAAATTTAGCTTATTTTCAAAGTGTTAAAAGCTTTCAGGGTTACTATAAAATATGTGTTTTAAGATGCCATTATACACATGACCTATTTCATTGCAGATGGCAATATGAAATATTTGCAGGTAATACATCCAAATTGTTTTTCTAACTATTTATGTTGATGGACTTTGCTGGAATAACTGCTAAATTGCCAGCAATTGCAGTGCAGGGTGACTGGGCAGTGAAGTGGCCTGAGCAGGCAGATGCTATGCAGCAGGTAACAATCTCTTATGAAGTCTGGGTGTATATTTTTTGCAGATGGAGTTGAGATTACTCAGTTGATCATTCTTAGTCCGGCAACATATCATTTTCAGGTTATGCTCTCCCACCAAGCCTTTAACAATTTGATTTTAGGAGGTAGGTGAATTATTTCCATGAAAAAAATATAAGCATGAGGAAGCAATTTTTCCCCCAGCGTGCAATTCCTTTGCGAGAATTTACATTCTTCTAATTTCCTGGTTTACCGCACCACTTATTGCACTCCTGCAGAGGTGCAGAATGGCATCAGCACCAGAATCACAGGGACGTATGATCTATGCACTAAGGAAGTATCTTCACTTTGCTGACATTGTCTCCATTGTTTCATTTACTTACTGTGACAAACATCTATATGCCTTAATCAAGTTCAGTTTATCCTTATAATTCTAGATTAAATAAATAGATGTTTTAGACAAAGTGCCAAATAACATTACAGTGATATGAGAGATTGTGTACTGAAAGGACAGTGAACATCCACAGCAATGTGTGCTGTAATGTGCATGGCACTGAACTCCAGACAGATACAAGCAACACTATTACAGGAGATGTATTAGTATTTTTTACAGACATGCAAGGTAATGTGCAGACATGTCCTATTAAAATAGTGCATGATTCTCATGTATTACTGTATTGTGAATGTCTTTTTTTTCTGTAAATGTTATTAAATAGCTTCTGCAGTGCCAGGGCTGTAGGTGGGGAGAAGGTGCAGCACGTTGTTACTGTCTGGGACATTGCTGCACACCAAGGGACTTTAAAGTAGTTGTAAAGACTTGTTTATTTTTCTATAAAAATAACAAACTTGTTATACTTACCTGCCCAGTGCAGTGGATTTGGACAAAGCAGCCCAGATCCTCCTCTTCTCAGGTCCCTCTTCTGTGCTTCTGGCCCCTCCCACTGGTCGAGTGCCCCCACAGCAAGTAGCTTGCTATGGGGGCACCCGAGCCAAGCTGCCACTCCGTGTGTCCATTCAGACACAGAGCTGTTGTTCAGCCAAATCCCCTCTCTCTTTTGATTGCCTAACTGACCTTGATTGGCAGCAGTGAGAGCCAATGGCACCACTGCTGTGTCTCAGCCAAATAGGAGGGAGAGTCTTGGATGGTCGAGGCACTCGTGGACATTGCTGGACAGAGATGGAGCTCAGTTTTAGGTGAATCAAGCGGGGCTGCTGCACACAGAAGGTTTTTTTATCTTAATGCACTTTAGCTGAACCTGTAAATTTAGTGGTGAAAATGTCAAATGAAAGGTATACTAGTGAAGAGGCCTACAGGATACTGAGCATGACAGATGAGAGCGCAAAAAGCCTCACTGTCAGAATCACAGTCTGATTCAGGCTCACAATACGAACCTGTAGAGCTCCAGAGCCACCAAGAATTCGACCACAGGCCTGTAGAGCCCATAGTGCCCTTCCTGATGTGCTTGCAAATGCTGATTGGCAGCCCACCACTCCTACAGCACCTGTACTTCCCCCATTGACTGGTCAACCTGGAATTCAGGTAGAAGCAATGGATTTTACTTCCCTTGACTTTTATGAGCTGTTTTTCCACAGAAGCTCTGTACAGATCTGTTGTGGACTAAAGCAATTTATATGCTGGTCAATTTATCGACGCAAATCCAAATTTGATACTTGCCAGAGAATTTGCCTTGAAACCTATAATGATTGCCGAATTTAAGACCTTTCTGGGCCTATCCTTACTCATGGGCATTACTAAAAAAGAGTGAGTAGTGGTCATAATGGTCCACTGACTTATATCACCATATGCCCATGTTTTCTGCCGCCATGGCCAGAAATCTTGCGGTTCATGCACTTCATGTCCTTAGGGTGACCTCGAATATGATGATCGGCTCCACAAATTTTGGCCCCTCAGAAACCACTTCAACCAACAATTTTCAGCCTTGTTTATTCCCGATCAAGATGTCTGGATTGATGAGTCCCTTATTACGTTTTCTGGCCGCCTTGTGTTCAAACAGTCTCTCCCCAGCAAGCGTGGCAGATATGGGGTCAAGAGGTATAAGTTCCGTGACAGGCTATACATATAGTTTCCTGGTTTACGAGGGAAAAGATAGAAGCGTGGAGCCCCCCAACTGCCCAGACTACATAGGGAGCAGCGGAAATATTGTTTGGGACTTGGGGTCACCCTTGTTTGGAAAGGGGTACTATTTATACATGGACAATCTTTATACAAGCGTGCCACCTTTTAGTCACCTCTTTCAATAACAAATTGGTGCATGTGGCACCATGCGATCTAATGGCCAGGGCTTCCCCCAATGGCTGGGGGAGAGAGCGTGCTTGAGGTCCAATGAATTGCTTACAGTGAGATGGAAGGACAAATGGAAAATGTTTCATTCTGTGTCCCATTCACGCAGACACGGCAGTCCAAATTACAGCAGCGACTGGTGTTGTTGAGAAGCCCCTTATTTCCACGAATACAACCTTAAAATGGGAGGGGTGGACTCCAACGACCAGATGACGATGCTGTACTTATTTGCCAGTAAGGCCAGATGCTGGTACAAAAACGTGTCTGTATACTTATTCCAATTTGCTCTGTTCAATGCTTATGTGCTAAACAAAGCATCTGGACAAACTGGATCCTTCCTAAAATTCCAGGAAGAGATCATCCCAATCCAAATGCAGTGAGACGCTGCATGAGAGGCGTTTTCCGGATGTCCTCCCTTGTACCCCTACCCAAAGAAGATATGGGGTCTGTAGAAAACACGGGCATAGGGTGACTCCTGTCCTGACCAACCTGGTCTCTACCTCGGGGACTCCATCGCTACTGCACATTAGTGGGGTATTAGTATTGGGTACAGCACGGCACAGTCCTAGGGCACACTATCACACAGGGTCTCGAAAGATGAAATGGCCATCGCATTTTGAAAGACGCTAAGCTGGAACATTCAAAGTTATATTAAAAGTGTAAAAAAAAAAGAAAAAAAAAGAAAAAATTCGAAATATAAAAAAATATATAAAATAAAAAAGCCAAAAATAGTTGTCATTTCTTTGTTCTTCTCTCTCTATTGTTTTTCTCTGTTTTACTGTATTTTATGCTATACTGTGATGTTTTATTGTTGCTGTCTTTTATTGTGTTTGTTTTGCAGGTATGTCATTCTACTGTTATACTACTGTTACTGTGTTTTATTGTTAACCCTTGTTTGCTACTCAGGTACGCCACTCAGCTGCAGCATTCATTTATTTATTTTGACAGCAACAGGGTTTGTAATCTGTTGACTTCAGCACTGTAGGAGGTGATTTGACCACCACAGTTAAAAAAAGAGCATATATGTCGAAGCACAGGGGCAGGGGTGGACATAGGGGCAGATCGCCCCAATGCTTCTTCAAATATTTTTATTCACTTTTCTTGGCAGAGATTTCTTCATCCACATCGATTGATGTTAGGTTCTTTTTTTTTGGTCAGCCCATGGGCTGAACTAAAAAAAAGAAAAGTGCATCTATGCCCATTATTAGAAGTGGGTGGATGCAGGGCGGTATTCTAATGGTATTCTAATGGTGAGCATACTACAGATCAATCGATGTGAATGGAGAAAATTGTTAGGTTCTTTTTTTTTACATTACAATATATGCCCAACAAGGACCAGTGACGTACTGGTATGTTGCTGGACTTTGAGTGGTTATACCGGAATCATACCTGCAGGTTTAGTTATCATCTTGGTACCATAGTTTTCTCTGGCTCTCCTGTCCCACTGAGGAACCAGATGATGCAGTCGTTAGTTCTGCCAGCTGACCATAGAACTGATCGGAGACCAGAACAGCTGCAATCATCTTTATGGCCTAAGAAACCAGAAGCTACGGGTATTTCATGACTTTGCTTTTGCTGGATATAAACAATGACATTGGGAAATAAGAAAAGCATCTTATCACACCGATCTTGATGTTGTCAGATGCTTTAAGGGCAGAGGAGAGATCTAGAGTCTAATAGACTCACAAAAGTGTACCTGTCACTACCTATTGCTATCATAAGGGATATTTACATTCCCTGTGATAACAATAAAAATTATAACAAAAATAATTAAAGGGACAGTGTATAAAATAAAATATCAAAATAAATAATAAAAAAAAATGAAAGCACCCTGTCCCCTCATGCTCGGCCTGTGCTGTCCCTTCCATGCTCATTTGTTTTCTAAATTCTCATTTACAAATGAGACCTGCAAAATACTCAACATGCCTCTCGGCAAATAGCTTGGGGTGTCTACTTTCCGAAAAGGGGTAACAACAGTCTGTCAACAGACAATCCCCTGCCAACAATTGGATTGTGTGTATGAGGCTTTACTGACAGTTTGGGGCAGTGAACAAAGGTACTTGAATGAAAAAGTGATAATGATGATATCATCTATG